>NC_140995.1:74965737-75289297 GCF_052327205.1 Somniosus microcephalus | reverse complement strand
GTGGGGGGGAGGAGAGAGCGCGAGTGGGGTGGAGAGAGAGCGCGAGTGGAGGGGAGAGAGAGCGCGAGTGGGGGGGAGAGAGAGCGCGAGCGGCCTGGAGAGAGAGCGCGAGTGGGGGGGAGAGAGAGCGCGAGTGGGGTGGAGACAGAGCACGAGTGGGGGGAGAGAGAGCGCGAGTGGGGGGGGAGAGAGAGCGCGAGTGGGGGGGAGAGAGAGCGCGAGTGGGGGGTGAGAGAGCGCGAGTGGGTGGGAGAGAGAGCGCGAGTGTCGGGGGAGAGAGAGCGCGAGTGGGGGGAGAGAGCGCGAGTGTCGGGGAGAGAGAGCGCGAGTGGGGGGGAGAGAGAGCGCGAGTGTCGGGGAGAGAGAGCGCGAGTGTCGGGGAGAGAGAGCACGAGTGGGGGGGAGAGAGAGCGCGAGTGGGGGGAGAGAGCGCGAGTGGGGGGGAGAGAGCGCGAGTGGGGGATGAGAGAAAGCCCGAGTGGGGGGAGAGAGAGCGTGAGTGGGGGGGAAAGAGCATGAGTGGGGGGGAGAGAGAGCGCGAGTGGGAGGGAGAGAGAGCAAAAGTGGGGGGGAGAGAGAGCGCGAGTGAGGGGAGAGAGAGAGAGAGTGGGGGGGTGAGAGCGCGAGTGGGGGGGAAGAGAGCTAGCGATGGGGGGGAAGAGAGAGAGTGACTGGGGGGAAGAGAGAGAGCGACTGGGGGGGGAGAGAGAGCGCGAGTGGGGGGGAGAGAGAGCGTGAGTGGGGGGAGAGAGGGCACGAGTCGGGGGGAGAGAGCGCGAGTGGGGGGAAGAGAGAGCGCGAGTGGGGGGGAGCGAGAGCGCGAGTGGGGGCGAAGAGAGAGCGCAAGTTGGGGGGAGAGAGAGCGCGAGTGGAGGGGGAGAGAGAGCGCGAGTGGGGGGGAGAGAGAGCGCGAGTGGGGGGGAGTGAGAGCGCGAGTGGGGGGGAGAGAGGGCGCGAGTGGGAGCGAGAGAGAGCGCGAGTGGGGGGGGAGAGAGAGCGCGAGTGGAGGGGAGAGAGAGCGCGAGTGGGGGGGAGAGAGGGCGCGAGTCGGGGGGAGAGAGAGCGCGAGTGGGGGGAGAGGGAGCATGAGTGGGGGGGAGAGAGAGCGCGAGTGGGGGGAGAGAGAGCGCGAGTGGGGGGGAGAGATAGCGCGAGTGGGGGGGAGAGAGAGCGCGAGTGGGGGGGAGAGAGAGCGCGAGAGGGGGGAGAGAGAGCGCGAGTGGGGGGGAGAGAGAGCGCGAGCGGGGGGAGAGAGAGCGCGAGCGGGGGGGGAGATAGAGCGCGAGCGGGGGGGAGAGAGAGCGCGAGTGGGGGGGAGAGAGAGCGCGAGTGGGGGGAGAGAGAGCGCGAGTTGGGGGGAGGCCCACAGCCCCGAGACGGAGAAGCAGCGGACCTGCGCGGAAGCAGCCCGAGGCGGGAGAGCTTAAAGGCTTGAGAGGGAGCAGTCAGAGGCACCGAGGCCCACAGCCCCGAGACCGGAGAAGCAGCGGACCTGCGCGGAAGCAGCCCGAGGCGGGAGAGCTTAAAGGCTTGAGAGGGAGCAGTCAGAGGCACCGAGGCCCACAGCCCCGAGACCGGAGAAGCAGCGGACCTGCGCGGAAGCAGCCCGAGGCGGGAGAGCTTAAAGGCTTGAGAGGGAGCAGTCAGAGGCACCGAGGCCCACAGCCCCGAGACCGGAGAAGCAGAGGACCTGCGCGGAAGCAGCCCGAGGCGGGAGAGCTTAAAGGCTTGAGAGGGAGCAGTCAGAGGCACCGAGGCCCACAGCCCCGAGACCGGAGAAGCAGCAGACCTGCGCGGAAGCAGCCCGAGGCGGGAGAGCTTAAAGGCTTGAGAGGGAGCAGTCAGAGGCACCGAGGCCCACAGCCCCAAGACCGGAGAAGCAGCGGACCTGCGCGGAAGCAGCCCGAGGCGGGAGAGCTTAAAGGCTTGAGAGGGAGCAGTCAGAGGCACCGAGGCCCACAGCCCCGAGACCGGAGAAGCAGCGGACCTGCGCGGAAGCAGCCCGAGGCGGGAGAGCTTAAAGGCTTGAGAGGGAGCAGTCAGAGGCACCGAGGCCCACAGCCCCGAGACCGGAGAAGCAGCGGACCTGCGCGGATGCAGCCCGAGGCGGGAGAGCTTAAAGGCTTGAGAGGGAGCAGTCAGAGGCACCGAGGCCCACAGCCCCGAGACCGGAGAAGCAGCGGACCTGCGCGGAAGCAGCCCGAGGCGGGAGAGCTTAAAGGCTTGAGAGGGAGCAGTCAGAGGCACCGAGGCCCACAGCCCCGAGACCGGAGAAGCAGCGGACCTGCGCGGAAGCAGCCCGAGGCGGGAGAGCTTAAAGGCTTGAGACGGAGCAGTCACAGGCACCGAGGCCCACAGCCCCGAGACCGGAGAAGCAGCGGACCTGCGCGGGAGCAGCCCGAGGCTGGTGAGGTTAAAAGCTCACCTTTTGCGTGCTTTTTCTTTCACAGCTGGTGCAGTCAGGAGAGCAGGAGGCCAGTAACTCTTATATAGGTGGAGCTGTTGCTAAACCCGAAACACTACAGTGTAGTGTCTCCCACCCTTCCACCTCCTCTAACCTTTTAGGGGTTAGGGGAAGTTGAAAAGGTAGGTTCAATTTATTTTATTTCAGGAGCCTAACCTAGGTGGAAAAGGTTCCAGGACAGGAGGCGGCAGTGAAAATACAACACCAGAAAACAGGTAGGTGACTGGTTGGTGAGTACTTTCACAAACTTATTCTAAGTAGAATTCAATTATTAAGCTAAATCGTAGTAAATAAAAGGGTATTGTAAGGGTTAAGTCATGGAAGGGCAGCTCGGACCCGTGCCATGCTCCTCCTGTGCCATGTGGGAAATCAGGGACACTGTCCCTGACAACTATGTGTGCAGGAAGTGTGTCCAGCTGCAGCTCCTAGCGGACCGCATGGTGGCGCTGGAGCTGCGAATGGACTCACTCTGGAGCATACGCGATGCTGAGGATCTTGTAAATAGCACATTCAGTGAGTTGGTCACACTGCAGGTAAAGGCTAGCTCAGACAGTAAATGGGTGACCAAAAGGCAGGGTAAAGGCAGGAAGGTAGTGCAGGAGTCACCTGCGGTCATCTCCCTCCAAAACAGGTTTACCGTTTTGGGTACTGTTGGGGGAGATGACTTATCAGGGGAAGGCACCAGCAGCCAGGTTCAGGGCACCATGACTGGCTCTGCTGCACAGAAGGGCGGGAAAAAGAGGGATAGGGCTATAGTGATAGGGGATTCAATTGTAAGGGGGATAGATAGGAGTTTCTGTGGCCGAGACCGAGACTCCAAGATGGTATGTTGCCTCCCTGGTGCAAGGGTCAAGGATGTCTCGGAGCGGGTGCAGAGCATTCTGAAGGGGGAGGGGGATCAGCCAGTTGTCGTGGTACATGTAGGTACCAACGATGTAGGTAAAAAGAGGGAGGAGGTCCTACAAGCTGAATTTAGGGAGTTAGGAGCTAAATTGAAAAGTAGGACCTCAAAGGTAGTAATCTCTGGATTGCTACCAGTGCCACGAGCTAATAAGTTTAGAGAGAGTAAGATAGATAAGCTAAATACGTGGCTTGAGCAGTGGTGCAAGGGAGAGGGATTTAAATTCTTGAGGCATTGGAACCAGTTCTTGGGGAGGAGTGACCTGTACCAAGGGGACAGTCTACACCTGAACTGTGAGGGAGCCGATGTCCTCGGGGTAATATTTTCTAGGGCGGTTCGGGAGGATTTAAACTAATTTGGCAGGGGGATGGGAACCTAGGTAGTGGAAAAGAGGGAAGTCATATGAAGTCAGAAATAGATGGTAGAAAGGTGAGAAGCAATAAGCAAAGGAGAGAAACACAAAGGGCCAAACTAATTCATAATGAGAGTGTGAAAAAAGCAAGCCTGAAGGCTTTGTATCTTAATGCTAGAAGCATTAGGAACTAGGTGGATGAATTAGTTGTGGAAATAGAGGTAAACAAGTATGATTTGATTGGGATTACAGAAACGTGGCTGCAGGGTGGGCAAGGCTGGGAACTTAACATCCAGGGATATACAATATTTAGGAAGGATCGGCAAAAAGGTAGGGGAGGTGGGGTAGCATTGCTGGTAAAGGAGGGGATTAATGCAATGGAAAGGAAGGATATTAACTCGGATGAAACGGAATCTGTATGGGTAGAAATGAGAAATAGCAAGGGGAGGAAAACGTTAGTGGGTGTGATATATAGGCCTCCAAATAGTAATATGGAGGTGAGGGAAGGCATAAAAAGGGAAATTAGAGAAGCGTGCGATAAGAGCACAGCTGTCATCATGGGTGACTTTAATTTACATATTGATTGGACTACCCAAATTAGTAAAAATTCTGAGGAGGAGGAATTCCTGGAATGTTTTCGGGACGGTTATCTGGACCAATATGTCGAGGAGCCGACTCGAGATCAGGCCATTTTAGACTGGGTATTGTGCAATGAGAAGGGACTTATCAGCAATCTTCTTGTACGAGGCCCCTTGGGTCAGAGCGATCATAATATGATCGAGCTCTCAGTCGAGATGGAGAGTGAGGAAATTGAATCAGAGACTAAGGTCCAGAACTTAAATAAAGGGAATTACGAGGGTATGAGACGGGAATTGGGTAAGATTGATTGGGTGGTGTTTCTGGGGGGATTGACAGTGGATAGACAATGGCAAGCATTCAAAGATAGAATGGAAGAATTCCAGAACATGTTTATACCGGTTTGGCATAAAAATAAACCTAAAAAGGTGACTCAACCGTGGATAACGAGGGAAATTAGGGACAGCATAAAATAAAAAAAAAGGGCATATCAACTGGCAAAAAAAAGCACCAGACCGGAAGATTGGGGGCAGTACAGGATACAGCAAAAGAGGACAAAGGGATTAATCAGGAAGGGGAAAATAGAATACGAAAGTAAACTTGCAGCAAACATAAAGACAGACTGCAAAAGCTTTTATCGGTATATCAGGAGGAAAAGACTGGTAAAATCCCAAGTCGGTCCCTTGCAGTCCGATTCGGGAGAATATATAATGGAGAATAAGGAAATGGCAGACCAATTAAACTCATACTTTGGTTCTGTATTCACAAAGGAGGACACAAATAACCTCCCAGGAATATCGGCAAACATAGGGACTAATGAGAGGGAGGAGCTGACAGAAATTAGTATCTCTAGGGATATGGTGTTGGGTAAGTTGAGGGGACTGAAGGCCGACAAATCCCCGGGGCCTGATAAACTACATCCTAGGGTACTTAAGGAGGTGGCCCTGGAGATAGCAGATGCTCTAAGGATCATCTTCCGGAACTCCATTGACTCGGGAACAGTACCCGTGGATTGGAGGGTAGCTAATGTCACCCCAATATTTAAAAAGGGGGGTAGAGAGAAAGCAGGGAATTATAGACCAGTAAGCCTTACATCGGTTGTGGGCAGAATGCTAGAGTCCATTATTAAGGATAAAATAGCGGAGCACTTGACAAATGGGGAAAGGATCGGACAGAGTCAACATGGATTTACAAAGGGTAAATCGTGTTTGACTAATCTGCTGGAATTTTTTGAGGAAGTAACTGGTAAAATAGATGGGGGAGAGCCAGTGGATGTGGTGTACCTTGACTTCCAGAAAGCCTTCGATAAGGTTCCACATAAAAGATTATCATGCAAAATTAAGGCTCATGGGATTGGGGGCAAAGTATTAACGTGGATAGAGAACTGGCTGGCGGATAGAAAACAGAGAGTTGGAATAAACGGCTCATTTTCGGAGTGGCAGGCAGTGACCAGCGGGGTGCCGCAAGGATCTGTCCTGGGACCCCAGCTGTTCACAATATATATAAATGATCTGGATCAGGGAATTGGATGCAATATTTCCAAATTCGCTGACGACACTAAACTAGGAGGAGGGGTGGGCTCTGATGAGGATGTCAGGAGGCTACAGTGCGATTTGGACAGGTTGGGGGAATGGGCGGATACGTGGCAGATGCACTATAATGTGGATAAATGCGAGGTTATCCACTTTGGGGGTAAAAACAGGAGGGTAGATTATTATCTAAATGGCAATAGATTGGGAGATGGGGAAGTGCAGAGGGACCTGGGTGTTCTTGTGCACCAGTCACTGAAGGAGAGCATGCAGGTGCAACAGGCGATTAAGAAGGCAAATGGTATGTTGGCCTTCATATCAAGGGGGTTCGAGTATAGGAATAGGGATACCTTACTACAGCTGTACAAGGTGCTGGTGAGACCGCATCTGGAGTATTGTGTACAGTTTTGGTCGCCCCATCTGCGGAAGGATGTTCTTGCCATGGAAAGAGTGCAACGGCGATTCACCAGGCTGATACCTGGAATGGCGGGAATGACCTACGAAGAGAGATTAAATAGTTTGGGCTTGTACTCACTGGAGTTTAGAAGATTGAGAGGGGATCTCATCGAAACATATAAAATTATGGCAGGCCTGGACAGGCTGAATTCAGAGAGAATGTTTCCAATGGCCGGGGAGCACAGAACCAGGGGCCACAGTCTAAAAATAGCGGGCAAATCATTTAAAACAGAGATGAGGAAGAATTTCTTCACTCAAAGAGTGGTGAGCCTGTGGAATTCCCTGCCACAGAGGGCTGCGAAGGCTAATTCAATAAATATTTTCAAGAGAGAATTGGATATATTTCTGAAGGCTAAGGGGATTAAGGGTTACGGAGAAAAGGCGGGGACGGGGTACTGAACTGGTAAGATCAGCTATGATCTCAGACGAAGATCAGCCATGATCTCATTGAATGGCGGAGCAGGCTCGAAGGGCCGAATGGCCTACTCCTGTTCCTATCTCTATGTTTCTATGTTTCTATACCCGAGAAAGTGTCGGATCATTGCGGGTCTCCTTCTCTATATCCGCGTTAGTTACTGGCAATCGTTCAATTATTGATGAATAAAATATCCCGATAGGGTCCACTGCTGGTGCTTCCTCCACAGTAGGCAATGGCAAGCGTGATAGCCCATCAGCGTTTCCATGCTGTTTCGTGCCTTTATATTCTATTTCATATTGGTTCGCCCCTAGAAAAAGGGATCATCTTTGTATCTGTTGTGCAGTTATCACCGGAACGCCCTTCTTTGGATTAAAGATGGAGTCAAGTGGTTGGTGGTCAGTCAGCAAGGTGAACTTCTGCCCATGCAGATAGTGGTTGAATTTTTTTACTCCCCATACTAGGCTGAGGGCCTCCCTGTCGATCTGGGCGTAGTCGCGCTCGGCTGAGGTTAGTGACCGAGACGCAAAGGCTACTGGCCTCTCCAACCCGTCTGGGAATTTGTGCGACAGCACCGCTCCAATACCATAGGGTGATGCATCACATGCCAACCGAATTGGTAGTGCTGGGTTGAAATGGGCACTTTCAGAAGGGAAATAGAGGGAGTACAACGCCAATATGTTCCTGTAAAGGTCAAGGGTGGGACCAACAAGCAAAGGGAACCTTGGATGACAAGGGATATACAAAAATGCATTAGAAATAAAAGGAGGGCTTTTGGCAGTTACAAAAGACTAAAGACAGAAGAAGCCCTAGAGGAGTATAAAAAGTGCAGGGGCATACTTAAAAAAGAAATTAGGAGGGCGAGGAGGGGCCATGAAATAACACTGGCGAGCAAAATAAAGGAAAATCCTAAGATGTTTTATAAGTATATTAAGGGCAAGAGGATAACCAGGGAAAGGGTAGGGCCCATTAGGGACCAAAGTGGCAACCTGTGTGTAGAGCCAGATGATGTAGGCGGGGTTTTAAATGAATTTTTTGCATCTGTGTTCACTATGGAGAAAGACGATGCAGACATAGAAATCGGGCAAGGGGACTGTGACATACTTGAACATATTAGCATCGAGAGGGAGGAGGTGCTAGCGGTTTTAGTAGGCCAAAAAGTGGATAAATCCCCAGGCCCGGACAAGATGTATCCTAGGCTGCTGTGGGAGGCAAAGGAGGAGATTGCAGGGGCTCTGACACAAATTTTCAGAACCTCTCTGGCCACAGGGGATGTACCAGAGGACTGGAGAACAGCTAATGTAGTACCATTATACAAGAAGGGTAGCAGGGATAAACCAGGGAATTACAGGCCAGTGAGCCTAACATCTGTGGTAGGGAAATTATTGGAAAAAATTCTGAGGGACAAAATTAGTCTCCACTTGGAGAGGCAAGGATTAATCGGGGATAGTCAGCATGGCTTTGTCAAGGGTAAATCATGTCTGACAAATCTGATTGAATTTTTCGAGGGGGTGACTAGGGGGGTGGATGAGGGAAATGCTGTGGATGTGGTTTACATGGACTTCAGTAAAGCTTTTGACAAAGTCCCGCATAGGAGACTGGTCAAGAAGGTAAGAGCCCATGGGATCCAGGGTGCCTTGGCGCGTTGGATCCTAAACTGGCTGAGTGGCAGGAGGCAGAGGGTGATGGTCAAAGGTTGCTTTTGTGACTGGAAGCCTGTGTCCAGTGGGGTACCTCAGGGATCGGTGCTGGGTCCCTTGTTGTTTGTGATCTACATAGATGATTTGGATGAGAATGTAAAAGGTATGATCAGTAAGTTCGCAGATGACACGAAAATTGGTGGGGTGGTAAATTGCGAGGAGGAAAGCCTCAGGCTACAGGACGATATAAATGGGCTGGTCAGATGGGCGGAAAAGTGGCAAATGGAATTTAACCCTGAAAAGTGCGAGGTGATGCATTTTGGACGGACAAATAAGGCAAGGGAATACACAATGAGTGGTAGGACCCTAGGAAGTACAGAGGGTCAGAGGGACCTTGGTGTACATGTACATAGATCCCTGAAGGCAGCGGAACAGGTAGATAAGGTGGCTAAAAAGGCACATGGGATACTTGCCTTCATTAGCCGAGGCATAGAATATAAGAGCAGGGAGGTTATGATGGAGCTGTACAAAACGCTGGTGAGGCCACAGCTGGAGTACTGTGTGCAGTTCTGGTCACCTCACTATAGGAAGGATGTGATTGCTTTGGAGAGGGTGCAGAGAAGATTCACCAGGATGTTACCTGGGATGGAGCGCCTCAGCTATGAAGAAAGACTAAACAGGCTGGGGTTGTTTTCCTTGGAGCAAAGAAGGCTGAGGGGGGACCTGATTGAGGTGTACAAAATGATGAGGGGCATAGATAGGGTAGACAAAGAGGAACTTTTCCCCTTAGTAGGGGGGTCAATAACAAGGGGGCATAGATTCAGGGTAAGGGGCAGGAGATTTAGAGGGGATTTGAGGAGGAACTTTTTCACCCAGAGGGTGGTTGGAATGTGGAACTCAATGCCTAAAAGGGTGGTAGAGGCAGGAACCCTCACAACATTCAAGAAGCATTTGGATGAGCACTTGAAATGCCATTGCATACAAGGCTATGGACCAAATGCTGGAAAATGGGATTAGACTGGACAGGGATGGATGGGCGGCGCAGACACGATGGGCCGAAGGGCCTCTTTCTGTGCTGTAAAACTCTATGACTCTATGACTCTATGAACACCTCTTTTGATGTGATCAATTCTTTGCACTTCTGGATAGCTCATTTACATTCGTCATTCCACTTCCATGGTACCCCCCGTTTGCAGTAGGGTGTTCAGTGGGTGTAATACTGTAGACAAATTTGGTAAGAACTTATGGTAGTAGTTCACCAGCCCGAGGAACGACCTCAGTTGTGACACATTTTCTGGTGCTGGAGCCTTGACTACTGCCTCAATCTTTTCAGGGGACTTATGTAACCCCTCTTCATCAATAACGTGGCCACAATACAAGATCTGCTTCTGGAAAAACTCGCACTTGTGGCGATTATTTCGTAGCCCATATTCCTTTAATCTAGTGAGCACCTTCTCCAGGTTGGCGAGGTGATCACTGTCATTTTCGCCCGTGACCAGGATGTCGTCCAAATAACACTGGGTCCCTGGAATCCCTTGCAGGACTTGATCCATTGCCCTTTGCCAAATAGCCGGAGCCGATGCTACCCCTAACACCAGCCGGTTGTATTGGTAGAGACCTTTATGAGTGTTGATCGTGAGGTATTGTTTCGAGGCTTCTTCTACCTCCATTTGCAAGTACACCTGGGCCAGATCAATTTTGGTGAAGTGTTTACCTCCAGATAGCGAGGCGAAAATATCCTCAACCCGTGGAAGCGGATATTGTACCGTGTGAAGGACTGGGTTCACTGTCACCTTAAAATCCCCACAGATGCGGACCTTCTTTGGTTCCCCAGGTGTATTACTCAACGACCTCTTCATTACAGGAATGATGGGTGTAGCCCACTCGCTCCAGTCTACTTTGGACAGTACTCCTGAACATTCCAACCCTTCGAGCTCTGCTTCGACGGCTGGTCGGATCGCATAAGGCTCCGGTCTGGCCTTAAAAAACTTTGGGCTTGCATTTTCCTCGACGCTGCTCGGTTTTCAACCCCCAGCCGCGCCCTGTGCACTTCACCCTCTCTCTTACCCCGTCCACGCTGCTCGGCTTTTTCTATGCCGTCGGTCAGCTCCAGCCGCCGCTGTCCGGGAAGGGTCTGCGCTGTACCTGTTGCCAGTCTGTTGCTGGTTCATCGTGGCTGGGGAACCAAGCCCAGCTCTCAACAGCCTCCCCTGCGATGTTCACTCTCTGCCGGATGACTGGGCGGTTGCTCGTGGTCGACGCCCGTGCTTCTGGCCTCGACTTTCTTCCACCGCCCTCCCAGAGCGAATCCTTGAAGGGAAATGCAGAGTTGCAGGCAGATTCGAATCGACCTCGTCGCCACTGTTGAATCCGTGATTCTTAAGTATGATGTTTTCCAATAACTACACGGAGGCTGTAACTTAACAATCAACAGGTGTTTACTGGAGTAGGGTAGTCTCAAGACTGACAGTACAGAGGCATGCTCAAGGCTTATATACAGGTGTGGTCACTGCCGGTACTACAGTATACAGGAGCTGTAAAAGTAGTTCTCTCTTAAAGGTACATACACTACACTTCCAGGCCCTGCAGGGGAATCTGCCAGTTAAGCCAGTCTGCAGTTCATTGTTGAATAAAGCTAGTGACATCCCATATTTGCTGGGAACCTACACTTGACATGCAGGGTAGATTCGCAGTCTGCCAGATATTGCTTCTTTCTCTCCTCCGTGGTTATGAATTGTGATTTATAAAGTGTCTTTCCTCAAACTCACCAACTATATTCTCCGGGGTGCCAGTATCTGTGCTTATGCAGAGGAAATACTTGACGCAAGTTGCAGTGATGTTACAGCTTCAGTGGAGCCAGCTTGTTTCACTTCATCTTGGTAGAAATGTGTAAGAAGAGAAAAGGAAACTAATTTACAAGACATCCCCAAGGCAGTGCCTTCAAAGAGATGTAAGGCCATGAGAGATTTTGTGCATCATGAGCCTACTTAGCTAGTGAATGCCCTGCTGTGAGGATTAGGAAAGTAAGTCACGGTATGAAGAACCATAACAAATGGTGAACACTTGCTGGATAGGGGCTTAACCACACCACTGCTGTAGGGGGTGGCGTGTGCCCAGTCAGCTTCACCTCTGACTGTCTCTGAGCGGTTCAAATCGCTCCCACACCCCTGGGTTCTAGACACCGGACTTAGGTACAGGCGGCGATACAGAAAATCGAGTGGACAAGTGGTTTGGTGCAAGAAAACCCTAATTTTATTGAAGGCAGAATAAAACACAATCTTACTGAGAATTACTGATATAGTTACAGGCATAAAACAGTTACACTTATATGGGAATGGGGAACACACGGCACATCGAGGGAAGCAAATACATTAAAAATCCCCTTATCCTTATCCCACCCCTAATATCTAACTAGATCAAGCTACGAGGGGCCAGGAATTCATGCTCACCAATTCGAAACCTGTTGTTTTAACTGGTTGGGCTTTGAGGTCCACTCTTTCTGTCCTTTGGGGTTTGTCGTCATCACGTGGTCACAGGGCGCGGCGCTGAAGTTGTTTGTGTGAAGCACCCTCCTTTTCCTCCGTTATCGTCTTCATTGGGTACTTCGTCGTGATGGTCCTTCTTCTTCTTTGGTCGGTCACCAACGGTATTGCTGCGGTTGGGGGTCGGTTGGCGGTCTTTACCATTAAAATTTTCCTACCCAAGCTTCGAATACCAGCTTATTCTTAGCTGGGCTATTATTGTCCATGAATCAAACACCAGCTTATAACTAGGCCATTTGTCTTGATTTCGCTACCCATGCTTCGAACGCCAACTTATTCTTAAATTGGGTTTTTACTGTCCATGCATCCAACGCCAACTTATTTATCAAACGCCAGCTTATAACTAGGCCGTTTGTCCCCCAACGCATCTTCCCGCTGCCCTTCTCTGCTTTCACCGGTTTTACCATTTTCCTCGCCTCGTCTCGTCTGTTTTTGTGGCCCCGTGTGTCCTGTGCATCTTTAATTCAGGTCTCGTTCTCCTCCCGCATTTGGCCCCGGTGTAATGGGCGCCCTTGCTGTTGAGCGGCGCGGGGAGGGAGGAGAAGGCCCGCCATGAGGCACGAGACTTTAATCTACATATAGATTGGGCCAACCAAATTAGTAACATCCTGGAGTGTGTACGGGATGGTTTCCTGGACCAATATGTCGAGGAACAAACCAGAGATCAGGCCATCTTAGACTGGGTATTATGTAACGAGAAAGGATTAATTAGCAATCTTGTTGTACGAGGCCCCTTGGGTCTGAGCGATCATAATATGATCGAATTCTTCATTAAGATGGAGAATGAAGTAGTTGACTCAGAGACTAGGGTCTGCAATTTAAATAAAGGAAACTACGATGGTCTGAGGAGCGAGTTGGGTAGGATTGATTGGGGAATGGCACTCAAAGGGTTGACGGTGGATAGGCGATGGCAAACATTCAAAGGCCGAATGGATGAGCTACAGAATTTGTTCATCCCAGTTTGGCATAAAAATAAAACAAAAAAGGTGACTCAACCGTGGCTAACAAGGGAAATTAGGGATAGCATAAGATCCAAGGAGACGACATATAAATTGGCCAGAAAAAGCAATAATCCTGAGGATTGGGAGCAGTTGAGGATTCAACAAAGGAGGACAAAGGGAATAATTAAGAAAGGGAAAATAGAATATGAGAGTAAGCTAGCTGGGAACATAAAAACTGACTGTAAAAGCTTTTATAGATATGTGAAGAGAAAAAGATTGGTGAAGTCAAGCATAGGTCCCTTACAGTCAGAATCAGGGGAATTTATAATGGGAAACAAAGAAATGGCAGGCCAACTAAATACATACTTTGGTTCTGTCTTCACAAAGGAGGAAAAAATAACCTCCCAGAGATGCCGGGGAACATAGGGCCTGATGAAAGGGTGGAACTGAAAGAAATCAGTATTTGTAGGGAAATGGTGTTAGGAAAATTGATGGGACTGAAGGCCGATAAATCCCCAGGGCCTGATAATCTACATCCCAGGGTACTTAAGGAAGTGGCCCTAGAAATAGTAGATGCATTGCTGGTCATCTTCCAGAACTCGATAGACTCTGGAACAGTACCCATGGATTGGAGGGTAGCTAATGTTACCCCACTATTCAAAAAAGGTGGTAGAGAAAAAGCGGGGAATTATAGCCTGACATCGGTAGTGGGGAAAATGCTAGAATCTATTATAAAAGATGTAATAGCAGAGCACTTGGTAAGCAGTGACAGGATCGGACAAAGTCAACATGGATTTACAAAAGGTAAATCATGCTTGACTAATCTACTGGAATTTTTTGAGGATGTAACTGGTAAAATAGATAAGGGAGAACCAGTGGATGTGGTGTATTTGGACTTTCATATGGCTTTCGATAAGGTCCCACATAAGAGATTAGCGTGCAAAATTAAGGCACATGGGATTGGGGGCAAGGTATTGACTTGGATAGAGAACTGTAAGGCGGACAGAAAGCAAAGAGATGGAATAAACGGGTCGTTTTCCGAGTGGCAGGCAGTGACTAGTGGGGTACCACAAGGATCGGTCCTAGGACCCCAGCTGTTCACAATATATATTCATGATCTGGACGAGGGAATTGGATGTAATATCTCCAAATTTGCAGACGACACAAAGCTGGGTGGGAGGCTAACTGTGAGGAGGATGTCGTGAAACTCCAGTACGATTTGGACAGATTGGGTGATTGGGCAGAAACATGGCAAATGCACTATAATGTGGATAAATGTGAGGTTATCCACTTTAGTGACAAAAACAGGAAGGCAGATTATTATTTGAATGGCAATAGATTGGGAGAAGGGGAAGTGCAAAGAGACCTGGGTGTTCTTGTGCACCAGTCGCTGAAGGTAAGCATGCAGGTGCAGCAGGTGGTTAAGAAGGCAAATGGTATGTTGGCCTTCGTAGCAAGAGGGTTCGAGTACAGGAACAAGGATGTCTTGCTACAGTTGTACAGGGCCTTGGTGAGGCTGCACCTTGAGCATTGTGTGCAGCTTTGGTCGCCTTACCTGAGAAAAGACGTTCTTGCCATGGAAGGAGTGCAGCGAAGATTCACCAGGCTGATACCTGGGATGGCAGGAATGACGTATGAGGAGAGATTGTGTCGATTGGGATTATACTCACTGGAGTTTAGAAGATTGAGAGGGGATCTCATGGAAACCTATAAAATTCTGTCCGGCCTGGACAGACTAGATGCAGGAAGGATGGTTATGATGGCCGGGGAGTCCAGAACCAGGGGTCATAATCTAAGGATAAGGGGTAAGCCATTTAGAACTGAAATGAGGAGGAATTTCTTCACCCAGAGAGTGGTGAACCTATGGAATTCTCTGCCACATAGAGCGGTGGAGGCCAGTTCATTAAATATATTCAAAAAAGAGTTGGATATATTTCTTAAGGCTCAAGGGATCAAGGGATATGGGGAGAAGGCAGGGACAGGGTACTGAATTTGGATGATCAGCCATGATCTCATTGAATGGCGGAGCAGGCTCGAAGGGCCGAATGGCCTACTCCTGCTCCTATCTTCTATGTTTCTATGTTTCTATGAGAGCGAGAGGCAGGAGCCCGGAGCAGGAGGTGAGCGGCAAGAGCTGAGAGATAAGAGCAAGAGCAAGAGACCAATGACTACCGATGGGCCTACAATTATATCCGTTCTTCACCCCCTTACCTGCACGCCAAATCAGGTCAGTCATTTTTCTAACTTTTGGCGAGCTCGTTTAAAATGATTACAACCATTTACTTCTGGGGCGTGTAAGGGGTTTTTCTTGAGAGATTTCCCTGAGGTTTCTCTCTCTATAGGCCTCTCTCTCTTGCACAGTAAAACCTTGAGTGGTTCGACCCACTCGCCCCTTAGATTCTATAATTAGGGGCAGGAACTTCAATGTAGAGAAAACTCTTGTAGACCAAGTTTGATGAAACAAAATGAAATTTTATTGCATAAGGAAAAATATCAAATCAAATGCAAGCAGATAAGAGAGTACATGGGAGGGAAAATCACACAAACAAATCATAATGACACAGTACTAACTAAAGCAAATACAGGCATCTTATACTCTACAAAGATCATCATGAAATAAGGAAACACACGGAACATCGAGGGACAACTCATGTTAATTGTACCCTTAAATCCACCCCCTTACTAAACCTATCTAGATCTGATTGTGAAGGGCCAGAAACATGCTCACCAATCCCACTAGGAAGTGCAAGGTTTTGAAATCGAGTCTGTGTTTGGTCCTTTCAGGCGTTTCGTCTACACGTGGATCATGGAGCTCCTGCAAGCTGCGCCACACCTCTCTCCTGAGGTGGGGGTCGGGGGCGGCTGGACACCGGCGGGCCTGGATGTCGGCAGGGTCGAGGATCATCGGCTCGACCCTGGTTAGAGGAGCCTTGGGCTGGCTCCCATCGCTTCTTCAGTTTCCTTTTATCTCTTCTCCCGAGCCGGGGTGGCTGGAAGGTTTCTTCTCTTGCGACCTTTATTTTTTTGTCTCTTCTCCCAAGTTGGGTCGATGGCCTCTCATTCCGGAAACGGCCCGGGGATGGTCGATGATCTCCTGATGTGTTTTCCCGGGGCGGGACGCCGGCTTCGAGATGGCCTTCTCGATGTTGGCTTTCTTCTTCCTCCTGCAAGTGCCTCTTTCTTCTTCTGGCTGTCCGGATTCAAATTCGACACAAGCTGCAACTGTCTCCAAGCTTGCCACTGTAACCCCCTCCAACTGTAACTCCAGTTATACCTTTTCTTCCGAGGCTTCACTTCCCGCCCAAAATCAGGTTAGTCTTTGTTTTACTTTTGGCGGGCTGGGAGCACAGTGGGGTAGTTATTATATTTTTAAATGTCTTAAACGGCTGGTAAAGGCCCATCTCTGGCCTGGAATTACCTTAATTGTTTTTAAAGTCCTTCTGATCTCGTTATTGAGTCCTGGGTGCTGTTCTCATGAATATGAAATTGTCCCCTTTTGTCTGGGTCAACATTTTGATGGCATCTGTCTCCAGGCCAATCTTGCCTAGATCTGCATCTAATCCATATGCATAAGTGTGGATCTGGTTTCGTTCTCTCAGAAACGGCTTCCAGAACTTGCTGTAGGTTGAATCCACAAAGCTGTCTGAGGTTGCGCAGGAACCATTTTAAAGTGTCCCAATAAGCTGGTCACATGGTATGGTGGCCATTTTGTATGCCCCTTTTTCTGGGCTTCTTTTAAAACAGTCTTTAAAATCATGGCCTCTTCTGCCATTTGACCCTTATTAATATAAAGTCCAATTTTGCAAATCCTACACTCCCCCCCTGATGATACTGTAACTTGCTTGAAGTATCATAATTCTGGGTGAGCAAAATTTTCTGACTTTCCACAAACTAGCCATCCCCAGTATTTACCTATCTATGACCCCACGACACATGCATTTCCCATTTCAGAAAAATCTAGTGTACATTAAGCATCTATAGATGGCAATACCTTGGAGTTAAAAACCTAAAAACTTACTTCCAGGTGTAAAGGGGGTCCTTTTTGCCCTACATCACCTAGTGCATACACATTACCTTCTAATATTAACATCACATCTAATAAAACTTCAATAATAAAAATAAAATACACACACGAAAAATTCAAAACGCACATGAATACATATCAAAAATAATAGAGGAGGGAGGGAAAACTTTAACTTTATACAAAGCAGCAAAAACTAAACGGGTGTTTCTTCTTCTACTCGCACATAATGCTCCCTCCATTCCCTGCTATTCTCATACTTATGTGAATGTTTGACCTTTTTACAGTGTACAAACAGTAAATAAACTACAATGACAACCTGGCACACTACAAGAATGTGGGAGGCTATCCTAATCCAGGAAGGGACTTCTATATTAGTGAACAGGTCCCACCACGGTGGGGTCACTATGTCCAATATGTCTGCCCCTATCTCTAAAGTCTTCTGCTCCAGTGTGTAGAAGTGTTTCTGTGAAACAACAACGGCTTTTAATATCTTGGTGAGGTGTTCAGGGAGAGGGGGAATAATATATCCAAAATGTGCAACGAATCGCTACAGATCGCTGAAATTCTCTTTCACAGTGATGTGAACAGTGGAAGGTTCAGGAATGGGGCAATTTGCTCTTGGATCACTTGAACTTCTGCCCTGGGCTTGAAACAGAAGCTGCTGTCACTAATCGGACACCAACCATGCTGTCCATGTTGGTAGTGGGGCGCTGCAGTGGTGACACAGTATGTCCCACCTCCTATATATGCCACCTGCGGGGGCACATGGCCTTATACCATTGCCTCCATGATGCAATTAATAGGCTTCACGCCAGCAGTTCTGAACCCGCACTGTGGTTTCGAATGGGCATTCAAGTGCTGGGGACACAGGATGATGTGTGCTCCCCGGCTCCGGCACCCCGCGAGGTCGGTACCCGTCATTGCATGCTCCCATTGAATGATGTAAGGTGGGACCCCCGTGTAGCGAATGTGCGCACCCCCTGAATGACTCCAATGTTCTCCACCCTGTATACCGGGGCCATCCCATCACCGGCATTCTTACCACTATACCCATAATGGAGTGATTAGACCGTCCACAGTCCACTGGGACTGGGTAGGCCTCTGAAGCTAGTCTGAGCTGGCACAGATTCAATGTATCCTCAAAAGGGTGGAGGGCTGCGAGGTGCTTGTTGCTGATCCAGGAGGGGTCTAAACCTTGCTTTAAGTCCTTCAGATTACTGTGGCACTCGCCCAGTAACCACGCCTCGTATAGCACACAAGCTTCGTTCTGCGCAGCCTGATCGGACGCATTCCGATCCTCCCTGATGAGAGCATTTACCGTTTTGGCGTGTTTCTCCAGCTCAGCTATAATCTCTTTTAAGTGTAGTGTCATGGCCTGGTCCTCATGTAACTCAGAACCCACTACCTTCTTCTCATCAGTCAGTATCTTTCTTAGCTGTGTTTTTAAACCATTGATTTGGGTTTGCAGCTCCACGTCATCCAGTGTGTTGATGATGGAAGTTGCTGTCTTAAAAGCTGTGAAAATATCATTTACTGCACCCCTTCTTTGCCTCCCTATCCTGTCCAAGACCTCATGTGGTGTGGTGTACAATTCGGCTCTGTCGACATCGGCAAAGTCGTATTCGTAAAACTGTTTAAACATGTTTGTTAACAGGACCTGGTATAATTGCTCCATTTCCCTGGGGCACCACTCTGGCAATCTTACCTCGGTGAGGTTTAAAATCACCGAAGCCACCGCGTAGTGGGCCCCTTGGTACAGCACCTGACCTGTGGGTACCAATACCAATCCGTTCCCGGGTCCCTTTGTCATGGTGGGGCACCCTTCCTTGAGGGCTTTAGCTACCGGAACTGTGGGCAGGGGCTTGCGGGGTCGGGTGATGATCTCAGTGGCGTTTACTGGGATCTGAGAGTATGGGACTCCACACGCCCGTGTGCTGACGTCCCACCTCATTCCTTGTCCAGCATCCTGCCACTGTCTTTGGAAAAAGATGGAGATGCCTGTGGGGCAAGCGCGTTCTGAACCCCACATACAGATGTAGATCCCCTCATCTGGTTCCCACCATTTGTCCCAACAGACACTCAACCCCCCGTGAGTTCCCGTTATTGTCCGATGGGTGTTATTTCCCAACATCTCCCATTCCACCGTTGAATTCTTCATGGTGCTGCTCAACTTGCGCAGCCACCACGAGCGGTCCAAAGGTACATGTCCGTGACAAACAAGGCAAATCTTCTTGCCCACAGTGACGCTGACCCTGGGTGCAATGATCCGCACCCTGGGGCACATCAGAGACGTTTCTCTGTATGCAAACCCCGTCTGGCTGGAGTATTCAGTAGTGTTCGACCCCAGCCAGCCTGGCCATCTTCCTTCATGGAAGTAGGCAGCAGTCTCTTCAGCGTCCCGTGAGCCGGTTCCATCAGTCGCGATGGGGCCCCTATTTACAGAGCACCCATAGATTGTGGAGTCCTTGGTGCGGCCCCGATAGGCCCAGCTCCATCCGATCATCATGAACACGATGAGGTGGGAAAGGTGGGACTTGTACAAGTCGGACGGTTTACACCTGAACCAGAGGGGGACCAATATCCTTGCGGGGAGGTTTGCTAGCACTGCTGGGGGGGGTTTAAACTAACTTGGCAGGGGGATGGGATACAGAGTGGAACTATAGTAGGGGGTGATTTACAGCCAAATACGGAGGAAAAAACAAGTCAGCTGGGAAGGCAGAGCAAATATGTGGAGGCAAAAGGGAATATGGCAAGGCTGGAAGGCATTTATTTTAATGCAAGGAGTCTTGCAAATAAGGTGGATGAACTGAAGTTGTTGCTGAACACATGGGAGTACGATATTGTTGCTATCACAGAGACATGGTTGAGGGAGGGTCAGGACTGGCAGCTCAATATTCCGGGGTATAGAATCTTCAGGCGAGACAGAGGTGGGTGTAAAAGGGGAGGGGGTGTTGCAATATTAATTAAGGAATCAATTACTGCTGTAAGGAGGGATGATATATTAGCAGGTTCCTCTAATGAGGCCATATGGGTAGAACTTAAAAACAAAAAGGGGGCAAGCACTTTGCTGGGAGTGTGCTATAGGCCCCCGAACAGTCAGGGGGAGATAGAGGAACAGATATGTAGGCAAATCTCATAGAAGTGCGAAAATAATAGGGTAATAATAGTGGGGGATTTCAACTTCCCCAATATTAATTGGGATAGTCAGAGGGTGAAAGGCTTAGATGGTGCAGAATTCTTAAAGTGCATCCAGGAGAGCTTTTTGAGCCAACATGTAGAAAGTCCTACAAGAGAGGGGGTGGTACTGGACCTAATTCTAGGGAATGTAGCCTGGCAAGTGGTGGAAGCGTCAGTAGGAGAGCATTTTGGCGACAGTGACCATAATTCGGTGAGATTTAAGGTGGTCATGGAAAAAGACAAAGACGGCCCGGAAATAAGGGTTCTAAATTGGGGAAAGGCTGATTTTAATATGATAAGGCAGGATCTGGCCAAAGTGGACTGGGAGCAGCTACTTATAGGAAAATCCACATCAAAGCAGTGGGAGACTTTCAGAAGGGAAATAGAGAGAGTACAACGCCAACATGTTCCTGTAAAGGTCAAGGGTGGGACCAACAAGCAAAGGGAACCTTGGATGACAAGGGATATACAAAAATGCATTAGGAGAAAAAGGGGGGCTTTTGGCAGTTACAAAAGACTAAAGATGGAGGGAGCCCTAGAGGAGTATAAAAAGTGCAGGGGCATATTTAAAAAAGAAATTAGGAGGTCGAGGAGGGGCCATGAAATAACACTGGCGAGCAAAATAAAGGAAAATCCTAAGATGTTTTATAAGTATATTAAGGGCAAGAGGATAACCAGGGAAAGGGTAGGGCCCATTAGGGACCAAAGTGGCAATCTGTGTGTAGAGCCAGATGATGTAGGCGGGGTTTTAAATGAATTTTTTGCATCTGTGTTCACTATGGAGAAAGACGATGTAGACATAGAAATCGGGCAAGGGGACTGTGACATACTTGAACATATTAGCATCGAGAGGGAGGAGGTACTAGCGGTTTTAGCAGGCCAAAAAGTGGATAAATCCCCAGGCCCGGACGAGATGTATCCCAGGCTGTTGTGTGAGGCAAAGGAGGAGATTGCAGGGGCTCTGACACAAATTTTCAGAACTTCTCTGGCCACAGGGGATGTACCAGAGGACTGGAGAACAGCTAACATAGTACCATTATTCATGAAGGGTAGCAGAGATAAACCAGGGAATTACAGGCCAGTGAGCCTAACATCTGTGGTAGGGAAATTATTGGAAAAAATTCTGAGGGACAAAATTTGTCTCCACTTGGAGAGGCAAGGATTAATCGGGGATAGTCAGCATGGCTTTGTCAAGGGTAAATCATGTCTGACCAATCTGATTGAATTTTTCGAGGGGGTGACTAGGTGTGTG
Organism: Somniosus microcephalus; assembly: GCF_052327205.1. Classification (NCBI taxonomy): domain Eukaryota; kingdom Metazoa; phylum Chordata; class Chondrichthyes; order Squaliformes; family Somniosidae; genus Somniosus; species Somniosus microcephalus. Next base: position 75,268,028 of record NC_140995.1, on the reverse strand, counting down.
GATGAGGGAAATGCTTTGGATGTGGTTTACATGGATTTCAGTAAAGCTTTTGACAAAGTCCCGCATAGGAGACTGGTCAAGAAGGTAAGAGCCCATGGGATCCAGGGTGCCTTGGCGTGTTGGATCCTAAACTGGCTGAGTGGCAGGAGGCAGGGGGTGATGGTCGAAGGTTGCTTTTGTGATTGGAAGCCTGTGTCCAGTGGGGTACCTCAGGGATCGGTGCTGGGACCCTTGCTGTTTGTGATCTACATAAATGATTTGGATGAGAATGTAAAAGGTATGATCAGTAAGTTTGCAGATGACACGAAAATTGGTGAGGTGGTAAATTGCAAGGAGGAAAGCCTCAGGCTACAGGACGATATAAACGGGTTGGTCAGATGGGCGGAAAAGTGGCAAATGGAATTTAACCCTGAAAAGTGCGAGGTGATGCATTTTGGACGGACAAATAAGGCAAGGGAATACACAATGAGTGGTAGGACCCTAGGAAGTGCAGAGGGTCAGAGGGACCTTGATGTACATGTACATAGACCCCTGAAGGCAGCGGAACAGGTAGATTAGGTGGTTAAAAAGGCATATGGGATACTTGCCTTCATTAGCCGAGGCATAGAATATAAGAGCAGGGAGGTTATGATGGAGCTGTACAAAACGCTGGTGAGGCCACAGCTGGAGTACTGTGTGCAGTTCTGGTCGCCTCACTATAGGAAGGATGTGATTGCTTTGGAGAGGGTGCAGAGAAGATTCACCAGGATGTTACCTGGGATGGAGCGCCTCAGCTATGAAGAAAGACTAAACAGGCTGGGGTTGTTTTCCTTGGAGCAAAGAAGGCTGAGGGGGGACCTGATTGAGGTGTACAAAATGATGAGGGGCATAGATAGGGTAGATAAAGAGGAACTTTTCCCCTTAGTAGGGGGGTCAATAACAAGGGGGCATAGATTCAAGGTAAGGGGCAGGAGGTTTGGAGGGGATTTGAGGAGGAACTTTTTCACCCAGAGGGTGGTTGGAATCTGGAACTCACTGCCTGAAAGGATGGTAGAGGCAGGAACCCTCATAACATTCAAGAAGCATTTGGATGAGCACTTGAAATGCCATTGCATGCAAGGCTATGGACCAAATGCTGGAAAATGGGACTAGACTGGACAGGGATTGATGGTCGGCGCAGACACGATGGGCTGAAGGGCCTCTTTCTGTGCTGTATAACTCTATGACTCTATGACTCATCTTTACTGGCTCCTACAATAAATCAAACAATATATCCAGACTCCCGAGAGATTCTCGCTTAGGTGACGCCATGACCTCGATTCAAAAACATACACATACTGGGCAGATTTAAAACTACTTAAACTCTAATCATTTTAATATTTACACACCTTAAACTTAAACCTAAACTATGTACAGCGCCGTCCGTCCCCGGGCGGCTTGCCTAATCCCTGATTGGACTGCAGCTCGCCGCTCCCTGTGGAGGGGCTGCAGTGACCTGTGGCTCGGGTTCACCGCAGCCTTTTGCTGTTAATCGGGGACTGTGTTTTCTGAAGGATTTCTGAAGTCGGCGTCTACTGGGAGCGGGGGAATCGGGCCAAGGTTTTACAGGCTGAGGCGCTCGAGTCAACCTGCGAAAAGGTGCTTTGGGCGTGGCTCCCTTAGCGAGTGGACCTTCGGGTGGGACCTTAGCTCTCACAGCCCGTGGCTCTTCCACGACTGTAGACTTCAGCTCCCTTCCCTCAGGCTCCGCCCCTTTGGGATTTGGGCAGGCTCCCTTGGCGAGTGGACCTTCGGGTGGGACTTCAGCTCTCACAGCCCGTGGCTCTTCCACGACTGTAGGCTTCTGCTCCCTCCCCTCAGGTTCCGCCCCTTCGGGAATTGGGCCTGTGGCAGACGGCTCCTCCTCACCTGTCCCTACAGGTGGAGAATCTCTGCCCCCAATTTCTACCTCCCCCACGCTTGAGTCGAGGGTGGGACCTCCGTCCTCCGACTCCACCTCCTCCAGAATCATGTCGAGGGCGGGACCTTGTTGTTCGGGCCCCTCCTCGTCCGAGTCCCAGGCCATCGGAGAAAGCTCCCCCCGGGTGGGCGGGACCTCTTCTCCTTCCAAGCAGGCTACAACGCCAGCTTGTGTGGTCTGTGACTCATCGCGCGCCTCAGGCTGAGGATCTTTATCCTCAGACCTGGCTTCGGATCTTTATCCTCAGACCTGGCTTCGGTTGCTGATGCTCTTGCACCCAGTTTAAACAGTTTGCACCGCTTCATGCGAAACCACTTGTTGCGTCGGGACACCTCCACTGTGCGAGTGGTGTAGACCGGTGGATTTTCCACCGATTCCGGCCTATCCTCCTGGTCTACGGCTCTCTCGCCAGCGCATAGGGTTAGACCCAAGGATTTTACTTCTCGCCGGCCAATCCGCGCCTTCGTAGGGTTTTCCTTAACACTCTCTATCTCCTTCACACTCGTACTCACTCCCCAGAGACAATGATTTCTTAGGTCTACGTGGATCCCGTGGGCTACAAAGAAATCAGACCCCAGGACTCCCGTTCCACCTCCCACCTCCCACTTCATTGGTTAGCACTGTTGCCTCACAGCGCCAGGGACCCGGGTTCAAATCCGGCCTCGGGTGACTGTCTGTGTGGAGTTTGCACATTCTCCCCGTGTTTGCGTGGGTTTCCTCCGGGTGCTCCGGTTTCCTCCCACAGTCCAAAGATGTGTGGATTAGGTTGATTGGCTATGATAAATTGACCCTTAGTGTTAGGGGGATTAAATACGTGAGGTTACGGGGATCGGGTGGGATATGTGTGGGCCAAAATGGCCTCTATCTGCACTGTGGGGTTTCTGTGATTCTGTGATTCATTAGGGTACACTTCCACGTGGTGCGGAGTGGTCCTAAACGAATGGAGAGGGGAAGGGAATGTGCGCCAGCCTGTTCTTCGCCCGTGAAGCCCGACAGAAGGTATGGGACCCCGGTGGACAGAGGCGAGGCGGTGGGGTTATCTGCGTGGATTACGGTGCACGATGATCCCGTATCCAACAGATAGGTTCCCTTCACCTCCTCCACCTCCATCTCCATGAGGGGTCGTCTCCATACATCATATCGCAGCACACACAGGTAGACGGGCTGCGCCGACTCTCGTCACTTGGGTACAACGGTTGGAGTCTCGGGAGCGACAAGACCAGTGGTGATAGCTATTTTCCCCTGCGAAGTCATTAGAGACCGCATTGTCTCTATGATTGACTCAATCGCAGCGGGATTCATAACTGCACCAGCTCCTTGCGCTGGGGCAGGAGCTACGGCTTGGGTTTGGGCTGGTGCTGGGGCAGCGGTCTGGGCTTGGGTTTGGGCTGTGGGAAATCTCCCTTTATTATCCTTCCACGGATTTCTACAGTCCTTGCGCCAATGTCCATCCTTCCCACACCCGTAGCAATTGAGCTTGGCTTGTGTAAGGGGTCGTTTTAACGAGCTTATAGTGTGCTAAATCGGTTTTGATTTTCGCACTACTCGTGAGCGGTTTCGAAGCGCTCCCCCCTCACGGTTCTAGACACTGGGCTTATTGCCAGACAACCTTTGTGTGTTGGCCCAACTCGTGACTCGGAAGACAAATGGTCAGATGAGACAGATTGAGTTTTAAATCAAAACGATCTTTATTTTTGAAAGAGAATGTACACAGAGAAAAATGGCAAGAATAAATGCAGACGAAAAATAACGTTTCTCAGAGAGGACTAAATTATACACTGAGAAAAATAACTTTAAAGCATATAAACAGTTCTAAAATAGCGATAAGCTAAAAGCGGGGGTGAGGGAAGCGCACGGACACATTGAGGGATAAATCACACTCCTGACTTACAAATACCCTTAACATTACTGTTAAGTCTGTGAATTATTTAGTTAATTAAGACACAGACTAATGAGTAACAATAAAACAGGTCTTTACTGGTTGGAGGTAGGGACTATACTGAATACAAGATTACTGCACAGTGCTTATATACCGGTGTGTTCACCCCCGGTATTACGTCTACAGCAGCCTGAGAAAGTAGTACATCTCTTAAGGTGGAACAGGCTTAAGCTCTCTTAAGGTGGAACAGGTTACATACACAACAATTACAAACCCTCCCATTACTGAATATACCTCAATTATGTCAGTTAGGTAGAGTTGGGCCTTTATGCTCACCAGAATTTGAAAACCCTTCTGGACCTTGGTACTTCTTGTTACGTCTGGAATTTCCGATCTTCCTTATGGGACCGGCTCCTGGACCCTGTTACTTGGTGTCCAGACCTTCAAGAAGGCCATAAAGGCCATGGGTAATGAAGCCATTAACTTACAACATAAGGTGGATAGCTTCTTGTTGGCGTACAGGAATGCAACACATGCGGTCACAAATCAAACTCCCGCCATGATGTTTTTTAATAGACGACTAAGATGCCGGCTGGATTTGCTTAAGCCAAACGTCAGAAGGGACGTAGAGAACCGGCAATTCCAGGGCATGAATGAAAGGCCAACTAGATCTTTTCAGATAGGTCAACAAGTTTTGGCCCGGGACTACCGTACCGAGAAATGGCAGCCTGGAACTATTGGAAAAAGGCTAGGGCCGTTGATGTATACGGTGGACATTGGGGACAGTATAATAAGGCGCCATGTTGACCAGATCATAGGGTCAGCCACAAATGGCCAACCTACTCCACCACCTTACACGGTTAATGTTGAGACAGAGATACCCAGAACTCCTACCTCCGATCTGGTAATACTGGAATCAGATGAACCTGACACTGTCCTTCAAGCCGAATCGACCTTGCCAGAAGCACCTACTACCCCGCCGGGAGTTACGACACCACCGAGGCGTTATCCGGACAGAGTCCGGAAACCTCCAGAGAGACTGAATCTGTGAACTGTCTTGCATAAAGTTGTATATATGTTATAATGTATGTTTAATGGGGAATCAGTATGTTGTAAGCTAAAAAGGGAGGATTGTAGTGTATGTACCCGTCTACCTTTAAGAGAACTATTGTATGTAACCGTCCACCTTTAAGAGAACTACTTTAGGTGTTGCACTACTTTGTTGGCTTCTGTATACTGAAATACCGACGGTGACCACACCGGTATATAAGTGCTGTGTCAGGATTTATTGGGCAGATTCGCCCTGACCTTCGAATAGTAAAGTCCTGTTTTAAGTTACTCTGGTAGTCTGTGTATTAATTAACTAAACAACCCACAGACTTTACAAAGGTTGCTTTAACAAAAGCAAGCACATTAATTTTAACTGCTCGCAAATCGAACTAATGGGAATCCAATTAGTGTCCCTTCGCTTGTGTGTGCTCAGCAGTTTCTGAGATCGGTTACCGCTTTGCCATAATGGGAATCCGTTTAGTGTCCCTCCGTTTGTGTGTGCTCAGCGGTTTCTGAGATCGGTTACCGCTCTGCCAGCGATTAGCGCACCTCCAGGTGCTAATAGTTTTGTTTACTGCTGTAACCACATTACAATATCAAAAACAGTAAGGTTCTGGATTCTTCTATTCGATGATGACTCAGACTGCTGTTAGGTACTGTGTGTGTGTCCTTTTGAACTGGGCCATGAGAACTGCCAACTCCATTCTGTGTTCTCACAATGTGGCCACTTCAGGGGCCCTACCCGTATACTGTATTTCATGGATTTTTGCAAATCCTACAGTCCCCCCTGTGATACAATGAGCATCTTCAATCGTCTTTGTATCATAAAATGTCTTTGGGTGAGCACAAATCCATTCCCTCCCCAACTGACCTTCCCCGTAATTTACCTTGCTAAGGAGTGTACCTCGCCCGCACTTTCCTCATTCCGAACAACGAAGTTTGAGAAAACATTTCCTATTGGAGACAAACCTTTAAACAATATACAGACTCACCTAGAGTCATAACAGAATAATCATAATACAATATAATGCGAAATCCAACAAGGTACAGAACAATCCAAAATATTACAAAACCATCCAATGTACAAAACAATCCAATGGAATACTTTATACATTCATTCTAAAATAACAATAACTAAACCTTATTCTCCAAAACTATATATATATCTATGTACATCTGCCGCCCGTCTCCGGACGGCCAGCTTATAATCTGCGGGGACTGTCGCAGGCCTCCCCCTGCTGCGTTCCCACATCAGTCTCAGCTGCTAGTCCCAGGCAGCCCGTGGCTGCTGGCTGTGAACTGTTTAAAATTTCCACAGCTTTCCTACGGGGGTATCTTTTTACAGTAACCAGCGACCAGACCTTTTCAATGCTACACTGAGGGGCAAGACCTAAAACCTCCGGCTCCTCCCCTTCGCCGCAGTCGGGGGCGGGACCTTCGTCCTCCGACTCGGCTTCATTATGACCAGGGACAGGACCTGGGACCTCCGGCTCCTCCCCTTCTGGGTGATCGGGGACAGGACCTGGGACCTCCGGCTCCTCCCCTTCTGGGTAACCAGGGACAGGACTTAAGACCTCCGGCTCCTCCCCTCCTGGGTCCCAGAACAATGGGGGAGTCTCCCGTTTAGATGAGACCACTCCTCCCCTCACGCAGGCTGCACGTCCAGCCTGTATGACCTGTGGCTGCAGCTCCCCTACAGCATTTAACTCTTTACTGGCCTTTTCAGCCCCTGCTCTCTGTTTCCCTGCCTCCGGCTTAAACAGCTTGCACTGTTTAATATACCTGGCAGCTAGCCAGTAATCTAGTTTTATCTCCTCTTCCCTACCCACTCCTGTACTGGGGGCAGATATCCCCTCACCACCCGCTGCTGGTGGCTGAAAATCTTCATGAACCATTTAAAAAACCTTTAGCCGACCCTCTAAACTGCCAGCCCTCACTGTTAACCTAGCGTTCTCCTCCCTTAAAGCCTGCTCAACTAACTTAGCCTCCGCAACCTGGCACCGCAGGTATTCCTCCATTTTACTGGAGGTCTTTTCCTGTGCATGTCTTTCGAGGGGACACAGGTCGACTGGCTGCTCTGGCTCTAGTCATTGTGGGGGGGCAAAGGTGGGGGAGGGATCTACAGCAGCTGTACTTCCCTGGCCAGTCAGAAGAGACCGCATGGCCTCTAAAAATGAATCGATCCCAGCGGGAGCAATTTCTGTCTCTGCCTTTTGGACTGGGGCTGTGGGAACCTTTTCCCTTGTGTCCTTCCAGGGATTCTTACAGTCCCTGCGCCAATGCCCCTCCTTCCCGCAACCGTAGCACGTTTGCCTGCTTTGGTTGGGACGGCTCCCTTCCTGGCGCCACTCTTTACGGGGCTGGTCACCAGGCCTGACCTCACAAACCTTCCCATTTTTCGGGGGTGTAAGATTCGCGAAATTTTCATAATTAATCACGCAAGAAGTTAGGGTTAATAAAACAGCTTTATTGACCAAAAGAAGCTTGTACAGAGAAACCTTTGATAAAAGGGCACACAAAATGGCCGCCAGACCTCGTGACCAGCTTCTGGGACCATTTGTATTTCTGTTACTGCAAGCCAGACAGGCTTGTGGATTAAGGACATTAAAGCCCGCGAAAACCAGTTTCGGGAAACCGAAACTCATGGAATTGAGTATACATATTGATTAGATTATAAGTACAGGACAGATTTGGGTAGCAGGATGAGGCCCATCAAGAAATGGGCGGACAATTGAATGAACACTTTAACCTATTTACTGTACAAAGAGAAGCCGTTTAACAGCCATCAAGGGCAATCTCCAGACCGGTCAATATACAAGCCGAGTTACGGTGACAAAGCAAAGATATTATCGGCCCAGGAAGGCCAGTTAAGCTATTACTGACTCCCGTTATGAAGACAAAACACCCCTGCAGAAAGTTCTGCCCGCCAAAATTATTACAAAGACAGGACTATGATTTGGCGGGAGATAAGAATGTTCCAAAAAGGTATAACTGTGGATTGAAAAAGTCCATCAGGGGCTTGACTTGAGCTTCACTTCGGATTCACTTCTTGGACGCTTCAGAAACGCTTCAGGACGGACTCTTCGGTTAGACAGCACTTCGGTTGCGGAACGTGTTCGGTGTTTGGGCAGGCAAGGCCCGGCCACGACAGGAAGACGACGAGGGTGGCCCGGGTACTTTTGTTGGGAGATCATCGACGACCCAGGCCGAAGAAGAAGACACCCTCAGAAGGACAATTATCATGACCGTATAAGAGGACACTCAGGGCCCGGCACTCCAGTGTCTCAACATTACATCGGTAATGGATTCACCCATGTGCATCCAGTTCTTAAAGTCACGTCGGTAACGGATTCATCCGTGGCGAGCACTCACCAAGGCTGTATCGGCTGCCTCATCGCAGGAGAACCAAGAGGAAAACAAGCTGCGCCAGAACTTTCCAAACCCACGTGACGACGGAAGCTGTGTCGAAAGACTGCAAACCCCTTTTTCGCAATTCTTAAAGTGGTGAGCATGATCCCGAGTTCCTCAAATCGACACTTAGTTAGGTCTAGGGGAGGGGGTTAAGGGTAGTTGTAATGTGTTACCCCTTTTACGATGTGCCGTGTGTTCCCCATTTCCCTAGAGTTAAGTTTATAGATGTGTGCATGCTTGTAGTTGCTTTAATCTGTGCATATGACATATATTTTATAATGTTGCAAACTGTTCAATAAAGGCATCCATTTCGTGCTATTCGACCTGGTCTATTGAGTTTTTCTGCACTACAGCTCCCTGCATCTAAGTCCAAGGTCGAGAACCGTAGGGGCGAGTGGGTCAAACCACTCACGGGTAATTATTGCAAGAAGCCTGGCAGGAGACCAGAGCAAGCAAGAGAAACCCCCTACAGAGATGGCGACCGGGGCAGGACCTTGGCCGCAGGAATGTAACGTTTTAGATCAAGGTCTGAATAAACGAAATGTGATGGATGAGAGAATAGCGGATTATGTTTTTGGGAAGGTAAACCTCACAAAACAGTGGATATCTGACCTATTAAGAGATAGGCGCCCGCTAGACGCAGCCATCAAGTGGACAGAAAGCAAAGAGCACAAAAGATCTGTAGAGAAAGTGGTCTGGCTGATCTGCTACAAGAAGCAAGTCCAGCTTTTGGACCAAGTCGTTGTAGCACAGACGGCCCAGATCAAGGGGTTACTAGCAGAAGTAAAGGAAAAGGTTGCGGGAGGAAAGAAACTGATTGCATCGCTCAACGTGCTGAATCAGGAACGCCAATCCGTAACCCATCGCCATGAGACCAAGATAGATTACTTGGAGTGTCAGGTCATTGAGGCCAAGGCCAGTGAAGGTAGAATAAGGGACAGGTGTTTCCGCCTAGCTCAGCAGGTAGAGGCACAGGAGGAAAGTATTCTGGGAGCTAGGGCAGCTTACAAGATGGCTACCGAGGATAGGTCTGAGAATGCCGACCATAGCGCTTGCCAAAGGGAGCTAGAGGCCCTGAGAACGGCCCTAGCGAAGGCAAACGGCTTGGTGTGTCTCATAAACCCACCAGCGAGCCAGATACTGTTAGCCAAGGAATCCAAAAGACCGATTCCGCAAGAGGCAGTTGTGGTACCAACCACCATGCCATCGGCACCTCCCAGCTATAGTGAGTCTTGGGATGAGGGGAAGGAAACGGTGAAGTTACTCGAAGAGATTCCGGAGGTAGAGCAACCCCAGGTAGTAGAGTCGAAGCCGGTACCGCTGTGTCCCGTTCGACACCGGAGGCTCGGTCCGGGCAACGACGATGGCGAGGACGGACCCCTCGTCAATCAGATCATAATGCCCCACAGCGCACAACAGCTAAGGGCAATAATAAGCCACATCCCAAAACTCTCCGAGTCAGGAGATCCCTTCATCCATTTTAGGGACGTGGAGCAGACCGCAGCAGTTAATGACTGCGATGGGAGAGAACAGTGCAAAATGCTGCTGTTCTCCCTGGACAGCTCAGTACTCCAGTGTCTCTCTGACGAGAGCAAGAGAGGACACGGGGTGTATGAGGATTTACGGGACGAGGTCCTGCAGGTTTTTCACAGAATTCACAGAAACCCCACAGTGCAGATAGAGGCCATTTCGGCCCATCGAGCCTGCACCGACACATATCCCACCCGATCCCCGTAATCACTACACCAACACATATCCCACCCTATCCCTGTAACCCCACGTATTTAATCCCCCTAGCACTAAGGGTCAATTTTATCATAGCCAATCAACCTAACCCGCACATCTTTGGACTGTGGGAGGAAACCGGAGCACCCGGAGGAAACCCACGCAAACACGGGGAAAATGTGCAAACTCCACACAGACAGTCACCCGAGGCCGGATTCGAACCCGGGTCCCTGGCGCTGTGAGGCAACAGTGCTAACCACTATGCCACCGTGCTGCCCTTATGGGGGAAGATGACGGAAATCCGTTCCTCCGATTGGGTAGGACGGTACAGCTAGAGGGAGAGCCCCCACGGGTTTTTGCCGGAAGGTTGTGGTCAGTGTGTCGGCGCAGCTGACCGGGCAGGCCGGCCCGCAACGGGCTGGACGACGGCCAAAGGGCTCATTGGCTCCGGTGCCTGGTCACCAATTGCTTGCCCCAGGTGAGGGAGCAGGCCAAAACATGGTTTGACCCCAATAACCCCCGCTCCACGGAAGAGTTAGTACTTGATCAGCTCACGATAGGTTACAGGAACAGCAGGAGTAAGGAAGTGCCTCCCCCGAAGGGAAAGGTGCATGAGTTGAGGCCTGCAGCTCCTGTTAAAAAGGAATGGCATCAGGAGGGGAATCGCCCTCCCCAAGCCAAGAGTAGTTGTTACGGGTGTGGGAAGGAAGGTCACTGGCACCGGGACTGTAAACATCCTTGGAAGGATTCAAAGGGAAAAGCTCCCTCAGCCCCAGCCCAGACGCCCATCCGAGAGAAAGGAGCTGATGTGTCGATCCATCCTGATGCGATCGAGTCAGTTTTAGAGGCAATGCGGTCTCTAATGGCCTCGCAGGGGAAGGTGGCAGTCGCCAACGGCCCTGTTACTCCCCTAGCCCAAACTGCAGCGCCCAAATGACTAAAGCCCGCGCAGCCGGTCTACCTGTGTCCGCTCCGGTATGACGCGTGGAGAAGACCCCTTGTGGAGATGGAGGTAGAGAAGGAAAAGGGTAGTTACCTGTTGGATACGGGGGCATCATGTACCGTGATCCACACAGCTAAACCTTTTGCCTCACCTCTGTCTACCCAGGCTCCATTCTCAGTAGCGGGTTTCGCAGGCAAAGAACAGGCTGACGCGTTCTCCATCCCGCTCTCCATTCATTTGGGAGCACTCCAAACCACATGGACGTGTATCCTGCTGAAGTGGAACGAGGGGGGTGGAAAAGGCATCCTCGGGTCTGATTTCTTGGTGGAAAACGGTATCCTCGTGGACCATAGAAATCACTGTCTCTGGGGAGCCGAGAACGGGTTAGGCAAGGTAGTCGTGATCCCAGGGAAGGGAGAAAAAGGGGCCCTGTGCACCATGAAGCCGTCAGGAGGTTACGACCTCGAGCTTATGGTCGCGGACGTCCCAACGGACTTGCAAGCGTGTGTGTCGGACAATCTGACCGTGTTTGCCACCCACAAGCATGACTGTGGGAAGGTCACCGGGTTTGAGGTCAGCATAGACGGGGACCCCATGATCCGACCCCAAAAGCAGTATAACTTCCCCAAGGAAGCAGAACCCGATATGGAGATAGCAATATCTTCATTAGTGCAGCAGGGCGTGTTGAGGCCGATAGCCACTCACGTGAACTCCCCATTATGGCCGGTAAAGAAGCCGGACAATTCATGGAGGGCCACGGTGGACTACAGAGTCCTCAACAGTAACATCCCAGCCTGCGCGCCTACGGTAGCAGCAGTTGCCGACCTAATAGGGAGTATTCCAGCATCTGCGACCACGTTCACGGTGCTGGATATCTCGAACGGTTTTTGGTCCATTCCGTTGCGACGGGAGGATCAGTACAAGTTTGCCTTTACTTTTAAAGGGCAACAGTACACTTGGAACTGCTGCCACAGGGTTTTCACAACAGCCCCAGCATTTTCCATCAGTGCATGGCAGGAAGTTTAAAGGAATTTAGCCAGCCCAATCAGATAGTGCAGTATGTGGACGACTTGCTCCTGTTCACGGATTCAAGGAAGGAGCACGGCCCACTATTAGCTGAATTATTGGAACTGTTAGAAAGGAAGGGTTTTAAAGTAAACCCAAAGAAAGCACGGATCGGCCAGCAGGAGGTGAAATTCCTGGGTCTGACCATCCGCGCTGGGGAAAGAGCCATAGATAAGGCTAGGCGGGAATTGGTGCAAGATTTGCCGATTCCAAACACAGTAACGGGTGTGAGGTCCTTTTTGGGACTGATCGGGTACTGCAGAGACTTCATCGAGGACTATGCAGCCACAGCAGCCCCGCTACTCCGACTCTTACACAAGGGAGTAGAGTGGTCTTGGGACGAGGGTTGTCAGGCAGCATTCGAGAAGTTGAAGAGGGACCTGCAGACCGCGCCAGCCCTAGGGGCCATAGATGGGGGAGAGGAGTTTTTCCTGGAAGTAGCCGCCAGTGGAGACAGCCTGAGTGCCATGCTGCTCCAGGAGCGACACGGCAAGCTGAGGCCGGTGGTCTACTCCTCCAGGGTGCTTACGGATGTGGAGAGGAGTTTTTCCAATTGCGAACAGCATCTCCTGGCCACGCATTGGGCTGTGAGCAGATCAGCGATCTTCACAGGAACCTCTCCCATCACTCTCCTCACCCACCACACACCCACAAAGATGCTTCTGGATGGAAGGATTAAGGATGGGACCGTAAGCAGTGCTCGGATTGCGCGCTGGACCCTCCTCCTTTCCCAGATGGATTTCAAAGTTAAATGTCTTTGCGAGCCGAAGCTCGCGGCCAACCTGGTATATCCCGGAACATCCCATCGGTGTTCCGTCGAAGGGGTATGGGAGGTCAACATAGGTTTACGGGCCGGGATACACCCGACAGGCCGCGAGCTCTACGTAGACGGTTCCAGCACGGTATCTGCTGGCGAACGACTCACAGGGTGTGGAGTTTATGACCCCGCGGCAAACATTGCCCTGGCGATTAGGCTCCCCAGCACTATGAGCACACAGCAGGCTGAACTGTCCGCGGTGGTGTACGTGGTTACCCACCCCGAGATCTTCCCAACCCCATACACGATTTGCTCGGACAGCATGTTCACATGCAATTCGTGTACGGAATACCTGGCCATTTGGTCTCGTCGCGGATACACCTCCGCGGACGGGCGACCTTTAACAGTTAAGCCCTTGCTGGGAAAGGTCCTGGCAGCAGATTTGGTTAGGAAGGGGAGGTGTTCATCCACAAGGTGAAGGCTCATTCCACCACAGAACCCCGCAGTCAGGGTAACCAGCAGGCGGATGCGCTAGCCAGGGAGGGTGCCCGCAACGGCATTTTCTGGGACCCCTATGGACCCGGACCCGTGACAGCGATCCGAGGCAGGAAGGGGACTCCAGGGAACACAGGGGTGACACCGCCTCTAGACCTAAAGACCGTCCAAACCCGGGATCCCGCCCTGAAAACAGTCCTCAATGCTATCACTGAGGGCAAGCAGGTAGAGGGTCCATACAGTACGGCAGCCCTCTCAGTCAAGGAAGGCATGTTGTTCCGAGAGGAACAGTGGATTGTGCCGCAGCAGCACCGGAGGGAATTCCTTCAACTGGCCCATGAGGGTCCAGGGGCAGGACACCCCGGGCCTGAGGTTACCTGGCAACGGGTAGAGCAGGCGGGATGGTGGCCGGGACTTCGAGACGATGTCCGCGAGTTCTGTGCAAGCTGTCTTCTGTGCGCTGCAAACAACCCAGACCCCCAGAAAAGGAAGGTGCCCATGGGGCACATCAGGAGGGTAGAGGGACCATGGCAGTCGATCCAGGTCGACTACATAGGGCCCCTGCCCACCGCCCAGGGAGGCTATAAGTACTGCCTTGTCCTGGTGGATATGTTTAGCAAGTGGGTAGAAGCCTTCCCGTGTAGAACAGCTACGGCGCTGGGTACTGCCAAGATCTTGATCCGGGAAGTGTTCTCACGGTGGGGGCTCCCCCGGTTTGTGGAGTCCGACTGTGGGAGTCATTTCACCGGCCAAGTGATGCAGAACACCTTCATGCTCTTGGGCATTGAAGGGAAGTGGCACATAGCGCACAATCCCCAGTCATCCGAGATTGTTGAATGCATGAACCGGACCCTCAAGGAAAAGCTGAGGAAAGAGGCAATGGGCTCGCCCAAGAAATGGGCAGAGATCCTGCCTCTAGTCCTCATGGGGATCCGGGCCAGTCAGTCCAAAAGTACGGGGTACTCCCCGCATGAGTTAATGACTGGGAGGATCATGCGAACACCCACCCATGTACTAGCCCCGGTGCTCACTGAGGGCCAGCTCCAAGAGGTGAATCGGGACAAGTTCGTCCAAACCCTTTTGGAGCGCCTGAAACAGGTCTTTGAGCAAACGGCTGGGAACATGGGGAGACAGCATCAGGGTAATCGATTGTTGCTGGAACCCCGTAAGAAGCAAGAGTGGGAAGTCGGACACCAGGTCATGGTTAGGAACTATGCCCGAGTAGGGAGTCTAGAGCCACTGTACATGGGGCCCTACAGCATTGTAGACAAGGCCAGCCCCATGGTCTACGCAGTGAAGGTGCCCCGACGTACTAAATGGTTTCACATTAACCAGTGTAAACTGTTTAAGCCGGGTGCATTGGGCCAACAACCGGGGCCAGGTCTGAGGACAGAAATCCTCAGCCTGAGACAGGGTCACAGATCACACAGGCTGGAACTGTAGCCTGCGTGAGTGGAGGAGTCATCCCAATGGAGTGGGAGGTCTCCCCGTTGATCTGGGATTCAGACGAGGAAGAACCCGAACGGCTCGACCCCGCCCCGGACTCGATCACGGAGGAGGAGGAGGAGTCGGAGGCCGAAGGTCCCGACCCCGACTCGAGCTTAGGGGAGGTAGGGATTGGAGGCGGAGACTCACCACCTGTGGGGACAGGCGGAGTGGAGTCGGATGCCACAGATCCCGGCCCCGGGGGGGCGGAGCCTGAGGGAGGGGAGCCGGAGCTGGCAGCTGTGGTGGGGCCACAGGCTGCGACGGTGAAGGTCCCGATCCCCGGTCCATTAGCCCTGGAAGCCTCGCCCAAGGCGCTCCCTCGTAGGTCGACCCGAATGCCTCAGCCTGTAAAGTCTTGGCCCGAGTCAACCACTCCCAGTAGACGCCGATTTCAGAAAGCCCAGGAAAGACACGATTCCCATTCAGCAGCAGCGACAGGCTGCGGGGGATCAAAGCCGAAGGTCAGTGCAGCCCTGCCACAGGGGGCGGAACGCTGCAGCCCTCACAGGAATTAGGTAGGCCGCCCGAAGGAGGGCGGCGCTGTACATAAGTTTAGGTAATGATAAGTTAAGTTAAGTAATTTTAATGTTAGTTTAAGACATGTAAGTTTAAGATGATGGGGATGTTGTAAAAGGTAGTTTTCGGAGTCTGCCCAGTATGTGTGTGTGTTTGGAAGCGGGGTCAGGGGACCCGAGCATCCGTTTAATTAGGCCAGCACCTATTGGGAGCCTGGCTACATCATCTTATCAGTTACAGAAACCAGGGATACAATGTATAAGTATATCAAAAGGAAAAGACTGGTGAAAACCAAAGTTGGTCCATTGCAGTCAGATACGGGGGAATATATAATGGGAAATAAGGAAATGGCAGATCAACTAAATGCATACTTTGGGTCAGTCTTTACGAAGGAAGACACAAAAAACCTCCCTGGGATATCGGGAAAAATAGGGACATTGGCAAAGGAGGAACTGACGCAAATCAATATCTCTAAGGATATGGTGTTAAGGAAGCTAAAGGGATTGAAGGTGGACAAATCCCCAGGGCCTGATAACATGCATCCTAGGGTACTGAAGGAGGTGGCCCTAGAGATAGCGGATGCACTAAGGATGATTTTTCAGAATTCATTAGACTCGGGAACAGTGCCGATGGATTGGAGGGTAGCTAACGTTACCCCACTATTCAAAAAGGGGGGTAGGGAAAAAGCAGGTAATTACAGACCTGTAAGCCTTACATCAGTTGTGGGCAAAATGCTGGAGTCCATCATTAAGGATGAAATAGCGGAGCACTTAGCAAATGGGGACAGGATAGGACAGAGTCAACATGGATTTACAAAGGGTAAATCGTGCTTGACTAATCTATTGGAATTTTTTGAGGGAGTAACTGGTAGAATAGATGGGGGAGAGCCAGTAGATGTGGTGTACCTGGACTTCCAAAAGGCCTTCGATAAGGTCCCACATAAAAGATTAGCATGGAAAATTGAGGCTCATGGGATAAAGGGGAAAGTTTTGGCGTGGATAGGGAACTGGCTGTCAGATAGAAAACAGAGAGTTGGAATAAACGGCTCATTTTCTGAATGGCAGGCAGTAACAAGTGGGGTACCACAGGGATCTGTCCTGGGCCCCCAGCTGTTCACAATTTACATTAATGACCTGGATCAGGGAGTCGGATGCAGCATTTCCAAATTTGCAGACGACACTAAACTAGGAGGGGGGGTGGGCTCAGAGGAAGAGACCAGGAAGCTCCAGAGCGATTTGGACAGACTGGGCGATTGGGCGGATAAATGGCAGATGCACTATAATGTGGACAAGTGCGAAGTTATCCACCTTGGGTGCAGGAACGGGAGGGCAAATTATTATTTAAATGGCAATAGATTGGGAGAGGGGGAAGTACAGAGAGACCTGGGTGTTCTTGTACACCAGTCACTGAAGGCGAGCATGCAGGTGCAACAGGCGGTCAAGAAGGCAAACGGTATGCTGGCCTTCATAGCAAAAGGGTTAGAATACAGGAACAGGGATACCTTGCTGCAGCTGTACAGGGCACTGGTGAGACCACACCTCGAGTACTGTGTACAGTTTTGGTCGCCTCATCTGAGGAAGGATGTTCTTGCCATGGAGGGGGTGCAGCGGCGATTCACCAGGCTGATACCAGGAATGGCGGGAATGACCTATGAGGAGAGACTATGTAGTTTAGGGATGTACACACTGGAGTTTAGAAGATTGAGAGGGGACCTCATAGAAGTGTATAAAATTCTGACAGGTCTAGACAGACTGGATGCAGAAGGAATGTTTCCCTTGGCGGGTGAGAACAGAACTAGAGGACATAATTTAAGGATAAGGGCTAAACCATTTAGGACAGAGATGAGGGGGAATTTCTTCACTCAGAGAGTGGTGAACCTGTGGAACTCATTGCCACAGAGGGCAGTGTATGCCAGCTCATTAAATATATTTAAGAGGGAATTAGATATATTTCTACGGGCAAAAGGGGTTAAGGGTTACGGAGAGAAGGCGGGGACGGGATACTGAATTAAAGGATCAGCCATGATCTCATTAAATGGCGGAGCAGGCACGAAGGGCCGAATGGCCTACTCCTGCTCCTATCTTCTATGTATCTATGTAATGGAGAGGATTCTCGTGGTGCTCGCGGCGATCGGGTGCGGGTTGGCCGACCGAGGCCGCACCAAGGACGTCATCGTGTTCGGATGCTCTGGGGACACAGCCCCCATCGCGACGGATGGGACAGGGAAGCGAGAGGTTGAGGAAACCGCCACCTACTTCCACCAAGGGAGATGGCCAGGATGGCTGGGGTCCAATTCTACTGAATACTCCAGCAAATCCGGGTTTGCCTACCAAGAGACTTCGTTACTGTGCCCTCGGGTGAGGATCATTGCACCCAGAGTCAGCGTTACCGTGGGAAAGAGAATCTGTTTGATGTGTAATGGGAACGTACCGACTGGGTAACAATACCCATCGGACAATTACGGGGACTCACGGACAATTACGTGTGTGTTGGGACAAATGGTGGGAACCAGATGAAGGGATATATGTCTGCATGTGGGGTTCGAAGCGCGTTTGCCCCAAGGGCATATCCATCTTTTTCCAGAGGCAGTGGCAAGATGAAGGGAAAGGGATGAGGTGGGACGTCAGCACCCGGGCGTGCGGAGCCCCATTCTCCCCGATTCCGGTAAACGCCACTGAACTCATCACCCGCCCACGCAAGCCCCTGCCCACAATTCCAGTAGCACTAGCCCAGAGGGAAGGGTGCCCCACCACCACAAAGGGACCCGGGAATGGTTTAGTGTTGGTACCCACTGGTCAGATGCTGTACCAAGGGGTACACTACGCAGTGGCCTCAGTGATTTTAAACCTCACTGAGGTACGATTGCCGGAGTGGTGTCCCAAGGAAACGGAGCAATTGTACCAGGTTCTGTTAACCAGGATGTTCAGACAATTTTATGAATTTGACTTTGCCGACATCGACAAAGCCAAATTGTACACCACACCACAGGAAGTTTTGGATCGGGTAGAGAGGCAAAGAAGGGGTACTGTAAATGACATTTTCACTGCTTTTAGTACCGGGACATCTGTTGTCAACGCTCTAGACAACATGGAGCTGTAGACACAGGTTAATGGTCTAAAGGCCCAGTTAAAGAACATACTGACAAACGAAAACAAGGTAGTGGGCTCTGAGCTACATGAGGACCAGGCCATGACACTACACTTAAAGGAGATAATCGCTGAGCTGGAGAAGCACGCTAGAACGGTAAATGCACTCATTAGAGAGGATCGGAATGCATCTGATCAGGCAGCACAGAACGAGGCTTGTGTGCTATAAGGGGCGTGGTTACTGTGCGAGGGCCGCAGTAATCTGGAGGATTTAAAACAAGGTTTGGTCCCGTCCTGGATCAGCAATAAGCACTTGCAAGCGCTCCACCCTTTTGAGAACGCATTAAGTCCGTGCCAGCTCAGACTAGCTGCAGAGGCGTACCCAGTCCCAGTGGACTGTGGACGCTCGAATCACACTATCATGGGAATAGTGGTGAAGATGCCGGTGCTGGGTCCCACAGCAAAACCCGCTCCGGTATACAGGGTGGAGAACATTGGAGTCATTCAGGGGGGTGCGCACATTCGTTACGCAGTGGTCCCGCCTTATGTCATCAGATGGGAGCGTACGATGACAGGCACTGACCTCTCGGGGTGTCGAAGCCGGGGAGCACACATCATCCTGTGTCCCCAGCACTTGAATGCCTTTTTAAAACCACAGTGCGGGTTCAGAGCCGCTAGTGCGAAGTCGGTAAATTGCACCATGGAGGCAATGGCAAAAGACCATGTGCCCCCGCAGGTGGCATATATCGGAGGTGGGACATACTGTGTCACCACTGCAGCGCCTCACTACCAACACGGACAGCACGGGTGGTGTCCTGTCAGTGACAGCAGTTTCTGTTTCAAACCCAGGGCTGAAGTTCAAGTGGCACAACAGCGAATTGTCCCCATTCCTGTACCTTCCACCGTTCACCTCACTGTAAAAGAGAATTTCACGGATTTGCAGCGATTCGTCGTGCATTTTGGTTATGTCATTCCCCCTCTCCCCGAACACCTCACCAAGATTTTAAAAGCCGTAATAGTTTCACAGAAGCATTTTTACACACTAGAGCAGAAGACATTGGAGATAGGGAAAGACATATTAGGCATAGTCACCCCACCATGGTGGGACCTGTTCACTAATATAGAGATCCCGCCCTGGATTAGAATAGCATCCCACATCCTAGTAGTGTGTCAGGTTTTGATTGTAATATATTTACTGTTCGTGCATTGCAAGAGAGGCAAACGCCTCCAGAGGCACGAGAACACAGGAGAATGGAGAGAACGCTATGTACGAGTGGGTGAAGAGACCCCCACTTAGGCTGCTATGTATTCAAGGATAAAGCATCCCTCCACTCTTGGTTTTGGTTACTATATGATTTAAGTGTATGAATACTGTTGTGTTATAACCGGTGATCGAGTTTTATATTTTTTTGTTTCACAAAATGTGTATGTAGAGGTGTAAAGGGTATCGGCCCCTTTCACATCTGAAAGAAGAATGTATTATAGTTTAAGGTAGTACTGCCTATGATTGTCCAAATGTACACAATGTAATTTTTCTGAAATGGGAACTGCATGTGTCGTGGGGGTTATAGATAGTTAATTACTAGGAACGTTTGGATGTGGGGAATCAGGGAAAATTTGCTCACCAAGGGTTATTGATACTTTAAGCAAGCTATCAGTATCACAGGAGGGACTGTAAGTTTCGCGAAATTTTCATAATTAATCACGCAAGAAGTTAGGGTTAATAAAACAGCTTTATTGACCAAAAGAAGCTTGTACAGAGAAACCTTTGATAAAAGGGCACACAAAATGGCCGCCAGACCTCGTGACCAGCTTCTGGGACCATTTATATTTCTGTTACTGCAAGCCAGACAGGCTTGTGGATTAAGGACATTAAAGCCCGCGAAAACCAGTTTCGGGAAACCGAAACTCATGGAACTGAGTATACATATTGATTAGATTATAAGTACAGGACAGATTTGGGTAGCAGGATGAGACCCATCAAGAAATGGGCGGACAATTGAATGAACACTTTAACCCATTTACTGTACAAAGAGAAGCCGTTTAACAGCCATCAAGGGCAATCTCCAGACCGATCAATATACAAGCCGAGTTACGGTGACAAAGCAGACATTATCGGTCCAGGAAGGCCAGTTAAGCTATCACCGACTCCCGTTATGAAGACAAAACACCCCTGCAGAGAGTTCTGCCCGCCAAAATTATTACAAAGACAGGACTATGATTTGGCGGGAGATAAGAATGTTCCAAAAAGGTATAACTGTGGATTGAAAAAGTCCATCAGGGGCTTGACTTGAGCTTCACTTCGGATTCACTTCTTGGACGCTTCAGAAACGCTTCAGGACGGACTCTTCGGTTAGACAGCACTTCGGTTGCGGAACGTGTTCAGTGTTCAGGCAGGCAAGGCCCGGCCACGACGGGAAGACGACGAGGGTGGCCCGGGTACTTCTGTCGGGAGATCATTGACGACCCAGGCCGAAGAAGAAGACACCCTCAGAAGGACAATTATCATGACCGTATAAGAGGACACTCAGGGCCCGGCACTCCAGTGTCTCAACATCACATCGGTAATGGATTCACCCATGTGCATCCAGTTCTTAAAGTCACGTCGGTAACGGATTCATCTGTGTCGAGCGCTCACCAAGGCTGTATCGGCTGCCTCATCGCAGGAGAACCAAGAGGAAAACAAGCTGCGCCAGAAGTTTCCAAATCCACGTGACGACGGAAAGCTGTGTCGAAAGACTGCAAACCCCTTTTTCGCAATTCTTAAAGTGGTGAGCATGATCCCGAGTTCCTCAAATCGACACTTAGTTAGGTCTAGGGGAGGGGGTTAAGGGTAGTTGTAATGTGTTACCCCTTTTACGATGTGCCGTGTGTTCCCCATTTCCCTAGAGTTAAGTTTATAGATGTGTGCATGCTTGTAGTTGCTTTAATCTGTGCATATGACATGTATTTTATAATGTTGCAAACTGTTCAATAAAGGCATCCATTTCGTGCTATTCGACCTGGTCTATTGAGTTTTTCTGCACTACAGCTCCCTGCATCTAAGTCCAAGGTCAAGAACCGTAGGGGCAAGTGGGTCGAACCACTCACGGGTAATTATTGCAAGAAGCCTGGCAGGAGACCAGAGCAAGCAAGAGAAACCCCCTACAGGGGGGTTTCACTATCTCTCCCATTTCTAAAAGTGACTGTGAGTTGACGGATTACCGTCGCCTCCGTGGTCAGAGGGTTTCGGGGATCGAACCAAGCCATTGACTGCATTTGAACGCGGGGCAGGGAGTTATTCATAAGGCACCTTAGCCAGTGAACTAACGGTTCCCCGTCCAGGTGCGCTCGCGCCGGCATTCCCGGGCACGCATCCTGGTAGACTGGCCACAGCCTGTCCGCGAACGCCTGCAGGAATTCCCTGGGGAGCTGGACTGTTCTCTCTACCCGGGAGAACGGACTCCCCTCGTTCATCCCCATGGCCTCCAGGATCTCTTCCTTGAGCTTGCCATAATTCTCCTGACCCCTCTTACACTCATCGGGTAGCGTCTGGAGGAGATCGCTACCCAGGGAGAACAGCATCATTTTGGCCCTTTCTGCCTCGTCGCAGTCATTCACACAGGCCGCCTGCTCTATCTCCCTAAAGTGCAGAGAAGGGTCCCCCTTCATGGTGAGCTTGGGGATGTAGCTCACCATGGAACGCAATTGTTGCGTACCGTGTGGAATCTGGAATTGGTTCTGGATGTCCCCAGTTTCCCCGTCGTTACCGGGTGGTCCGTACCTCCGCTGTATAACGGGGTACACCGGTCCCGGTCCCTGACTCTCTCTTGGGCTAGCCTGGTCTACCTGGAGTTCTTCATCCC
Source organism: Somniosus microcephalus (assembly GCF_052327205.1). Lineage (NCBI taxonomy): Eukaryota > Metazoa > Chordata > Chondrichthyes > Squaliformes > Somniosidae > Somniosus > Somniosus microcephalus. The sequence continues at coordinate 75,245,829 of NC_140995.1, read as the reverse complement.
CCACCTGCTCCTGTTCCCAGACCTCTGGAAAACTAGGGGCTAGGAGTGGTGGCTGTGCAACCTCAGGTTCCCTAACCCGCTTAGTTCGAGGGGCTGCCTGCGGGACTGCCCTGACTGGGTTGCCGTTAAATTCGGCCTGGCCGATTTTTGGGCTAATGAGACATATCATCCCCTTTGCTTTGGCCAACTCCATACGTAGGCTTTCAATTTCCTGCCTACAGGGGCCGTGGTCTGCTTTCTCAAACCCCTGAGCGCAAGCCACCTTATAAGCTGCTTTTACCTCGGCTACTTTCTCCTCCTGTGCCTTAAGTTCCCCCGTGAGACTGCTAATTTCCGCCTTTAACTTCCTTTCTCTTTCCCTAGATTCTCTTGCTTGGTACTCAACATGTTCTACCCTAAAACTAGCACTCCCCTCTAACTCAGCTATCTTGCCCTTTAGCCTTTCTACCCTGGCTTGGTGCTCATGCTGTACTTCAGCGGCCTGGCTTTCCATGTGCTCTACTTTCCCCCGATGATCCCGGACCATCGCTGCCCTCTCTTGGCTTATTGCTTCCAGGGCCACTCGCACTTTCCCTTCTGCTGCAACCTTTTCCTGCAGCTCTTGGGACAAATGCCTAATCTTAGATTCTTTACTGGCCACCGCGTGGTCCAGTACCAGAACCTGCTTTTTGTAACACATGAGCCATACCGCTTTCTCAATGCCCTTGCGGTGCTTTTTACTAGCCGTCCACTGAGCGGCTGCCTTTAGGGGACGCTCGGCTCCTAACATGTCATACACCCATTTTTTTGCTACATTGACTTTCCCACATACGTAGGAAGCTAACTTATCTTCCATCACATCTGTCTCACCCGAGTCTTTGTCCACCACACAAGGTTTCTGTAGCCAGTATCCTGCCGCGGTCGCCATTCTGTAAGGGGTCGTTTTAATGAGCTTATGGTGTGCTAAATCGGTTTTGATTTTTGCACTACTCGTGAGCGGTTTCGAAGCGCTCCCCCCTCACGGTTCTAGACACTGGGCTTATTGCCAGACAACCTTTGTGTGTTGGCCCAACTCGTGACTCGGAAGACAAATGGTCAGATGAGACAGATTGAGTTTTAAATCAAAACGATCTTTATTTTTGAAAGAGAATGTACACAGAGAAAAATGGCAAGAATAAATGCAGACGAAAAATAACGTTTCTCACAGAGGACTAAATTATGCACTGAGAAAAATAACTTTAAAGCATATAAACAGTTCTAAAATAGCGATAAGCTAAAAGCGGGGGTGAGGGAAGCGCACGGACACATCGAGGGATAAATCACACTCCTGACTTACAAATACCCTTAACACTACAAACCCTCCCGTTACTGAATATACCTCAATTATGTCAGTTAGGTAGAGGTGGGCCTTTATGCTCACCAGAATTTCAAAACCCTTCTGGACCTTGGTACTTCTTGTTACGTCTGGAATTTCCGATCTTCCTTATGGGACCGGCTCCTGGACCCTGTTACTTGGTGTCATCCGGGACCTCTGACCTTCCTTATGGGACCGGCTCCTGGGCTCGCTCTCCTGTATAAACTTTGGAAGTCCTCCGAAATCCTCGAGCCGTTTTCTGTTCCGCACGGTCCTCGAACTCCTGATGGTAACTGGACTTGGACTTCACGGTGTGAACCGTCTCCGGAGGAGTCTTCCTTACTCTGGTCGAATCTTAGACTGGCTTGCTGATGATTTACCTGAATGGTTATACTCTTTTCTGGCCCTAATCTTGGCGCCAAATCAACCGTTTTCCTTTGTTAAGGTTGCTTTAACAAAAGCAAGCACATTAATTTTAACTGCTCGCAAATCGAACTAATGGGAATCCGATTAGTGTCTCTTCGTTTGTGTGTGCTCAGCAGTTTCTGAGATCAGTTACCGCTTTGCCATAATGGGAATCCATTTAGTGTCCCTCCGTTTGTGTGTGCTCAGCGGTTTCTGAGATCGGTTACCGCTCTGCCAGCGATTAGCGCACCTCCAGGTGCTAATAGTTTTGTTTACTGCTGTAACCACATTACAATATCAAAAACAGTAAGGTTCTGGATTCTTCTATTCGATGATGACTCAGACTGCTGTTAGGTACTGTGTGTGTGTCCTTTTGAACCGGGCCATGAGAACTGCCAACTCCATTCTGTGTTCTCACAATGTGGCCACTTCAGGGGCCCTACCCGTATACTGTATTTCATGGATTTTTGCGAATCCTACACTTGGACAGGGCAATTCCCCTCCTGACGCCACTCCTTCTGGCTTGGGGCTGCGGGTTTTGCCTCATGCACCTTTCCTTTCTGGGGAGGTGTTTCCTGACCTCTACAATTCTTGTACGCCACATTAAGCTGAAGGAGTACCGTCTCCTCCGTGACACCGGGACCTTGGGGATCAAACCATGACCTGGCTAGGGCCCGTATCTCTGGCAAACTGTTGGTAACCAAACAACGGAGCCAATGAACCCACTGTTTGTTGCTCATTAGAGCCCATTCAGGCATACCCAGACAGCTGCGTCGATATACTGGCCACAGCCTTCCTTCTACATGGTCGAATGGACTACCGTCGTCCACTCCCATTACTTCTAAAACTTCCTCCCTGAGATCTGCATACCCTTTCCGTCCCCTCTTGCCATCCTCTGAGAGGCACTGAAGGATTGTGGAATCCAGGGAGAAAAGCAACAGTTTCACCTGCTCCTGATCATCACAGTCATTGATGGCTGCTGTTTCCTCTATCTCCCTGAAATGAATCGAGGAATCTCCCTTTACTGTGAGTCATGCGAGGTGGCTCACCATGGACCTTAATTGCGGGCCAGAGTAGGGCACCATGAGCTGGTTCTGGTGGCGTTCGACACTGCCATCGGCAGCGTTGGGACCGAACCTCTGGTGCCGAGCGGGACACATCGGTGCCGGTCCCGGCTTTGCTACCAGTGGTTCTTCCTCACACGCCACCTCGGCTACCTCCTCTTTCGCTACCCCCTCCTTTTCCGACCAAGTCTCACTATAGCTCAGCAGTGCTGAGGGCTCGGTGGCTGGTACCACAATTACCTCAGCTGGAATCGGCTGTGTTGATTCCTTTAAAAAGTCCTTGTGACTAGCTTTCAGGCTGACGAGACACACCATGCCTCTTGCCTTAACCAGGGCCGTTCTTAGGTCCTCTATGGTCTTTTGGCAGGGACCGTGGTCTGTGCTCTCAAACCCGTGCTCGAGGGCTAGCTTGTAAGCTGCCTTAACCTCCACTACTCTCACCTCCTACGCTCCTAGCTGTTGTGCGAGGCGGGCGTTTTTCTCCCGTATCCTCGTTTCATTAATCTTTGCCTCAGTAACCTGGCACTCCAGGTACTCTACCCCAGCCTGATGTTAACTAGCTACCACCTGGCGTTCCTAATTCAGCGTGTGAAGCACTGTGATGAGTTTTTCCCCACCCATGGCCTTTTCCTCTATCTCTGCTGCCTGGGTTGTGATCTTGGCTGCCTGTGCTGCAACGACCTGGTCCAAGATTTGGACCTGCTCCTTGTAACACATCAGCTGCACTGCCTTTTCCACTGACTTCTTATGTTCTTTGCTCTCTGTCCACCTGATGGCTGCGTCCACCGGACGTCCATCCAGCAAGAGATCGGAAATCCACTGTTTAGTGAGATTTACCTTGCCAAAGACATAATCCGCTATCCTCTCATCCATTGCATTTTGAACATTCAAACTTGGATCTACTACATTGCAATCCTGCTGCCAGAGTCCTGCCGTGGTCGCCATTTTCTCTAAGGGGTTTTCCTTGAGAGATTTCCCTGAGGTTTCTCTCTCTAGAGGCCTCTCTCTCTTGCACAGTAAACCTTGAGTGGTTCGACCCACTCGCCCCTTAGATTCTATATTCTGGACTTAGGGGCAGGAACTACAATGTAGAGAAAACTCTTGTAGACCAAGTTTGATGAAACAAAATGAAATTTTATTGCATAAGGAAAAATATCAAATCAAATGCAAGCAGATAAGAGAGTACATGGGAGGGAAAAACACACAAACAAATCATAATGATACAGTACTAACTAAAGCAAATACAGGCACCTTATACTCTACAAAGATCATCATGAAATAAGGAAACACACGGAACATCGAGGGACAACAACTCATGTTAATTGTACCCTTAAATCCACCCCCTTATTAAACCTATCTAGATCTGATTGTGAAGGGCCAGAAACATGCTCACCAATCCCACTAGGAAGTGCAAGGTTTTGAAATCGAGTCTGTGTTTGGTCCTTTCAGGCGTTTCGTCTCCACGTGGATCGTGGAGCTCCTGCAAGCTGCATCACACCTCTCTCCTGAGGTGGGGGTCGGGGGCGGCTGGACACCGGCGGGCCTGGATGTCGGCGGGGTCAAGGATCGTCGGCTCGACCCTGGTTAGAGGAGCCTTGGGCTGGCTCCCATCACTTCTTCAGTTTCCTTTTCTCTCTTCTCCCGAGCCGAGGGTGGCTGGAAGGTTTCTTCTCTTGGGACCTTTATTTTTTTGTCTCTTCTCCCAAATTGGGTCGATGGCCTCTCGTTCCGGCAATGGCCCGGGGATGGTCGATGATCTCCCGATGTGTTTTCCCCGGGGCAGGATGCCTGCTTCGAGACGGCCTTCTCGATGTTGTCTTTTTTCTTCCTCCTGCGAGTGCCTCTTTCTTCTTCTGGCTGTCCGGGTTCAAACTTGACACAAGTTGCAACTGTCTCCAAGCTTGCCACTGTAACCCCCTCCAACTCTAACTCCAGTTATACCTTTTCTTCCGAGGCTTCACTTCCCGCCCAAAATCTGGTTAGTCTTTGTTTTACTTTTGGCGGGCTGGGAGCACAGTGGGGTAGTTATTATATTTTAAAATGTCTTAAACGGCTGGTAAAGGCCCATCTCTGGACTGGAATTACCTTCATTGTTTTTAATGTCCTGCTGATCTCGTTATCTAGTCCTGGGTGCTGTTCTCATGAATATGAAATTATCCCCTTTTGTCTGAGTCAACATTTTGATGGCCTCTGTCTCCAGGCTGATCTTAACTAGGTCTGCATCTAATCCATATGTATATGTGTGGGTCTGGCTTCGTTCTCTCAGAAACGGCTTCCAGAACTTGCTGTAGGTTGAATCCACAAAGCTATCTGAGGTTGCGCAGGAACCATTTTAAAGTGCCCCAATAAGCTAGTCACATGGTATGGTGGCCATTTTGTAAGCCCCTTTTTCTGGGCTTCTTTTAAAACAGTCTTTAAAATCACGGCCTCTTCTGCCATTTGACCCTTATTAATATAAAGTCCAATTTTGCAAATCCTACAGGCGGTTGTCTCCTAGTATAATGGCTTCGATATCCTGGCTGTTTGTCATTTATGAAACTTAATCGGGTTTCCTGGCTTGGCAGCTACCTGTGAGCTGTTACCGATTATTTATGCGAAGAGTTGATGGCTTTCAGATTAAAGCCATCTGTTCTAAGGTGAAGAATGCACATTCTGTGTTTACTTATCTGTCTGGCTTTACAAAGTCTTTTCACAGATTCCTGCATGTTAGGTTTCTTTTCTGGGCCTGCCTTTTTGCAGGGCCTTGCTTTTAAAAATCCTGTCTGTTTCGGTCACAAGGCCTCAGAAGCCATTTTGGGTACCCTTTTAATAACTTGTCCATACAGGGCCCCTTTATCAATAACTTTGGGGAATGTGGGAATTTTGAGAACCCTACACTGCATCACAAACTTCTCTTCTAAAAAGTGTTAAGACCATTTCTTCATGTGATACCATCTGCTACATAATGGCTGGTCTTCTGTCTATATTGATCCTCTTTCTCTGGTTGTGCACAGCCTTAGCCTTTAAGCAGAGTACAATAAAGAATATTATGAGAACTCCCTGAGCACCTCAAACATTACCACTGTACCCAGAACATCTGCCTCCCAGGCTCAAGACATTGTGAATGAGCTAACATGGTGTTTCTGCAGGCAGCTTTCTATGAGAGTAAAACTTTGAAGTGCTCTGTGCTAAGGTATAACAGCGCCCCACTGAGGGCGCAGAAGAGAAACAGTTCCATTGGGTCAAACTTTCCATGGGCAAAGACAAGCACTTATGCAAAGCAATATACACTTACCCTGGCACTTCCCCAGATACCAAATAAATGTCTTCTTCATTAACTCCCAGTACAACAAATCTGGGAAACTGCATTAATTCTCTCTGCCACCGACCTTCTTGCAGATTTGCACCCCCAAATTCACAGTTCACCCCCCTACCTTCAATAACCGTCAGGTAAATGACTTAAAATGCATAAGTGGATTAAAAAACCCGAGAGAAATAGCCAGTCAGAATTAGCAGAAATTTGCCAAGCTCATACCCCTCCTCCCAAAATAAGGAGCGAACATATATACATAGCACAATCCTGTTCACAAATCTGAAATACTGAAAGCAATTCCAGCTTTTATTACAGGATAATGACACCTAAATACAAGGTGGCCTTTTGCTCCAAAAAGAGAGGAAATAATCTAACATTAATCTATCATAACTTACCTATGATAACCCTTCATTACCTTGAAGATCTCTATCAGGTTACCCCTTAACCTTCTCACTTCTAGTGAAACAGCTTAATTTCTCCACTGCCACTTCAGAACGATAACTCCTCAAACCTCAGAGCATCCGAGTGAATCTATGTTGCACATTTTCCATTGCTTTTATATCCTGCCTATAGTGGAGAGCCCAATTCCATCCACAGTCTAACTAAGCTACCAATTAGAAAATGGCATGGAGCTCTGTTACACTGAATCTTCACCCCAGTTTGTACATTGTGATCATTTTAAATGAAGGAACTAATAAGGAGAGGCAGCTTGCACTAGAAACAGGCAGGAACTTAATTTGAATATTTTAATGAAGTCCTGATGACATTTAGATGTTCATGCGATTTACTGATGTTCGTGGATGCCTGACACTGAATCATCTAAAAGTCCACATAAAATAAGCATCCAGGACTGCTCGAAACTAAGTTGGCTTAAAAAACCCTGCAAAAAGATACTTTGCACAATAGGTGAGCCATTTCTCAACCATTTTTCTTGTTTTTTTTGCTGTTGTCACATAGGTGTTCAGGAGCCTTTGTGATAACTGTTATGGCACAGCCATTTATTTTGCAGTGGTTGGAATAGTGCCATATGAGTTATATTCAACGCAAACCTACTTAAAATGAAGGCATCAGGCAGCTGCCTGAGAAGTGAGCACTGACATGCATAATGTCAATGATGGTTGCAAATGCGCAATATGCAGAAAGTGGAATCTTTTCCAGTCGGTAGCCAATGCTCCCCCGAAGGTGCGCGACCGCGCATGAATCGCGAGGTCCTGCACTGGCCACATAACAGCTGCTGCTGCTGGAAGAGAAACCGAGCGTGCACGGCCGGGTAGCTAATTTAAAGGGACCACGCACAAAAAAGAATTAGAGGGAACATTGGTGGTAGCTGTTATGTATTGTGTGTTCTCCTCCCACCTGTGGTGGCGCTGTCACAGCAGATAAATGGTTGGGTGTTCTCGGCTAAGTTTAGCTCTCTTTGTTCAGAACTTTCCAGAGCTTCCTTTCCTTCCAATAAAGCACTTCATGTTTGAATCTCTGAGTTCTGAGTCCTAAATTGTGTCTAGGTAGAAAGGTACCGACACAACAAGTGACGACGAGGATCGGATGAATCTGTGTAGTGGGAACTTTCTTGTTTTTGACTACAAAACACTCGGAACAGAGATTGCAGCATCACATTAACGTTACGGCAGTGAGTAAACAGAAATTTTAATTTGAAACATGAGATGGCTACTATATTAGGAAACATCGGTGATTTTGATGAAAATGTGGAGCAATGGAGCGCATATACGGAACGTTTGACTATTTTGTATTGGCGAATGCGGTGGCAAATGAAAAGGTCATGCCTACCTTTTTGAGTGTAATCGGGCCGAAGACATTCAATTTACTTCGCAGCCTTGTGCAGCCAGACAAGCCAGGAACTAAAACATATAAGCAACTGGTGGAAATTCTTGGAGCACATTTTTCACCAAAATCTCTGGTTATTGCTGAAAGATTTAGATTTCACAAACGGAATTAAGAGGAGGGGGAATCAGTGACGATGTTTATTGCTGTTTTAAAAAGGTATCAGAACACTGCGAGTTCAAGGAGGTGCTGAATGACACCATTAGAGACAGACTCGTGTGTGGTCTGCAAAATGCAGCCACACAGAAGCGCCTTCTTACTGAGGACAACCTTACTCTTGAAAAGGCCATTGAAGTTAGTATCTCCATGGAGATGGCGGAAAAGGAGGCTCACCAGTTGAGTTCAACAGGGAGAGTTCACAAGGTGTCGTCTGAGCCTAAAGGTGCGCGGAACGGCACATGTTACCGTTGTGGGAAAACAGGCCATCACGCTAATGACTGCTGGTGTATGGAGCTGGAATGCCAAAATTGTGGCAAAAAGGGTCACATTGAACATGCCTGTAGAGGTAAAAAAAGAACAGACAGAGCTGGGAAGCATGGAAGCAAAATGTCTGTATTTGGACAAGAGAGGAAAAAGAGTGTTCATTCAGTGCAGTATGATGGAACAAGCAAAACAGAGGGGAGCGACACCTCTGAGGAGGATGAGGTGCACATACTGATGGTTGCAGGTGATTCAAATGGCTACTGGGTGTCACCACTGGTGGAGGGACAATCAGTGCAGATGGAGGTGGACACAGGCGCGGCTGTGTCCCTTGTTTCAGACACTGTCTACAACAAAATGCAAAAGCATCTTACCCTTCAGCCAACAAACATTGTGCTAAAGACGTATACCGGCGAACCTGTGGCCATGAGAGGCGCCACTGAGGTGAGAGTTAAATTGAACGGACAGACTGCAAAACTGCCACTATATGTGGTAAAGGGAAATTACCCATCGCTACTGGGACGTGCGTGGCTAGAGAAAATCATGCTGGACTGGCCTGCAGTCCGCATGATGTCAAAAGGGGAGTCAGGTCTGACTGCAGTGTTAAACAAACATGCAGAACTCTTCAATGGGGAACTTGGGAGCATGAAAAAGATCAGCGTGAGACTCGACATTAAACCTGACAGCAAGCCGAAGTTTCACAAAGCCCGACCTGTACCCTATGCAATTAGGCCAAAAGTTGAGGCTAACTTGGAGGCCTTAGTCGAGAATGGAGTCCTGGAGCCTGTGAGCGTGAGCAAATGGGCCACACCCATTGTTCCTGTCCTGAAAAAGGATGGATCTGTTCGAATCTGCGGGGATTTTAAAGTGACTATTAACCCGGTGCTGTCTGCAGAACAGTACCCTCTTCCCCTCATTGATGATCTTTTTACGGGCCTGGCCGGAGGGCAAAAGTTCAGCAAAATAGACTTATGCCAGGCTTATCTACAAATGCATGTCGATGACAAATAAAAGGAGCTGCTGACAATTGTGACACACAAGGGGCTATACAGGTACTGCCGTCTTCCGTTTGGAATTACATTGGCCCCTGCTCTATTCCAAAGAGCAATGGATCAGATTTTGAGTGGACTGCCAGGAGTCCAGTGCTACCTGGACGACATCCTTGTCACTGGGACAAATGAGGAGGATCATCTTCTGAACTTGGATGCGACACTACAATGACTGAAAGAGTACGGGCTCAGAGTTCGTAAAGACAAATGTGAATTCTTTCAGTCTTCAGTTGAGTACCTGGGGCATGTGATTGATGCTACTGGCCTGCATAAGGCGCCGTCAAAGGTCAAGGCGATCGTGGAGGCCCCAGCACCCCAGAATGTGAGCCAGTTACATTCATTTCTGGGGCTACTTAACTACTATGGGAAGTTTATTCCAGACTTAGCAACATTGCTGAAGCCGTTACATCAGTTGCTATGTCAAGGCAAAACATGGAAATGGACTGAACTGTGCAACGAAGCTTTCGCCCAAGCAAAGAAAGCATTGCTGAAATTGGAGGTCCTGACACACTTCGACCCAAAGCTACCCGTGCAGCTAGCATGTGATGCATCACCATATGGTGTGGGAGCAGTCATATCCCACATCGTGCCTTCGGGTGAAGAGAAACCTATCACCTTCGCATCACGCGCCTTGAACAAGGCCGAAAGTAACGATGCACAGATCGAGCGCGAGGCCTTGGGAATCATTTTTGGAATTCGAAAATTTCATCAGTACCTGTTTGGGAGAAGGTTCACACTCCTGATGGATCACCGTCCATTGACTTCAATCTTCGGGCCCCACACCAGAATTCCGTCTCTCGCTGCAAGCAGGATGCAAAGGTGGGCTTTACTGTTGTCAGGACACACATACGACATCAAATATCGCAAATCAGACTTGCACGGCAACGCAGACGGTCTCTCGAGGCTACCCTTGCCTGTTACTCCCCCAGAGCCTCGTCAGATAGACATCTTCTACTTTAGACAAGTGGAGGGAGCACCTGTCACTGCAGTTCAGGTGCGAAGGTACACCCGCAACGATCCAGTCCTGTCTGAGGTAATGGACGATGCCATTCGAGGGAGAGCTTTAGGAGATTCTCCTAGTTTGAAACCTTACGTTTCAAAAAGAAATGAGCTCTCCGTCCAGGCAAGTTGTCTTCTTTGGGGACGCTGTGTCATCATTCCGCCACCTCTGAGGGAACCTATACTGCAACAACTTCATACAGGCCACAGTGGGATGGTTCGGATGAAGGAAATGGCAAGAAGCTACTTCTGGTGGCCAGGTCTCGATGGGAATATTGAGGAGAAAGCCAAAACATGTTCCTCATGTTCCACAGCTGGCATCCCTACACCCCTGGGATTGGCCTGCAGAAGTGTGGCAGCGAGTACATGTGGACTTCGCCGGTCCTTTCGAAGAGAAGATGTTTATGGTGGTTGTAGATGCTCGTAGCAAGTGGCCGGAGGTCGCTGTGATGAGGTCTACCACGGCAGAGAAAACAATTGAGAAACTTGGTGAGATGTTCAGCTGTTATGGCTCACCGGAACAACTCGTAAGTGACAACGGTCCACAATTTGTATCACAGGAGTTTGCAACCTTCCTGCATGTCAATGGTGTCCAACACATCAGGTCTGCGCCCTATCATCCTTCTACTAATGGCCAGGCAGAAAGGTTTGTGCAAACTTTGAAGCACGCCTTGAAGGAATCGCAAGGTCAGGGCTCAATCCACCAACATCTGAACAGCTTCCTGTTGTCCTACAGGAACGAGCCGCATGCCACAACCAAAACTTCCCCCGCTTCGCTCATGATGAAGAGGCAGTTGCGGACAAGTTTTGACTTACTCAAACCTCCAAGGGCAGAGCAGGTTGTCCATTGTCAACAACAAACTCAAGTTGAAAAGAGAGAGAAAAGAGCCAAGGAGAGACGGTTTCATCAGGGAGAGCACGTCCTAGCTCGAAACTACAACACTGGACCGAAATGCGTTCCTGCTACGGTGATCGCGCAGACGGGCCCTGTGTCTTACACGGTTGAGACTGCTGAGGACGTCGTCTGGAGAAGACACACAGATCAACTGTTGCTAGGAGCAGAGACAGCCATAGAGGCTTCAACGGCTGGTTGGCCTGAACTGTTTCCGGATGACACCGCAAACCAGCATCCTTTGCCACAGTGTTATTCTCCAACACAGGAAGTCATGGAGACTGTTCCACCTGTGCAAACTCCTGACTTTCAACTGACACAGGCACCATCTCCATCTAGGCCTGTGTCAATGCCTACTGCTGTGGAAGCCAGCGATGACCGCCGGTATGCTGTCAGAGAGCGGCGGCCTCCAAGACGCTTGGATCTGTAGGCTTAGCGACTTACCCACAAGACTGGGGCAGAATAAACCCCAGGGTAAAGTCAGGGTTTGAGGCAGTCTACCTCTACCCTTGGTTAGTGAGTGCATTGAAAGTAACTTACCTGTTGAGGAATAGTGTGGACCTTCCATTTAAGAGGGGAGGAAATGTTATGTATTGTGTGTTCTACTCCCACCTGTGGTGGCGCTGTCACAGGAGATAAATGGTTGGGTGTTCTCGGTTAAGTTTAGCTCTCTTTGTTCGGAACTTTCCAGAACTTCCTTTCCTTCCAATAAAGCACTTCATGTTTGAATCTCTGAGTTCTGAGTCCTAAATTGTGTCTAGGTAGAAAGGTACCGACACAACAGTAGCGTTATGGGAGGGTGCATGCAAGGCCACATGGGTGCAGTCTGTAACCCTGCATGTTAAGGTAGCAGTTATGATGCCTTCATTTTAAGGTGCGTCCGATTGTCCTGGGACGTGGCTTTGACTCCTGTGACACATCTGGGGAGGATTGCGGATAAAACTGTTCCCGTGCAGTGGCACTGAGAATGCTGCACTAGAGGTGCTGCACATGCCTATGCAACAATGGGCTGACCTTGCCCGATAATGTGAAGTCAGCTCATTTAAATATTTCAGTGAGACTCCATGCATTACTGACTGGGAGTGCCCTGGAGATTAGGGTCACATTTTATTGGGTGCAGAAAAGATTTACGAGACTGATTCCAGGGATGAGAGAGTTCAGCTAAGTGGATAGACTGGAGAAGCTGGGGTTGTTCTCCTTGGAGCAGAGAAGGTTGAGAGGGGATTTGATAGAGGTGTTCATAATCATGAGGGGTCTGGACAGAGTAGATAGAGAGAAACTGTTCCCATTGGCGGAGGGGTCGAGAACCAGAGGACACAGATATAAGGTGAAGAAAAACGTTTTTAGCAGCGAGTGGTTAGGATCTGGAATGCACTGCCTGAAAGGGTGGTGGAGACAGACTCAATCATGACTTTCAAAAGGGAATTGGATAAGTAACCGAAGGAAAAAAAAATGTCAGACTACGGGGAAAGGGTGGGGGAGTGGGACTAGCTGAAGTGCTCTTGCAGAGAGCCGACATAGGCTTGACAGGCCGAATGGCCTCCTTCTGTGCTGATTCTATTCTATGATTCTCAAGTATTAATCAAGTATTTGGAGACTAAAGAAGTGAGGTAAAACCTTCAGTTGCCTAGGCCCATGTTATGTTCATTAATAAATAGACATTTTTATTATGAACACAGCTAGCTTTTGCTAGACCTTTTATTGAGCACATGTGGACTAGGTACAGTATCTGTAGAGGCTTCCATCTTGACTGCTGCCTTATGGGTAGCCTAGTGCCTCATGGGTAATGTAGTCTTAATATATATACAGCTGGGTAGTGTAGTCTTATACATACAGCTATATACAGCTCTACACAGCTCTACGGCTCCACCTTGTGTCCACTATAGAATGACATGTTATTGATCATTACATCCCCCTTTCTTTGAGGTTTAACAAAATCAATATCAATCAACTTTCAAGAAAACAATAAAGATAATATCAGTAACACTTTTGTTAGTGCTCTATAAACATAAACATTTTCAAAACAGTCAACACATTTTCAAAGCTTTACATTGTACTCAAAGATTAAGTCTATCAGGCTCTTTTACTTCACGTGTGGATCTTCTCAACACGGGTAAGTCTGATGTGTCTTCATGAGATTGTTCTGGCGGTGAATGACAAGATGCAGTTGCGGCATTGTCATCAATCTGCTCTTGAATAGTCTCTTGTGTTTTTAGGAGGGAACGGCGGTTCCTCCTGAGAATCTGTCCTTCCTCAGTTCTAACAGTGTATGACCTTGGTCCTACTTCCTCAAGAACTGTAGCTTTCCTGTTCCATGCATCTGGATCCTCAATCCTGACAACATCATCCCTTGTCAATGGTTTTAGAGTTTTGGATGACTTGTCATAGTATGATTTCTGTTTCAGCTTTAACAGTTGAAGTCTCTGTCTCAGTTCCTCACTTTGCTGTTCTTTTGCACAGCAGGGTAGCGTGGTGCGCAACTTGCGACCCATTAGTAGTTCAGCAGGTGAAGAACCACAGTCTAAAGGTGAGGCTCAGCAGGGCGAGATAAGGATCAGACTTGCTTTCTGTCGTTTTCTTCAGTAGCTGCTTGAGAACTTGAACACCTTTCTCTGCCTTACCATTTGACTGAGCATACAAAGGACTGGATGTGATGTGCTGAAAGTCATACTGTGCTGCAAACTGTTGCCACTCCTTACAGTTGAAGCACGGCCCATTGTCGCTAACGGCAATCCTGGGAATTCCATGTCTGGCGAAGATGGATTTCACATGCATTATGACACTGCTTGCTGTGGTGCTTGAGAGCAGCGCCATCTCAAGATAATTAGAATAGTAGTCAATCACTATTAGATAGTCTTTACCATTTAAATGAAAAAGGTCCATACCAAACTTTTGCCATGATGCTGTTGGTATGTCAGCTACTATCATTGGTTCCTTTGCTTGTTTGTTTTGGTGTTTCTGACATGTCTCACATTTGCCTATCATCTTCTCAATGTCCTTATTTATGCCAGGCCAATAAACAGTGTCTCTTGCCCTCCTTTTGCATTTTTCAATTCCGAGGTGTCCCTCATGAATCCTTTTGAGCATGTCTTGATGTAGAGCCTGTGGAATGACTATTCTGTTCTGTTTTAGTAATAGTCCACTTGCGACACTCAATTCTGACCTTATGTGAAAATATTTTGGATAGGAACCTTTTGGCCAACCATGATGAATGTTCTCTATTAATGTTTGTAATACTGTATCTTTTACTGTTTCTTCTGCTATTTGCTTTGATTTTGTGTCTGGCACGGGCAGCGCAGCAGCGACCATACTCACATGAACATCCACGTCTTCTTCAGTAGAGCTCACATGACTCATTGTGGGTGCTCGGGATAGTGCATCTGCTAACACTATGTATTTGCCTGGTGTGTAGATCAGTTCAAATTCATATCTTTGCAGCTTCATCATGAGTCGTTGAATCCTTGGAGACATCTCATTCAGGTTTTTTTTTATGATGGCAACCAAAGGGCTGTGGTCTGTCTCAACTGTGAAGGTGGGAAGTCCATATATGTAGCCATGAAACTTTTCTAGTCCAACTACCAAGCCTAGACATTCCTTTTCAACCTGGGCGTATCGACACTCAGTATCAGTCATAGACCTGGAGGCATAGGCAACAGGCTTCCAATCTTCACCCTCTGCTTGTAGCAAGACCTCACCTAGGCCATCTTTTGATGCATCCGTTGACACTTTGATTCTTTTTGTTGGGTCAAAGAAGATGAGTACAGGTGTGGTTGTCAGCACTGTTTTGAGATTTATCCACTCTTGTTCATGTCTTTCTGTCCATGCGAACTCATTTGTTTTATGTAGCAGGTCTCGCAGACAGGCTGTCTTGGCTGACAAGTTAGGAATGAACTTTCCAATGAAGTTTATCATCCCCATGATGCGTAGCACTCCTTTTTTGTCAGTGGGCCAGGGCATTTTGAGTATGGCGTTTACTTTTTCCATATCTGGCTCTATTCCTTTACCAGATAGATTGTCTCCTAGGAAAGTGACTTCCTGGACGCCAAACTGACACTTGGCTTTGTTGAGCTTCAGTCCATTCCGGTGTATGCTCTGTAGCACTTTAGTCAGTCTCTCATTGTGTTCTTTCAGTGTGGAGCCCCAGATGATGATGTCATCAACATAGACCCGAACTTCTTCCAGACCTTCAATTATGTGTTCCATCGCTCTATGAAAGATTTCAGATGCAGATATTATCCCAAAAGGCATTCTGAGGAAAGAATACCTGCCAAATGGTGTGTTGAAGGTACAGTATTTGGTGCTCTCTTCATCCAGTTTTAGTTGCCAAAATCCTTGTGAGGCATCGAGCTTTGTAAAGTATCTGGCACCTGACATTTCACTGGTGATTTCTTCTCGCTTGGGAATCTGGTAGTGTTCACGTTTTATGTTTGCATTTAAGTCCTTTGGATCCATGCATATTCTTAGATCATTGTTCTTTTTCTTTACACATACCATGGAGTTAACCCAGTCTGTTGGCTCTTTCACTTTCCTGATGACTCCTAGTGTGGTCATTCTGTCCAGTTCATTCTTGAGCCGGTCACGCAGGGGTGCTGGAACTCTTCGTGGAGCATGTACCACTGGCTGAGCATCCTGCTTTAGCTGGATCTTGTAAGTGAATGGTAGAACTCCAAATCCTTTGAACACATCCTGGAAATTATTCACTACAGAATCCATCGAGCCATCTGGTCTGCTTATGGCACAGTTTATACGGTAGACTCTCTTGACCAGTTCTAAGTCCTCACAAGCTTTGTCACCTAGTAGAGAATCAAGTCTTTCAGCCACAACAGAAAACATGAGATGATGCACTTTGTCTTTGACTGTCACTTTAAGTCTGCATACACCTAAGCTATCTATTTTCTGTCCATTATAGTCCTTCAGTAGTACTGACATTTTCTGTATTTTGGGCTTTTCTTTCATATTGTTAATGTCACTCATACTGATTAAGTTTGCCTTTGCCCCAGTGTCTAGTTTCAAGGTAACTAATGCTCCATTTACCTGCAGTGGGATCATCCATTTATCCTCTTTTACTGCATTAACTTTATGTTCAGCATTGTCCATTTCTGAGGGCTGCACATTTTCTGTATCCTTTTTGATATTGTCACATGACACGATTCGTACAAAAAATGTCTCACTTAAATCAGTGTCCTCAATTACATTAACTCGTTGCCCATTCTTAGTTTTTACTTTTGAAAAGCATTGTTTGGCAAAGTGATTCTTTCCATTACACTTTGTGCACATTTTTCCAAACGCTGGGCATTGTTTTAACTGGTGTTTGTAACCACAGCGTTTACAATTAAAAATGTCATCCTCCGATTGCTTTTCATTTCTGTTCTGCCCATGTTTCTTCCCCTTATAGGACACAGCACCAACAGCAGCATTTTCACTCATTACAATCGCATCATTATTGATTTCACTGAAAGTCTTCGCGTGCTTTCGAGCTAACTCGCTGGCTTGGCATATTTTCACCGCATTTTCCAAATTTAGTTTGGTTTCTCTCAACAGACGTTCCCTGACTTTTTTATCATGAATACCAAACACAATCTGGTCATGAATCATGGATGCTTTGGGCTCAGAGAAATTACATGTCTGTGCTTTCAGTTTCAGATCAGTTATAAAGCTATCAAAAGTCTCATTTTGTTGCTGTGTCCGAGAACGGAAGATGTATCTTTCATACGTCTCATTCTTTTTGGGAGAACAATGTGCATCAAATTTCTGTAGCACATCGTCTAATTTATCTCTGTTCTCCGCTGGATTAAATACAAATGTATTAAATACCTCTATTGCCTGTGGGCCTGCTACCGTAAGAAGCAACGCAATCTTCCTTGCGTCTGGCTTCGTACTGAATCCGATGGCTGCAATGTAGAGTTCGAATTGCTGTTTAAAAGTCTGCCAATTGTAGTCGATTTTTTCCGTGAGTTTCAAACGCTCTGGTGTCTTCAAATTCTCCATGTCGCTTTTCACAATTTTCAGCAGATCTTCACCACCCTGGTACCATGTTATGTTCATTAATAAATAGACATTCTTATTATGAACACAGCTAGCTTTTATTGAGCACATGTGGACTAGGTACAGTATCTGTAGAGGCTTCCATCTTGACTGCTGCCTTGTGGCTATCCTAGTGCCTCATGGGTAATGTAGTCTTAATATATATACAGCTGGGTAGTGTAGTCTTATACATACAGCTATATACAGCTCTACACAGCTTTACGGCTCCACCTAGTGTCCACTATAGAATGACATGTTATTGATCATTACAGCCCATGCACTGGAATTCCCTCCCTAAACATCTCTGCCTCTCCACCTCTTGCTCCTCCTTTAACACCCTCCTTAAAACCAACATCATTGACAAAGTTAGTCCTCCTAATATGTTCTTCTTTGGCTTGTCTTCCATTTTCATCTGAATATGCTTTTGTGAAGCACCTTGGGATGTTTTTATATATTAAAGATGCTACATATGTTGTTGTTCTTATTGTAGTAGTAGTGGTAATAGTACACTTCCAGATGGATATTGAGATTCTGAAGCACTGCTCAGCTGCAGCAGCTACACCATGGGGACTGTTCCTAACTAGCACTATACATGAGGCCTAGGTGAGGCTTATGTACAATCAGTGCACAGGCTTCCTGCACACAAGGTTTCCTGCACACGAGGCTTCCTGCACACGAGGCTTCCTGCACAAGAAGCTTCCTGCACACGAGGCTTCCTGCACACAAGGCTTCCTGCACAAGAGGCTTCCTGCACACAACGCTTCCTGCACACGAGGCTTCCTGCACACGAGGCTTCCTGCACACGAGGCTTCCTGCATACTAGGCTTCCTGCACACGAGGCTTCTTGCACAGGAGGCTCCCTGCACACTTGGCTTCCTGCACACAAGGCTTCCTGCACAAGAAGCTTGCTGCACACGAGGCTTGCTGCACACGAGGCTTCATGCACACTAGACTTCCAGCGCATGAGGCTTCCTGCACACGAGGCTTCCTGCACATGAAGCTTGCTGCACACGAGGCTTGCTGCACACGAGGCTTCATGCACACTAAACTTCCAGCGCATGAAGCTTCCTGCACACGAGGCTTCCTGCACATGAAGTTTGCTGCACACGAGGTTTGCTGCACACAAGGCTTCCTGCACACGAGGCTTCCTGCACACGAGGCTTCCTGCACACCAGGCTTCCTGCACACCAGGTTTCCTGCACAGCCTTCCTGCACATGAGACTTCCTGCAAACGAGGCTTCCTGCACACGAGGCTTCCTGCACAGGAGGCTCCCTGCACACTTGGCTTCCTGCACACAAGGCTTCCTGCACAAGAAGCTTGCTGCACACGAGGCTTGCTGCACACGAGGCTTCATGCACACTAGACTTCCAGCGCATGAGGCTTCCTGCACACGAGGCTTCCTGCACATGAAGCTTGCTGCACACGAGGCTTGCTGCACACGAGGCTTCATGCACACTAGACTTCCAGCGCATGAAGCTTCCTGCACACGAGGCTTCCTGCACATGAAGTTTGCTGCACACGAGGTTTGCTGCACACAAGGCTTCCTGCACACGAGGCTTCCTGCACACCAGGCTTCCTGCACACCAGGTTTCCTGCACAGCCTTCCTGCACATGAGACTTCCTGCAAACGAGGCTTCCTGCACACGAGGTTTCCTGCACAGGCTTCCTGCACACGAGGCTTCCTGCAAATGAGGCTTCCTGCACACCAGGCTTCCTGCAAATGAGGCTTCCTGCACACCAGGCTTCCTGCACACCAGGCTTCCTGCAAACGAGGCTTCCTGCACACGAGGCTTCCTGCACACCAGGATTCCTGCACACCAGGCTTCCTGCAAATGAGGCTTCCTGCACACGAGACTTCCAGCACACCAGGCTTCCTGCACACCAGCCTTCCTGCACAGTGTTCCTGCACACGAGGCTTCCTGCACACCAGGCTTCCTGCACACCAGGCTTCCTGCAAACGAGGCTTCCTGCACACGAGGCTTCCTGCACACCAGGCTTCCTGCACACCAGGCTTCCTGCAAACGAGGCTTCCAGCACACGAGGCTTCCTGCACACCAGGATTCCTGCACACCAGGCTTCCTGCAAATGAGGCTTCCTGCACACGAGACTTCCAGCACACCAGGCTTCCTGCAAACGAGGCTTCCTGCACACGAGGCTTCCTGCACACCAGGATTCCTGCACACCAGGCTTCCTGCAAATGAGGCTTCCTGCACACGAGACTTCCAGCACACCAGGCTTCCTGCACACCAGGCTTCCTGCACAGTGTTCCTGCACACGAGGCTTCCTGCACACCAGGCTTCCTGCACACCAGGCTTCCTGCAAACGAGGCTTCCTGCACACCAGGCTTCCTGCACACCAGGCTTCCTGCACACCAGGCTTCCTGCAAACGAGGCTTCCTGCACACCAGGCTTCCTGCACACCAGGCTTCCTGCAAACGAGGCTTCCAGCACACGAGGCTTCCTGCACACCAGGATTCCTGCACACCAGGCTTCCTGCAAATGAGGCTTCCTGCACACGAGACTTCCAGCACACCAGGCTTCCTGCACACCAGGCTTCCTGCACAGTGTTCCTGCACACGAGGCTTCCTGCACACCAGGCTTCCTGCAAATGAGGCTTCCTGCACACGAGACTTCCAGCACACGAGGCTTCCTGCACACCAGCCTTCCTGCACACCAGGCTTCCTGCAAATGAGGCTTCCTGCACACGAGACTTCCAGCACACCAGGCTTCCTGCACACCAGGCTTCCTGCACAGTGTTCCTGCACACGAGGCTTCCTGCACACCAGGCTTCCTGCAAATGAGGCTTCCTGCACACGAGACTTCCAGCACACCAGGCTTCCTGCACACCAGGCTTCCTGCACAGTGTTCCTGCACATGAGGCTTCCTGCACACGAGGCTTCCTGCACACGAGGCTTCCTGCAAATGAGGATTCCTGCACACTAGGTTTCCTGCACATGAGGCTTCCTGCACACGATGCTTCCTGCACACGATGCTTCCTGCACAGGAGTCTTCCTGCACACGAGGCTTCCTGCACACCAGGATCCCTGCACACCAGGCTTCCTGCAAATGAGGCTTCATGCACACGAGGCTTCCTGCACACAAGGCTTCCTGCACACCAGGCTTCCTGCACAGTGTTCCTGTACACGAGGCTTCCTGCAAACGAGGCTTCCTGCACACTCGGCTTCCTGCACACTCGGCTTCCTGCACACTCGGCTTCCTGCACATGGGGTTTCCTGCACACTCGGCTTCATGCACACGAGGCTTCATGCACACGAGGCTTCCTGCACACGAGGCTTCCTGCACACGAGATTTCCTGCACACGAGGCTTCCTGCACATGAGGTTTCCTGCACACGAGGTTTCCTGCACACTAGGCTTCCTGCACACGAGGCTTCATGCACACGAGGCTTCATGCACAGGAGGCTTCCTGCACACTCAGCTTCCTGCACACGAGATTTCCTGCACACGATGTTTCCTGCACACTAGGCTTACTGCACACGAGGCTTCATGCACACGAGGCTTCCTGCACACTCAGCTTCCTGCACACGAGATTTCCTGCACACGAGGTTTCCTGCACACAAGGTTTCCTGCACACTCGGCTTCTTGCACATGAGGCTTCATGCACACGAGGCCTCATGCACACGAGGCTTCATGCACAGGAGGCTTCATGCACACGAGGCTTCCTGCACACAAGGCTTCCTGCACACGAGGCTTCCTGCACATGAGACTTCCAGCACACCAGGCTTCCTGCACACCAGGCATCCTGCACAGTGTTCCTGTACATGAGGCTTCCTGCAAACGAGGCTTCCTGCACACTCGGCTTCCTGCACACTCGGCTTCCTGCACATGGGGTTTCCTGCACACTCGGCTTCATGCACACGAGGCTTCCTGCACACGAGGCTTCCTGCACACGAGATTTCCTGCACACGAGGCTTCCTGCACATGAGGTTTCCTGCACACAAGGTTTCCTGCACACTAGGCTTCCTGCACACGAGGCTTCATGCACACGAGGCTTCATGCACAGGAGGCTTCCTGCACACTCAGCTTCCTGCACACGAGATTTCCTGCACACGATGTTTCCTGCACACTAGGCTTACTGCACACGAGGCTTCATGCACACGAGGCTTCATGCACATGAGGCTTCCTGCACACTCAGCTTCCTGCACACGAGGTTTCCTGCACACAAGGTTTCCTGCACACTCGGCTTCTTGCACATGAGGCTTCATGCACACGAGGCCTCATGCACACGAGGCTTCATGCACACGAGGTTTCCTGCACACGAGGCTTCCTGCACACGAGGTTTCCTGCGCACTCGGCTTCCTGCACACTCGGCTTCCTGCACACTCGGCTTCCTGTACACGAGGCTTCCTGCACACTAGGTTTCTTGCACACGAGGCTTCCTGCACACTAGGCTTCCTGCACATTAGGCTTCCTGCACACTAGGCTTCCTACCTGCATTTCCCAAGCTTATTGCACAGCTGTCTGTGTAGGCTTCAAACAAATTATACCGCACCCAGAATGCTGTAACAGTTTGGGAACACTTAATAATTTAATTATTGTCTCAGAAAGTGAAAAGAGAGACAGGTTGCAATGGTTTCCTTCTAAACAGCCTCTACTGCTAACGTTCACTAGAAAGAGTGAAATCTTAAAGGGCATCAGTATAATCTTTGCTACCAGTAAACAATTGAGGGAATAGAATGAGAAATGGCATCAAAAGGTCACCACAAACCCTAAACTGACAACAGTCTTACTTTTCTATTCCAGCACTTTCTACAACTCCCTTTCCAAGCAATTCTAGGGCACCCCTCATGTGGGATTAGAGATCAAAGGGTATATTTTCCCTTATGGGTACTAGACAGGTGGAGTAAAGTTGAGATACACTATGCCCATGAGGAAGCAGCTGTTCACATGGTCCCTGACCCCGTGGCCTTCTGCATGGCCTGGGCAGACTCCAGGTTCCAGAAGGAAATTGGAGTGCATCTGTAGGTTCTTTGCCATTGCGATTGGGACTTTCTGGTTGCTGATGAGAAAGCCTCAAGTACCCAAATCATCCTGGAGGGAGGGAGGCTGGGGTTCCAAAACTCACTTCCACTTCTTCAGATTGCTAATGGGACTATCTTAAAGTTTACGGTCAGTGGGATTTTGAATGCAAACTAGAGCGCTAGGTTTTCATGGGCAGCCCGCCTTGGGATGCCAAATGAGGAGATCCTCAGGAAATTGAAGCAAAAGGCCAGGAACACCCCTCCTGCCACATTCTAACACAGCATTAGGCCCATGTCTACTACAGATGAAAATGCAGTTTTGCCTTGTGGAGATGCCCCACAAAATCCATGGGGTAGTTCAATCGGTCGGGTTGGGGGAGGGTTGATGAGGTGAGGCTTGAGATGCTGCTGTGCACTTTGGAAATGCTGATTGCCCAAGCATAGGGCATAGGATAACTTACCCTCAAATTGTATTGGGTCCTTTTCTGAAACTATTCTTTCTCTGTTGTTCTTTCTCAATGGAACTGCAAGCACATAGCCAATAATAGTTATAATAACATATACATGCTTATAATAGAAAGTAATATTGTGTTCTCCTAAGGTAAGGTCATTAAACTTCTTCCTACATTATGCCCAGGGGCTGCTCTCTCCTGGGGTACTTACTGAGGACATGCCTCCTCTGCTTCATTTCTTCCAGCAGAAATTCAATAGCTCTACTTGAGAAATGGGGCACTCTCTGCCCTCCTGCACTCCTTACACACATTCATTATACAAACTTGCTGCATTCCAAATTTGCTGAACCACAGTCCCTGCCCTTTTAAGCTGCTACAGGCATTTATGTAATGCAGCAGTTTACAATGTTCTACCCACCAATAGGCAAGCTCTCAATCACAGGCATGTTTCATGCTGAGAGTTCAACCAGACTATCCAAATGATGCGAACTCTGAGTATTATTCTTCTCACATTCCAAGATCATCCTGAAATGCAAAGGTAACCCCAGCATTTTTCCTCTACCACAAACCACCTTCTTAAACACCTCTCCCCTGCCTCCTCCACCCTCACCTCCAACATCAAGTGCGAGGAGCTCATTGCCTTCTTTGTCACTAAGATTGAGACCATCTGTTTAGCTGCCTGTTCCGCTTCCCTCCATTCCCCTAGCCCTAACTTCCTCTAAGATCCCCCCCTACCCTAGGCCTGAACTCGCATCTTTCTCCAGTTTCTCTCCTATCTCCCCTCATGCCCTCTCCGAGTTCATCTTGTCCATGAGACTCACGTCCTGCTCCCTCGACCTTATTCCCACTAAAATGCTGACCACCCAATTTCCCTTCCTGGCCCCCATGTTAGCTGAATATAGTTAACGACTGTTTCTCTTCAGTGTCTTGTTTTACACACTTTGTATAAAACTAATAAATTGCAGGACAATGGAGTGTTACAGTTTAAACTCTTTTATGAAGCATCAGGTCTGTGAGCTTTCTCATACAGCACCATGTGGACAAGATGGAGTTAGGACCCCTTACAGATGCCTACAGGCCAATGACAACTCAGCATGTGATCACATGTAAATATAATAGGTATTGCCTGCGGGCCAATGATAATTCAATATGCAAATGTTACATTGTGGCAAAGCCACCAAAGAGACTCTCACAGTAACTTGTACAATTGTCTTTAATCATTATTGTTACCTTTTAATGTTTGCCCTGTTTAAACAGCGCGGGATCGATAAAATCATGATCTGACGTGATGACGTCATCACGTGGGTCACGTGACATTCCCAATGGTGGGAAACGTGATGATGTCATGACATCAGGGTTGGAGGGCATTTCCAGTTAGTCCTCGTGGAGTGAGCTAGTGTACAGACCTGTTTGGAGTCTCTCCTGCGTTTTAGTTTTGTAATACTTTCAGTGCATTAAACTAGGTTTGTTAACTACCAGTTTAGTTCACAGTGTTTTTGTTAGGAGTGCACAGACTCCTACAGCATCCCCTTTCTTTTAAAAGAAAAATGTTATGCATTACTTTTAAACCTTTCTTCTACATAATGTTCTCGGTAGCATAAACATATAAGGAAACTCAGCACTTAACGAGCACTGAAAACATCTCAAAGTTTCAATAACGATGTACAGTATCTTTTTTTTAGGGCAGCGATCCACCTACACCCTTTGACAGTTCACAAGTCAAGGATAAATCTAGGCTTGACCTCTCATCCCTACCTTGTGTGGTATGGAACTGAGCAGGCTCCTGAATCGGTCAATAAATCAGGTTCAGGTTTAGGTTCAGGTAAGTATGATGTGTTTTGTGTATTGCTCTGTTCATCACACTCTGTTGAACTGAACCTCTTGTCGGAATGATGGTGTTGTTCCTTGGTGTTCAGGAGGTGCCTGCGATTGCGGCGGTACACCTGTCCTTCTGGGGTGCGGACGTGATACGATTGCTCAGTGTCAGCTGGCTGGATGACGACTGCTGGCTTCCAGTAGTCATGCTCCTGGATTCTGACGGATTTTCCATTGTGCAGCAGCGGCAGTAGTCTAGCTGACCTGTCATAGTATCTCTTTTGGTGTTGCTGTCTCTGTACATGTTTTGCATGCACTTGCTTGCAGCTGACAACCTCTGGCTGCAGCTGCTGATTGGTGCTTGAAAGGATTGAGCGAAGTCTGTGGCTCATCAACAGCTGTGCTGGTGACTTGAAGTTGTCAACCGCAGTGTTGCGGTAATCAAGGAGACTGATGTAGGGGTCTCTTTT
This sequence comes from Somniosus microcephalus, assembly GCF_052327205.1. Lineage (NCBI taxonomy): Eukaryota > Metazoa > Chordata > Chondrichthyes > Squaliformes > Somniosidae > Somniosus > Somniosus microcephalus. Next base: position 75,220,792 of record NC_140995.1, on the reverse strand, counting down.
GTCTGCTTTGGCTTTGTCCTGAGTGTTTTTGCAATCTGAACAGTTTTTTCAGCAAGGCCATTACTTTGGGGGGTAATGTGGGCTTGATGTGACATGTGTGAAATCCCATGCCTTGGCAAACGACTCAAACTCTTTTGATTTGTATTGGGGGCCATTGTCTGAGACTAAAGTCTCTACCATGCCATGCCTGGCAAAGGCTGCCTTTAGCTTGTGGATCACAGCTGCAGATGTGGTGCTGTGAAACTTGTCCAATTCAAAAAATCTGCTGTAGTAATCAACAGTCACTATGTAGTCCTCGTTGTTCCATGTGAACAGATCCATTGCCGCAACCTGCCAGGGCCTGTCTGGGATACGGTGAGGCATCATGGGCTCTTTGACATTTGATGGGTGGCGTTCTAGGCAAATGGAACATTTTGCAACAATGTCCTCAATGTGTTTGTACATTCCGGGCCAAAACATAATGTCACGTGCTCTTTGTTTGCATTTTTCCATGCCCATATGTCCAGCATGAATTTTTGTCAACATCTCTTCTCTGAGACTGGTAGGAATGATGACTTTCTCCCCTTTGAAGATGATTCCGTTGATTTGTGACTGTTCGTCTCTGTGGTTCCAGAATTCAGATATGCTCTGAGGGCATTTTCTCCTTTCCTCAGGCCATCCTTCATGTATGACTTTGCTCAGCAGTGTGAGTTGTGCATCTTTCTCTGCTGCTGCTTGGATCTCCTTCAGTTTTGAGTCACTCACAGGTAAGCTGTTGTACACCATGTGCAACTGCACATCCATGCCTTCACTGAGGCTGCTGTCCTGGTCGCTAAGGGACTTCCTGGAGAGCGTGTCTGCGACAGGAATGTCTTTGCCTGGACGGTGAATGATTGTGAAGTCGTACTTCTGTAGCTGAAGGATCATTCTCTGTAGCCTTGGTGGGGCTGCGGCTAGTGGTTTCCTCATGATTGACTCGAGGGGCTTGTGGTCGGATACCACAATGATTGTCGGCCATAGATATACTGGTGGAAATGCTTACATCCAAAGAGAATTGCATATACCTCTTTCTTGATTTGAGCATAGTTGATTTCACTGTCTGTGAGAGATCCGGAAGCGTAGCCGATGGGCTTTCCTTCTTGCAGTAATACTGCACCTAGTCCGTACTTTGACGCGTCCACTTGTAGTCTGAACTCTTTGTTGGGGTCGACGTAGGCAAGAACTGGTCCTGGTTCTCTGGTGATTAGGTCTTTCATTTTCTGAAATGCTGTGTCATGCTGTTTGTCCCACAGGAACTCATTGGATTGTTTGAGCAACTGACACATGGGTGCGTTGATTTCGGAGAGGCTCAGGGCAAACTTGGCTAAGTAGTTAACCATGCCTAGTACTGTCTCTAGCTCTGCGCGGTTCTTTGGCGGCTCCATCTTCTTGATGGTGGAGATTTTCTCTGGATCCGGCTTAATGCCATCAGTTGAGAGGCGATGCCCAAAATAACTGATCTCGGTGGATCCAATTATGCTTTCCTCGAGGTTCAGCTGGACACCTTTCTCCTGTGATCTTTGCAGCATCGCACGGAGGTTCCTGTCATGTCCCTCTCTTTTCCTGCCATAGATGAGGATGTCGTCTACGATTGCGACTACTCCGTCGAGGCCTTCATAGGTTTCGTCGATCTTCTGCTGGAATTCATCCTGAGCTGAGATAAGACCAAATGGTAAATGCAGAAATCGGTAGAGCCCAAATGGTGTGTTCAATGTTGTTAGCTTAGATGACTGTTCCGTGAGCTTGACAGTCCAGTATCCTGATCGTGCGTCCATTACACTGAAATAACGTGCTCCCACTAGCTTGGGTGTGATGTCATCTAGCGTTGGTAGAGGATAGTGAGGGCGTTTGATAGCCTTGTTCAAATCTCTGGGGTCAAGATAGACTCTGAGCTTGCCTGTACGTGGCTTCTCAACCACTACTAACTTGTTGACCCACTCTGTCAGTTCTGTTTCCCGGACGATGATTTCTGTATTCTCCATGCTCTGCAGCTCCTCCTTCAGGTGACTACGTAGAGCAAGGGGTATCCTTCTCGGTGGGCAAACCACAGGGGTTGCTGCTGGGTCAAGGTGAACACTGCATTCACCTAGGAATAGTCCGATTCCTTTGAAAACATCAGCAAACTCCACCAAGACTGTCTGCTTCTCAACTGGTGCTGTCAATGATAGCACTAGCTTGATGAGGTCCATGTCTAAGAATGCCTTTAGACCTAGCACTGGAGGTGCTTGGGTGTCAATAATGTAAAAGTCCAACATCATGTTGCTTTCTTTGTACTTGCATTTCATCACGCATGTGCCTTTTACATTGAGCTGCTCACCCCCATAGCCGGTCAGTCTGCGTGATTTGGGCTGTAGCTCACACTCATCCTTCAAGCTGTGATACTCACACAGTGAAATTACATTAACCTGAGCTCCAGTGTCTAGTTTAAACCTAAGCTCTGTGCCCTGTTTTCCTATCTCAATATCGGCATAGGCTTGCTCAGTCCCTGAAATCTGTTTTTCCTGTGACACAGAATCAATAAACAGTTCCTCTGCATTTGGCTATCTATCTGGCATTTGGCTGTCACTCACTGTGTGTACTGTTTTTCCAAAAACAGTCTTGCAAACTTTAGCAATGTGGTTCCGTTTACCACATGTAGCACATTGTGGATAAAGGGGACTCAGTGGACATAGTGTATTTAGACTTCCAAAAGGCATTTGACAAGGTGCCACAGAAAAGATTATTGCTCAAGATAAAAAATCACGGGATTGGGGGTAATATTCTGGCATGGGTGGAGGATTGGTTATCTAACAGAAAGCAGAGAGTTGGGATAAATGGTTCATTCTCAGACTGGCAATCAGTAACTAGTGGTGTTCCGCAGGGGTCAGTGCTGGGTCCCCAACTCTTTACAATCTATATTAACGATTTGGAGGAGGGGACCGAGTGTAACATATCAAAGTTTGCAGGTGATACTAAGATGGGAGGGAAAGTACTGAGTGAGGAGGACATAAAAAACCTGCAAAGAGACATAGACAGGCTAAGTAAGTGGGCAGAGATTTGGCAGATGGAATACAATACTGGAAAGTGTGAGATTATGCACTTTGGCAGGAAAAATCATCGAGCAAGTTATTATCTTAATGGCAAGAAACTGGAAAGTACGGCAGTACAAAGGGATCTGGGGGTCCTGGTGCACGAAACTCAAAAAGTTAGTATGCAGGTGCAGCAGGTGATCAAGAAGGCCAATGGAATGTTGGCTTTTATTGCTAGGGGGAGAGAATATAAAAACAGGGAGGTATTGCTGCAGTTGTACAAGGTATTGGTGAGACCGCACCTGGAATACTGCATACAGTTTTGGTGTCCATACTTAAGAAAAGACATACTTGCTCTCAAGTCAGTACAAAGAAGGTTCACTCGGTTAATCCCGGGGATGAGGGGGTGGACATATGAGGAGAGGTTGAGTAGATTGGGACTCTACTCATTGGAGTTCAGAAGAATGAGAGGTGATCTTATTGAAACATATAAGATTGTGAAGGGGCTTGAACGGGTGGATGCGGTGAGGATGTTCCCAATGATGGGTGAAACTAGAACTAGGGGGCATAATCTTAGAATAAGGGGCTGCTCTTTCAAAACTGAGATGAGGAGAAACTTCTTCACTCAGAGGATAGTAGGTCTGTGGAATTTGCTGCCCCAGAAAGTTGTGGAAGCAACATCATTAAATAAATTTAAAACAGAAATAGACAGTTTCCGAGAAGTAAAGGGAATTAGGGGTTACAGGGAGCGGGCAGGAAATTGGACCTGAGTCTAGGTTCGGATCGGTCATGGCCCTGTGGGTGGCGGAGCGGGCCCAGGGGCCGTGTAGCCTTGTCCTGCTCCTACTTCGTGTGTTCTAATTCTGTGTTAGATTTAAGGAGATCGTTCTATTCAGAGGGATTAGTGGAGACCTTGGGAACAGACTGCCAGCTAGGAGTCCTTCAAGAGTAAATTGGGCCTGTTCCTGGCTGGGGTGGAGATCACCTTTTACAGAAGGTAAGTACTGCAGGAAATACAGGGACAGAGTGATCTCCTGGACGAGTTTCGATCGCCTAGTTGGGTCGGAGAGGAATTTCCCAGATTTTTTCTCCCAAATTGGCCATTGAGTTTTTTACCTGATTTTTCGCCTCTCCCGGGAGATCACATGGGTTCGGGTGGGATGGAGAGTGGAAGTAGATTTGAGGTTAGGATCAGATCAGCCATGATCTTATTGAATGGTGGAGCAGGCTCGAGGGGCCGATTGGCCTACTCCTGCTCCTATTTCTTATGTTCTTATTGTCTTCCTTTGGCAGGGCAATGCTCCTTTTCTCCATGCATCTTGTTTCCACAATATCCATAGTTTTTGAAGCATTTTATGTCTGTGTCACCCATTTTTAGAACTCTCTCTGTTCTTTCTGTTCTGAAATGCGTTCTCTGGGCGGTGTTCTTTGGTGTGTGTCTGTTCACTCGAGCTGGTCATGGTGCCGGTTATGGTTTTCAACTGTGCTTGGGATATCTCGTGCAATCTAGCTTTGTGCAGCGTTAGCCCGGACCCAACATTCAAAAGTTTCTCTCTCACTTTAGCTGAATGTATTCCAAACACGATGCGGTCTCTGACCATATCATCTTCATTTGCATATTCACAGTCTTTTACCAGTAGTTTTAACTCAGTCACGAACTGTTCAAATGACTTACTAGCTCCTTGTATTTTCTCCTGAAACTTGTACCTAGCGAATATCGTATTTGTCTTGGGCATCACATATGATTCAAAACAGTCAAAATAACTTTTACGTACCTTTGCTTCATCCGCGGTGAGAGACCATGTGTTAAAAATGTCTCTTCCTTTTTCTCCGATCCACAGGAGTAGATAGCTGCATCTTTCTTCCTCCCCTTTGCTTTTCAATGGACCCGAGAACATTAACTCCACGTGTTGCTTGAACTTGCGCCATTCTCTATATAAGTTCAAAGATTCCCAATTCATTAGAGGTAAGTGAGCTCCAACGATGTCCATTTCAAATCCCTGTTCTGACACCATGTCTTGTTTTACACACTTTGTATAAAACTAATAAATTGCAGGACAACGGAGTATTACAGTTTAAACTCATTCATGAAGCATCAAGTCTGTGAACTTTCTCATACAGCACCGTGTGGACAAAATGGAGTTAGGACCCCTTACAGATGCCTACAGGTGTAAGGGGTTTTCTCTCTGAGGTCGCAGAGGTTTCTCTCGCTGAAGGCCTCTCTTTTGCACAGTAAAACCTTGAGTGGTTCGACTCACTCGCCCCTTAGGTTCTAGACACTGGACTTAGGTGCAGGAACTACAATGCAGAGAATACTCTGTAGACCAAGTTTAATGAAACAAAATGAAATTTTATTGCATGAGGAAAAACAAATCAAATGCACGCAGATAAGAGGGTACATGGGAGGGAAAAACAAATCATAGCAATACAGTACTAGCTAAAATAGATACAGGCATATTATACTTTACGAAGATCATCATGAAATGGGGAAACACACGGAACATCGAGGGACAACAACTCATGTTAATTATACCCAAAATGACCACCCCCTTAAACCTATCTAGATCCGATTATGTAGGGCCAGAAACATGCTCACCAATCCAACTAGGAATTGCAAGGTTTTGAAACAGGTCTGCGTTTTGATCCTTTCAGGCGTCCTGTCTCCTCGTGGTCAGCTCTGCGGGCTGCGAGCTGTGACACGCCTTCTCTTCCTCGAGGTGAAGGTCACAGACAGGCTGGATCTCAGCAGCCTGGATATCGATGCGGGGTAAGAGACCATCTGCTTGACCACGGTTGGGAGCCTCTAGCCGGCTTTCATATAGGTTTCTTCTGTAGTTTTGTCTCATCAGCGGCCCGGGGTTTGTCGACGATCTCCCGATGGTTACCCCGGGGCGGGATGCAGGCTCGAATCACCTTGATGGCTGCCTCATTCTTCTTCATCTTCAATCCTTCCGAGCTGGTGATCTGTGAAGGAGGATGATGAGCCTCCTGATAGCTACCCCGGGACTCCAAATATTCTTCTCAAGAGAAGCTTTTATCTCCCGCCAAATTAAGGTTAGTCTTTGTTTAACTTTTGGCGGGCTTGTTGCACAGCGGGGTAGTTATATTTAAACTGCTTTTGGGATGGCCGGTGATTGCCATCTCTGGTCTGGAATGACCCTGCATTGTTTTGACTGTCTTCTTGATGTCTTTAATGGGTCTTTGATGCTCCCCTTATGAATATTAAACTGTTTCCCTTTCACAGAATCACAGAAACCCCACAGTGCAGATAGAGGCCATTTCGGCCCATCGAGCCTGCACCGACACATATCCCACCCGATCCCCGTAACCCCTACACCAACACATATCCCACCCTATCCCTGTAACCCCACATATTTAATCCCCCTAACACTAAGGGTCAATTTATCATAGCCAATCAACCTAACCCGCACATCTTTGGACTGTGGGAGGAAACCGGAGCACCCGGAGAAAACCCACGCAAACACGGGGAGAATGTGCAAACTCCACACAGACAGTCGCCCGAGGCCGGATTCGAACCCGGGTCTCTGGTGCTGTGAGGCAACAGTGCTAACCACTATGCCACCGTGCTGCCTTTGTTTAGATGGCCTTTATCTGCAGGCCAATCTGACTGGATCTGCATCCAATCCATATGTATAGGGTTCGTGTCTGGTTTTGTTTACTCAGAAATGGCTTCCAGAACTTACTGTGGGTTGAATCCACAAAGGCTGTCTGGGGACTGCAGGAACCATTTTAAAGTGTTCAAAAGTCAGTCATGGGGTCTGGTGGCCATTTTATGTGCCCCTTTTTTCTGGGCTTCTTTTAAAACAGTCTTTTAAAATCAAGGCCTCTTCTGCCAAAGAACCCTTATAGTACAATATTAAATTTCCGAATTCTACAGTCCCCCCTGATGATACTATAACTTGCTTGAAGTATCATAATTCTGGGTGAGCAAAATTTTCTGACTCTCCATAATTAAACCATCCCCTGTATTTACCTATCTATGACCCCACGACACATGCATTTCCCATTTCAGAAAACCTGCAGTGTACATTAAGCATCTATAGATGGCCATACATTGGATTTAAAATCTGACACATTCATTTCCAGGCGTGGAGGGGGGCCTAATACCCCTACATCACCTGGTTCATACACATTATCTTTTGTTAACAACTCACTTAATGAATTTCAATAATAAGAATAAAATACACACAAAAAATACTCATGAACAAACATCAAACATAGAGGAGGGAGGGAAACTTTAACTTTACACATAGCAGCAAAAATCTAAACGGGTGTCTCTTCTTCCACCCGCACATAATGCTCTCTCCATTCTCCTCTGTTCTCATACTTCTGCGAATGTCTGACCTTTTTACAGTGTACAAACAGTAAATAAATCACAATGAAAACCTAACACACTACAAGGATGTGAGAGGCTATCCTAATCCAAGAAGGGACTTCTATATTAGTGAACAGATCCCACCATGGTGGGGTTACTATATCTAATATGTTTGCCCCTATTTCTAACGTCTTCTGCTCCAGTGTGTAAAAATGTTTCTGTGAAACGACAACAGCTTTTAATATCTTGGTGAGGTGTTCAGGGAGAGGGGGAATGATATACCCAAAATGTGCAACGAATCATTCCAGATCGGTGAAATTCTCTTTAACAGTGATGTCAACAGTGGAAGTTTCAGGAATGGGGACAATTCGCTCTTGGGCCACTTGAACTTCTGCCTTGGGCTTGCAGCAGAAACTGCTGTCACTCACCGTGCTGTCCATGTTGGTAGTGGGGCGCTGCAGTGGTGGCACAGTATGTCCCACCTCCTATATATGCCACCTGCAGGGGCACATGGCCTTGTGCCATTGCCTCCATGGTGCAATTTATAGGCTTCGCTCCAGCAGTTCTGAACCTGCACTGTGGTTTCGAATAGGCATTCAAGTGCTGGGGACACAGGATGATGTGTGCTCCCCGGCTCCGGCACCCCGAGAGGTCGGTACCCGTCATTGCATGCTCCCATCGAATGACGTAAGGTGGGACTGCTGTGTAGTGAATGTGTGCACCCCCCTGAATGACTCCAATGTTCTCCACCCTGTATACTGGGGCAGGTTTAGCTGTCTTTCCCATCACCGGCATTCTTACCACTATACCCATAATGGTGTGATTAGACCGCCCACAGTCCACTGGGACTGGGTAGGCCTCTGAAGCTAGTCTGAGCTGGCACGGACTCAATGCATTCTCAAAAGGGTGGAGGGCTGCGAGGTGCTTGTTGCTGATCCAGGAGGGGACTAAACCTTGTTTTAAATCCTCCAGATTACTGCGGCCCTCGCCCAGTAACCACGCCCCGTACAGCACGCAAGCTTCATTCTGCGCAGCCTGATTGGATGCACTCCGATCCTCCCTGATGAGAGCATTTACCGTTTTAGCATGTTTCTCCAGCTCAACAATAATTTATTTTAAGTGTAGTGTCATGGCCTGGTCCTCATGTAACTCAGAACCCACTACCTTATTTTCATCCGTCAGTATCTTTCTTAACTGTGTTTTCAAACCATTGATCTGGGTCTGCAGCTCCATGTCATCCAGAGTGTTGATGACGAAGTCCCTGTGTTAAAAGCTGTAAAAATATAATTTACTGTACCCCTTCTTTGTCTCCCTACCCTGTCCAAGACCTCATGTGGTGTGGTGTATAATCCGGCTCTGTCTACATCAGCAAAGTCAAATTCATAAAGCTGCCTGAACATGTTTGTTAACATGACCTGGTACAATTGCTCCGTTTCCTTGGGGCACCACTCTGGCAATCGCACCTCGGTGAGGTTTAAAATCACAGAGGCCACCGCATAGTGCACCCCTTGGTACAACACCTGACTTGTGGGCACTAATACCAATCCGTTCCCGGGTCCCTTGGTAGTGGTGGGGCACCCTTCCTTGCGGGCTTTGGCTACCGGAATCGTGGGCAGGGGCTTGCGGGGGCGGGTGATGAGCTCAGTGGCGTTTACTGGGATCTGAGAGTATGGGACTCCGCACGCCCGTGTGCTGCCATCCCACCTCATTCCTTTCCCAGCATCCTGCCACTGTCTTTGGAAAAAGATGGAGACACCTGTGGGGCAGGCGCGTTCTGAACCCCACATACAGATGTAAATCCCCTCATCTGGTTCCCACCATTTGTCCCAACAGACACTCAACCCCCCATGAGTCCCCATAATAGTCCGATGGGTATTGTTACCCAGTCTCTCCCACTCGGCTGTGGAGTTCTTCATGGTTTTGCTCAACCTGCGCAGCCACCACCATCGGTCCAACGGAACATGTCCAAAACATTGCAAGCAAATCCTTTTCCCGATGGTGACGCTGACTCTGGGTGCAATAACCCTCACTCGGGGGCACATTAAAGAAGTCTCTCGGTACGCAAACCCAGACTGGCTGGAGTATTCCGTAGAGTTCAACCCCAGCCATCCTGGCCACCTCCCCTCGTGGAAATAGGTGGCTGTCTCCTCAATGCTCTGCGCGCCCGACACATTTGTCGCGATGGGGGCTGTGTTCCCCGAGCACTCATAAATCGTGGAATCCTTGGTGCGGCCCCGATAGGCCCCGCTACACCCGATCACCGCGAACGCGATGAGAATTCCTCTCATCATCTCTTTGGTTTCTGTAACAAAATTAAACGATACAGCCAGGCTCCCGAGAGATTCTGGCCTAGGTGAAGGCATGATCGGGTCTTTCGACCTCGATCCCAAACAACACACATGCTGGGCAGATTCCAAAATTACTTATAACACTAAATCGCTTTAATATTTACACACCTTAAACTTAATTAAACTTAAACTTAACTTTTGTACAGTGCCGCCCGTCCCCGGGCGGCTTACCTAATCCCTGATTGGACCGCAGCTCGCCGCTCCTTGTGGCGGGGCTGCACTGGCCTGTGGCTTGGGTCCCCCGCAGCCTTTTGCTGTCAATTAGGGACTGCGTTTCGCCAGGGATTTCCCAAGTCGGCGTTTACTGAAAACGGGGGAATCGGGCCAAGGTTTTACCGGCTGGGGCATTCGAGCCGACCTGCGAAGAGATGCTTTGGGCGTGGCTCCCTTAGCGAGTGGACCTTCAGTTGGGACTTTAGCCCTCACAGCCCGTGGCACCTCCACGGCTGCCGGCTTCGGCTCCCTTCCCTCAAGCTCCGCCCCTTTGGGATTTGGGTCTGTGGCGGACGACTCCTCCTCACCTGTCCCTACAGGTGGAGGATCTCCGCCCCCAATTTCTACCTCCCCTAAGCTTGAGTCGAGGGCAGGATCTCCGTCCTCCGACTCCACCTCCTCCAGAATCATTTCAAGGGTGGGGCCTAGCTTTTCGGGCTCCCCCCCGATGGCGGTCGGATCAGGAGGAGGGCCTTGGTCTTCGGGCTCCTCCTTGTCTGAGTCCCAGGCCATTGGAAAAACCTCCCAGGTGGGAGGGACAGTTTCTCCCTCCAAGCATGCTGCGGTTCCAGCCTATGTGGTCTGTGATTTGGTGCATGCCTCAGGCTGAGGATTTTTACCCTCAGACCTGGCTTCGGTTGCTGGCTCTTTTGCACCCAGCTTAAACAGTTTGCACTGATCATGAACCATTTTACAAACCCTTAGCTGACCCTCTAAACTGCCAGCCCTCGCTGTTAATCTAGCGTTCTCTTCCCTTAAAGCCTGCTCAACTAACTTAGCCTTCGCAACCTGGCACCGCAGGTATTCCTCCATTTTACAGGAGGTCTCTTCCTCTGCATGTCTTTCTAGAAGACACAGGTCGACAGGCTGCGCTGGCTCTAGTCATTTGGATGCAGCGGTCGGGGCTATGGGAACGGCAGGACCGGTGGTGACTGCTACCTTCCCCTGCGAGATCATAAGTGACCGCATTGTCTCTAAAATTGACTATTGCAGCGGGATCCATAGCTGCACCGGTTCCTCTTTCTGGGACAGTGGCTGCGGTTTGGGCTTGGGCTTGTGCTGCAGGAGATTTTCCCTTATTATCCTTCCATGGATTTTTACAGTCCTTGCGCCAATGTCCATCCTTCCCACACCCATAACAATTGAGCTTGGCTTGGGCAGGGCGATTCCCCTCCTGTCACCACTCCTTCTTGCTTGGGGCTGCGGGTTTTGCCTCATGCACCTTTCCCTTAGAGGGAGGCACCTCCTGACTTCTACAATTCTTGTATGCAACGGTGAGCTGTCGGAGCACCGTCTCCTCCGTGACACCGGGACCTTGGGGGTCAAACTAAGACTTGGCTATGGCCTGTATCTGTGGCAAGGTGTTGGCAACCAAGCAACGGAGCCAATGAACCCGCTGTTCGGCGTTCATTGCAACCCGTTCAGGCATGCCCGGACAACTGCATCGATACACTGGCCACAGCCTTTCTGCGAAAACCCGTGGGGGTTCTCCAGTTAGCGGCATAGTCCCTTCCACCTGTTGGAATGGATTACCGTCGTCCACTCCCATAACTTCCAAGACCTCATCCCTGAGATCCGTATACCCTTTTTGCCCCCTCTTACTCTCGTCTGAGAGGCACTGAAGGTTTGTGCTATCCAGGGAGAAGAGCAGCATCTTTGCCTGTTCAAGATCATCACAATCATTGATGGCGGCTGTCTCCTCTATCTCCCTGAAATGAACTGAGGGATCTCCCTTTACCGTGAGTCTTGGGAGGTGGCTCACCATGGATCTTGTTGTGGGGCAGCGTAGGACACCACGATCTGGTTCACATGGGGTCTGTTCGTGCCATCTGCGGCATTGGGACCGAACCTCTGGTGCCGAGTCGGACACATTGGTGCCGGCTCCGGCTGTACTGCCAGGGGTTGTTCCTCCTCCTGCACCACCTCGGCTACCCTTTCTTCCACCACCCCCTTTTCAGGCCAACCTCACTATAGCTCAGAGGGGCTGAGGGTTCTGTGGCTGGTGCTGCAACTACTTTGCAAGGAATCGGGTGTTTGGATTCCTGCAAAAAGTCAATCTGACTTGCTTTTGGGCTTACGAGGCATACCATGCCTTTTGCCTTAATCAAGGCCGTTCTCAGGTCCTCTATGGTCTTTTGGCAGGGGCCATGGTCTGTGCTCTCAAACCCGTGTTCTAGAGCCAGCTTGTAAGCTGCCTTGACTTCCACTACTCTCTCCTCCTGCGCTCTTAGCTGTTGTGCGAGGCGGGCGTTTTTCTCCCGTATTCTCACTTCATGGACCTTTGCCTCAGTAACCTGGCATTCCAGATACTCTATTCTAGCCTGATGTTGGCTGGCTACAACTTGGCGTTCCTGATCCAGCGCGTGAAGCGCTGTGATGAGTTTTTACCCACCCATGGCCTTTTCCTCTATTTCTGCTGCCTGGGTAGTTATCTTGGCTGCCTGGGCTGCAACGACTCTGTCCAAAATCTGGACTTGTTTCTTGTAGCACATCAGCCACACTGCCTTTTCCACTGACTTCTCTAAGAGATCGGAAATCCACTGTTTAGTGAGATTTACCTTACCAAAGACATAATCCGCTATCCTCTCATCCATTGCATTTCGACCATTCAAACTTGGGTCTAATACATTGCAATCCTGCTGCCAGTGTCCTGCCGCAGTCGCCATTTTCTGTAAGGGGTTTTCTCTCTGAGGTCGCAGAGGTTTCTCTCACCGGAGGCCTCTCTTTTGCACAATAAAACCTTGAGTGGTTTAACCCACTCGCCCCTTAGGTTCTAGACACTGGACTTAGGTGCAGGAACTACAATGCAGAGAATACTCTGTAGACCAAGTTTAATGAAACAAAATGAAATTTTATTGCATAAGGAAAAACAAATCAAATGCACGCAGATAAGAGGGTACATGGGAGGGAAAAACAAATCATAGCAATACAGTACTAGCTAAAATAGATACAGGCATATTATACTTTACGAAGATCATCATGAAATGGGGAAACACACGGAACATCGAGGGACAACAACTCATGTTAATTATACCCAAAATGACCACCCCCTTAAACCTATCTAGATCCGATTATGTAGGGCCAGAAACATGCTCATCAATCCAACTAGGAATTGCAAGGTTTTGAAACAGGTCTGCGTTTTGATCCTTTCAGGCGTCCTGTCTCCGCGTGGTCAATGCTGCGGGCTGCGAGCTGCGACATGCCTTCTCTTCCTCGAGGTGAATGTCACGGACAGGCTGGATCTTCTCGGGCCTGGATGTCGATGTGGGGGAAGAGACCATCTGCTTGACCACGGTTGGGAGCCTCTAGCCGGCTTTCATATAGGTTTCTTCTGTAGTTTTGTCTCATCAGCGGCCCGGGGTTTGTTGACGATCTCCCGATGGTGACCCCGGGGCGGGATGCAGACTCGAATCACCTTCTTGATGGCTGCCTCGTTCTTCTTCTTCTTCAATCCTTCCGAGCTGGTGATCTGTGAAGGAGGATGATGAGCCTCCTGATAGCTACCAATGGCTACCTCGGGACTCCAAATATACTTCTCAAGAGAAGCCTTTATCTCCCGCCAAATCAAGGTTAGTCGTTGTTTAACTTTTGGCAGGCTTGTTGCACAGCGGAGTAGTTATTATATTTAAACTGCTTTTGGGGTGGCCGGTGATGGCCATCTCTGGTCTGGAATGACCCTGCATTGTTTTGACTGTCTTCTTGATGTCTTTAATGGGTCTTTGATGCTCCCCTTATGAATATTAAACTGTTTCCCTTTGTCTGGGTAAACATTTAGATGGCCTTTATCTACAGGCCGATCTGACTGGATCTGCATCCAATCCATATGTATGGGGTTCGTGTCTGGTTTCGTTTACTCAGAAACGGCTTCCAGAACTTACTGTGGGTTGAATCCACAAAGGCTGTCTGGGGACTGCAGGAACCATTTTAAAGTGTTCAAAAGTCAGTCATGGGGTCTGGCGGCCATTTTATGTGCCCTTTTTTTCTGGGCTTCTTTTAAAACAGTCTTTTAAAATCAAGGCCTCTTCTGCCAAAGGACCATTATAGTACAATATTAATTTTGCGAATTCTCCACGGGCCAATGACAACTCAGCATGTGATCACATGTGAATATAATAGGTATTCCTTACAGATGCCTGCGGGCCAATGATAATTCAATATGCAAATGTTACACTCAGGTTCTGTCTCCCTCCCCTTTAAATCTGCCGTTATTGCCAATCTCCTCAAAAACCTCTTGACCTCTTTTTCCTTGCAAACTACCATCCCGTCTCCAACTTTCCTTTCCTCTACAACGTCCTTGAATGTGGTGTCACCTTCCAAATCCATGCCCATCTTTCCCAGAACTCCATGTTTGAATCCCTCCAATCAGGTTTCCTCCCGTCACAGTAGCGAAACAGTTCTTATCAAAGTTACAAATGACATCCTATGTGACTGTGACTGTGACATGGTAAACGATCACTCCTCATCCTTCTCGAACTATCTGCAGCCTTTGACACGGTTGACCAGACCATCCTCAACGCCTCTCCTCCATTGTCCAGCTGTTTGGGACTGCACTGACCTGCTTTCATTCATATCTAACCAGTCGTAGCCAAAGAATCATCTACAATGGCTTTTCTTCCCACTCCCGCACTTTTACCTCTGGAGTCCCACAAGGATCTATTTCTCATTTACATGCTACCCCTTGGTGACATCATCCAAAAACACAATGTCAGGTTCCTCAAGTACCAGCTCTACCTCATCACCACCTTTCTCGACCCCTCCACTGTCTTTAAATTGTCCGACTGCTTGTCCAATATCCAGTACTGGATAAGCAGAAATTTCCTTCAACTAAATATTGGGAAGACCGAAGCCATTGTCTTCAGTCCCCGCCACAAACTCCATTCCCTAGCCACCGACTCCATCCCTCTCCCTGGTCTGAGGCTGAACCAGACTGTTTGCAACCTTTGTGTCGTACTTAACTCCGAGATGAGTGTCCGACCACGTATTCACACCATCACTAAGACCAGCTACTCCCACCTCTGTAATATCGCCCGACTCCACCTCTGTCTCAGCTCATCTGCTGCTGAAACCCTCAACCATGCCTTTGTTAGCTCTAGACTTGACTATTCCAACACACTCCTAGCCGGCCTCCCACCTTGCACCCTCCATAAACTTAAGCTCATCCAAAACTCTGCTGCCTGTATCCTAACTCACACCAAGTCCCGTTCACCCACCACCCCTGTGCTTGCTGACCTACATTGGTTCCCGATTGAGCAATACCTTGATTTTAAAAATCTCATCTTTGTTTGCAAATCCCTGCATGGCCTCACTGCTCCCTTTGTCTGTAACCTCCTCCAGCCCTACAACCCTCCAAGATTTTTTTATATTATTTGTTTCTGGGATGTGGGTGTCGCTGGCAAGGCCAGCATTTATTGCCCATCTCAAATTGCCCCTGAGAAGGTGGTGGTCAGCTGCCTTCTTGAACTTGAGATCTCTGTGCTCCTTCAAATCTGGCCTCTTGAGCATCCCCAATTTTAATCACTCCACCATTGGCGGCCATGCCTTCAGCTGCTGAGGCCCTAAGTTCTGGTATACCCTCCCTAAACTTCTCCACCTCTGTTCCCTCCTTTAAGATGCTCCTTAAAACCTACTTCTTTGATCTGCCCGAATATCTCCTTATCTGACTTGGTATCAGATTTTGTTTGATAAAGCTCTTGTGAAGCACCTTGGAACATTTTGCTATGTTAAAGGTGCTATGTAAATGCAAGTTGTTGTTGTTGTTGTTATACACATGAGGACA
This sequence comes from Somniosus microcephalus, assembly GCF_052327205.1. Classification (NCBI taxonomy): domain Eukaryota; kingdom Metazoa; phylum Chordata; class Chondrichthyes; order Squaliformes; family Somniosidae; genus Somniosus; species Somniosus microcephalus. Next base: position 75,205,093 of record NC_140995.1, on the reverse strand, counting down.
ATGCATTACTGGTCCCCCAGGTGTCATTCTTGTCACCATCCCACTTCCAGCTGGGCTTACTTTCTGAGTGGAAAATCTAGAGTGATGTCACTAATAAGGTATCTCCATGTGTGGAGTAAAATGCTTGAACCAGCTATATAAAGGAGTAATCAGCACCAGGACCTTCACAGTAGAACCAGTACACAAACCTGAGCCTCACACCATGGACCTACCAGAGAAAGAAAGGAGAACTCAGCTTCTGCAGAAATACTTGGAAACTTCAGGGGATAGAAGACTCCAGTTCAGTGTAGATTTTGGGCAAAATACAAGCTTGATTGTCTTCCTCTACATGGATAACACTTTTGGGCAGGTCTACTTCCAGTGGCAAAGCTGAAAATGATCTGACCAGAGTTTGCTATATTTAGTTTGTTTTATCCTAAGCACTTCACCGATTGTCATAACATTTAATAACTTTTCCATTAGTGGTGTCACCCTGCAAGCTGTTTAATGATGTCTGTTGTTTAGGATCCTAATATTACATCAGATATATTGTTTAATAAGTAGACAAAATAAAAAATACCTCATATAATAAGCATTAACTGACAAACATTTTCTAAATGATCATTAAATTACTAAGATAAAGAAAAACAAGTGTAACCATTGCAATCCTAATACACTTTGACAAGAAAATTACAGAAACTGACCTTTATTATTAAGAATTCATTGCTGCGATGACATGAGCTGTGTACAATTCATACATGACATCCAACATGACATATTTTAAAATCTTAATGTCAGGATGACTGCATTAAAACTGTTTTAAACCTAAAGTTAGGCAAAGATGGACCATGCATTATTCATAGCTGAGCTACAATCTAATTATCATGTTTTCATGGATTATTACATTCACTGTTGCAACATTTTGTTTGAAAAAACATAGCCTGACTGTAAGAGCCATGAAAGTTTAAGAAAGAAAATAATTTAAAATATTGGTTAAATAGTATAATACAGTTAATTTACCTGACTGACTTATTGTATTGAGAAACCCCCTATTTTCTTGCTCCAGTAGTATAGTCTGAGATACCCCCTTCATTCTTGCTACAATGGTACAGTCCTTAAGATTGTCACATGGTATGCAGCCATTTTACAGTTTAAACTCCACGAGGCTGGAGCCAGAAGGTAAAGGCTTTTGAGGGCTGGAGCAATACAGTTTTTGAACGTGTTCGTTTATACGTGTTTGCTTTGTAGTTCTGTTTGTAAGGTGTTATAGTAAACAGTTTAAAAGACAAAGCTACGTTTGGGAACGTTTTATTTTGACACACGTCTACTCGTTGTTAAAAGCTTCAAAGCCTGAGGTGGCTGCATGTTTGGAAACTAAGAAGCGCCACTACATTAGTCAAAAACTAGCTCCCTAAGAAGGAAAGGACGGAATTGTCGGCGAACGTATACATGAATGGTCACGGAGCCAGACGACAATATAAGAAAGCGAAGGTACAGTGACTGTTACTTGCTTTGTTCATTCTATTGAGAAGCTAAATAAGAGCTGTGGGTAAAATGGCCGAGGCCTTACGGAGCCGTGAGGAGCTTCCCCCAGCCAGAAGGGTTGTTGGCCAAAAGAGGGAAATAAAGCTCACCCCAAAGGCAATGGAAGAGAAGTTACATAGAAGCATAGGTGCAAGGAAGGCTAAATTAGCTCAGATAACTGAAAAAATGAAGATAATTGATTGTCTCATGGAAGATAATGCTAATATTAAGAAAGCTGAAGACATAATGCACTACGATTTCTCCAAGCTGCATGAAGAATTTAATGTACTCAATGAAGACGTATTAGCACTTTTGTCTGAAGAAGAGGGAAAAGCTGATCAGCACAACTGGTTTGATCTTAAATCATCCAGCATTAAGGACTATGCCAAGGCCACAGAACAGTGGATGTTAAGGATTCGTCAAGATGCTGATACAGCAGAGAAAGATAAAGTTGATGATGAAGTCGGACCAGATGATAGCATTTCAGAGACTTCAGCCAGACTGAGCAAAAATCGAAAAGAAGGTAGCTCTGTTTCTAGACACAGGTCAGTCGCTTCTACCACAAGCTTGTTGTGACGCAAGAGAGAGGAGGTTGAACGGGCAACGTTGATGGCGCGCGCAGCATCTTTAGCGGAGAAGCAAGCCCTTGAACGGGAAGAGGCCCAACTGCAGGCAAAGAAAGAACAGCTGGAGATAAAAACAGCTATTGCGGTCTCAGATGCCAAGTTGAGCGTGTATGCAGATTATGAAGGCTCACAGGATGGCGTGAGCGAATACTGCCAGTCAATGTTGTCACATAGAGTTGGATCCAGGGCACCTTCAAGAGTTACAAGAGAGTCCGAAGGCCATCTCCTGGCATTACAGCGTGGAAGAGTGGCCTCTCCACTAACAGGAGCACGTGATGCTACCCCAGACGTCAGACGGTCTAGACAAGACCCTGCTGATGACCACCAGAGGCCTGAAGACACAGGGAGAAGCCTATACCGAGTGATGCAACGTCAGAATGAAATTACAGAGATGCTTGTAAAACAACAGAATCTGTTTTGACTCCCTCAAAGAGACATACCAGTGTTCCAAGGTGACCCACTCAAGTATAAGCCCTTCATCAGATCCTTCGAACAAGCCATTGACTCCAAAACAGAGAGCAGCAGTGATAAGTTGTACTACCTGGGACAGTACACCAGTGGTAAACCACAAGACCTGGTCAGAAGCTGTGAACACATGAGACCGGACCGGGGATACATAGAAGCCAGGAAGTTGCTGCAGGAGCACTATGGTAACGAGCTGAAGATAGCCACTGCATATATTGAGAAGGCTACCAAGTGGCCACAGATCAGATCGGAGGACGGAGAGGCATTGAACGCATATGTTCTTTTCCTCATAGGATGTCGCAACACCATGGAGGATGTTGAATTCATGGAAGAGATGGACAATCCTACGACTATGAGAATCATCATCTCTAAGCTTCCTTACAGGATGAGAGAACAATGGAGAAGAACAGCCTTTGAGATAATGGAGAGACGGAAAGGTAGAGCCAGGTTTGCAGACTTAGTTAATTTCATAGACACACAGGCTAAAATTGCTAGGGACCCATTGTTTGGAAACATCCAGGATGTCAGCCTGACTACTGATGGAAGAGTGAAAGCCAAGCCTGCGGAATCAAAGACTCTCAGGAAAGGTGGTTCCAGGGGAAGCAGCTTTGCAACTATCGTCACTCAAGGCTGGGGAAGAAAGGTCTCAGAACTCATCTCCCAAAAAGAGCAGCACAGTGATGCCTGCTAATGCCTTTCAGAAGCCATGTTTATTCTGCCAGAAGAATCATACATTGGATTTCTGCAGTGACATCAAAGCACAGCCACATAAGGACAGAATCGAATTCCTGAAGTACAACGGCCTATGTTTTGGATGTCTCTCTCAGGGGCACCTGAGTAGAAACTGTAAGCAAAGAACAACATGCAGAGAGTGCACTCGGAAACATCCCAGTCTGCTGCATATCCACAAAGAAGAACAAGTCTCTAAGAAGAGTGAAGAAAACAATACCGACGAGAAGGTTGTTTCAAGTGCTCTGGTGTCGCTAGAACCAGAGACTTGTGGATTCACTGGGGCCGGTGACAGTGATTGTATTCTTGCCATCGTACCAGTAAAGATCAAGTCTAAGAGGAGTGAGAAGTTTGTGGAGACTTACGCCTTCATGGATCCAGGTAGTTCAGCAACGTTCTGCACAGAATCACTCATGCGACAGCTGAATGTTAGAGGCAGAAGAACAGAAATCCTATTACGCACCATGGGTCATGAGAAGTCAATGCAAAGTTATATCCTGTCAGACTTAGAAGTGTGTGGACTTGAAGAGAAGGACTTCATAGACCTGCATAATGTTTTCACACAGAGGGAGATTCCTGTTAAAATAGGAAACTTAGCCCTGCAGAAGGATGTGGAGAGATGGCCTTACCTGGAAAAGGTGCGTCTCCCATACATTGAAGCAGAAATTGGCCTATTAATTGGAACCAATGCCTACAAAACTATGCAGCCATGGCAGGTGATAAACAGCAAGGATGACGGACCCTACGCCGTCAGGACAGCCCTTGGATGGGTAGTCAATGGACCGGTAAGGAGAGATGATGGCAACAAGTCGAACAAGGAGGAATGACAAAATGTCACAGTTAATCGCATCTCTATCGCAAGCATTGAAGAGATGTTGATACAGCAGTTCAACGCAGACTTTTCAGAACGCAGCTGTGAGGAAAAGACAGAGATGTCACAAGAAGACCATCAGTTCATGGATTTGATGACAAGTTCTACACAGTTCATTGATGGCCACTATCACATTGGTTTGCCACTGAGAAGACAGACCGCAAAGATGTCGAACAATCGCTGCATAGCAGAGCAACGCGCCATCAGTCTAAAGAGAAAGCTGAACAAGAACCCCGACTTTCACGAAGACTACAAAGGCTTCATGAGAAACATCATAGCGAAAGGCTATGCTGTAAACGTGCCCAAGGAACAGTTGAACAGAGACGATGGAAGGGTCTGGTACATTCCTCATCACGGTGTGTATCACCCAAAGAAGAAAAAGATCCGTGTAGTGTTTGACTGCGCCGCCTCATTCAGAGGAACTTCACTGAATGACCAGCTGCTTCAAGGTCCCGATCTTACTAATACCCTCATTGGCGTCTTGACTAGGTTTAGACAAGAGCTCGTTGCCATGATGGCAGACATAGAATCAATGTTCTACCAAGTCAGAATCCCTGATGAAGATGCTGACCTTCTGCGTTTCCTTTGGTGGCCAGATGGCGACGTTAGTCAAGCGATGGTGGAATGTAGAATGGCTGTACACTTGTTCGGAGCCACATCATCTCCCAGCTGTGCAAGCTACGCTCTCAGAAAAACTGCAGAAGATGGCAAAGGCAAAGCACCATCAGAGGCTGTGGAGACAATCTTCAGAAACCTTTATGTCGATGACTGTCTGAAGTCCGTGTCAACAGAAGACGATGCCATCGCACTGTCAAGAGACCTTAGGACTCTGTGTTCGAATGGAGGATTTCATCTGACTAAGTGGATAAGCAACAGCAGAGCAGTTCTAGCTTCTATCCCAGAAAAGGAAAGAGCCACTGAAGTCAAAGATCTGGACCTGAGCCACGATGTCCTTCCTATTGAGAGAGCTCTTGGTGTACAATGGTGCATTGAGTCAGACACGTTCAACTTCAGGATAATGGTGAACGAAAGACCATCCACAAGACGAGGGATTCTCTCCGTGGTCAGTTCCATCTATGACCCTCTTGGATTCCTGGCACCACTCATTCTGCCGGTGAAGCTGATCCTACGAGAGCTGTGTAGAGACAAGAGAGGATGGGATGAAGATATCCCAGAAGGTCAAGCTCAGAGATGGCTCAGATGGTTGACAGATTTGCAACAACTTCCTAGCTTCAACGTCAGTAGATGAATCAAGCCTGTGAGTTTTGGAGCTACAAAGACGGCTCAACTACATCATTTCTCGGACGCCAGTGAGGACGGCTATGGCACGGCTACTTACCTCTTGCTGACAAATCAACAGGGCCAGAAACATTGTGCCTTCCTCATGGGGAAATCCAGGGTGGCCCCGCTGAAGCAGGTCACCATCCCGAGACTGGAATTGACGGCAGCGGTTGTTGCAGTTAAAGTTGACCAGGTGATGCGGAAAGAGTTACAGCTCCCATTAGAAGAATCTGTCTTCTGGACGGATAGCACGATGGTGCTGAAGTATATAGAGAATGAGAAGATACGCTTCAAGACCTTCGTAGCAAACAGAATCTCATCCATTAGGGAAGCTACGCAACCATCTCAATGGAGGTATGTAAACACCTCATTAAACCCAGCAGATGAAGCCTCACGGGGATTGAAGGCTGAAAACTTCATGAGGAGTGAAACTTGGATACAAGGCCCAATTTATCTGCTGGAAACAGAGAGATCATGGCCAGAAAGACCAGATATGCCAAGTCAGATTGCTGAAGACGACGTCGAAGTCAAGAGATCAGTCACAGTAAATCTCATAACTACGAAAGAGAACTTTGACACAGTGAACAAGCTTGTTAACCATTTCTCAGGATGGCACCAGTTGAGGAAAGCAGTTGCATGGTTTCTAAGGTTGAAAGAGTTGCTGCTACACCTGAGCGGTAAGAGAAAAGAGTATCGAGCCACTATCCATCAGTCTGAAAGTAACCCTGATAAGCAGAGAATGTTTCTAAAGCAGTATATGCATCAGCACAAGACCACATTGGGTAAGAATTCATTGACCGTGGAGGATTTGGCCAAGGCTGAGATGGAGATAGTTTGCTTCAGTCAAAGACAAAGATACCCAGAAGAAATCGAAGTTTTACAGTGAAATACTCCAATCAAGAAAGGTAGTCATATCTACAAGCTGGACCCTACACTGCAAGATGGAGTACAGAGGGTGGGAGGGAGACTAAACAAATCTGCTATGCCAGAGGAGGCCAAGCATCCTGCTATCCTTTCTAAGGACCTCCAGGTTGCTACTCTCATTCTTCAGCATATACACCAGAGTATTGGACACAGTGGGAGGAATCACGTGCTTGCGAAGCTAAGACAAAGATACTGGATTCCAGGAGCTAATTCTGTAATAAGAAAAATACTCTCTGAATGCATTGTTTGCAGACGGTTACACGCTAGAGCTGGGGAGCAGAAAATGGCAGACCTGCCTGAAGACCGTTTGGTACCAGACAAGCCCCCATTTACAAACGTAGGGGTGGACTATTTCGGGCCTTTCGAGGTAAAGCGAGGACGGAGCCTTGTCAAGAGATATGGTGTGCTTTTCACTTGTTTGACCATCAGTGCAGTTCATATTGAGGTGGCACACACGCTTGACACTGATTCCCGTATTAACGCCCTGCGGCGCTTTGTCTGTAGAAGAGGACATGTGTCCATTATGCGTTCTGATAATGGCACTAATTTTGTCGGAGCGGAGAGATAACTACGGGAAGCTATTTAAGGTTGGAATCAGCTTAAAATACAGGAAGCCATGATGCAAACAGGAATTAAGTGGATCTTCAATCCTCCGGCTGCGTCCCACCATGGAGGTGTCTGGGAAAGACAGATATGCACCGTAAGAAAACTACTCAGTTCTGTACTGAAGCAGCAAGTGCTTGATGATGAGGGACTCCAAACCGTTCTGTGTGAGGTCGAAGCCATCATTAATGACCGACCGATAACTAAGACATCAGATGATCCCAATGACCTCGAAGCCCTGACTCCGAACCACCTGTTGTTGTTGAAAACACAGCCAGTCATGCCCCCGGGAGTCTTCAAAAAGGAAGATCTGTATGCCCGTCGGAAGTGGAGGCAAGTTCAGTATATGTCAGACCTTTTCTGGACCAGATGGACAAGAGAATACTTACCTCTGCTACAGGAGCGTCAAAAATGGTCCAAAATAAAGAGGAACTTCATTGTCGGAGACATCGTCTTAATCGTGGATGATTCAGCCCCTGGAAATTCTTGGTTGATGGGAAAAATAATTAAGACCATGCCAGACTCCAGAGGCGTTGTTTGTCGCGTTTGTTTGCAAACCAAGACCAGTACCCTGGATAGACCGATCACAAAGCTCTGCCTGCTACAAGAAGCAGCGTGAAAAGTTCCTGAATGAAAAAAGTGGACATTTATATTGTAAATATGTTGAACTCATTAGTTTATGACTCTTAAGAATGTTTGAGTAATTGATATGCTCCATGTGCCTAGTCAATTAGGGGCCGGAATGTAAGAGCCATGAAAGTTTAAGAAAGAAAATACTTTAAAATATTGGTTAAATAGTATAATACAGTTAATTTACCTGACTGACTTACTGTATTGAGAAACCCCCTATTTTCTTGCTTCAGTAGTATAGTCTGAGATACCCCCTTCATTCTTGCGACAATGGTACAGTCCTTAAGATTGTCACATGGTATGCAGCCATTTTACAGTTTAAACTCCACGAGGCTGGAGCCAGAAGGTAAAGGCTTTTGAGGGCTGGAGCAATACAGTTTTTGAACGTGTTCGTTTATACGTGTTTGCTTTGTAGTTCTGTTTGTAAGGTGTTATAGTAAACAGTTTAAAAGACAAAGCTACGTTTGGGAACGTTTTATTTTGACACACGTCTACTCGTTGTTAAAAGCTTCAAAGCCTGAGGTGGCTGCATGTTTGGAAACTAAGAAGCGCCACTACACTGACACTAGAATTTCAAAAGCGTCTAGCTTGCCAATGGTGGAAAGCAGCCAGTTGCGACTGGGGGTTGGGGCGGCATCAGCAGGAACAGATTGAATTGATTGGTAGAATGTTATTGAGTAGACTAGGCCTATATTCTCTAGAGATTAGAAGAATGAGAGGGGATCTCATTGAAACATACAAAATTCTTACAGGACTTGACAGGGTAGATGCAGGGAGGATGTTTCCCTTGGCTGAGGAGTCTAGAACCATGGGTCACAGACTCAGATAAGGGGTTGGCCATTTAGGACTGAGATGAGGAGAAATTTCTTCACTCAGAGGGTGGTGAATCTTTGGAATTCTCTAACCCAGAGGGCTGTGGACGCTCAGTCCTTGAGTATATTCAAACAGAGAGCAATAGATTTTTGAATATTAAGGGAATCAAGTGATATGGGGATAGTTCAGGACAGTGGAGATGAGATAGAAGATCAGCCATGATCTTATACAATGGCAGAGCAAGCTCGAAGGGCCAAATGGCCGACTTCTGCCCCTATTTCTTATGTTCTTATGTTAAAGAAGGACCTGAACAGCGGCACCGGAGGAGGCGGCAACAATTAACCTGAGCGGGAGTCTGAGACCAGACCTGAGCGGGAGTCTGTGACCAGCGCGGACCTGAGCGGGAGTCTGTGACCAGCGCGGACCTGAGCGGGAGTCTGAGACCAGCACAGACCTGAGCGGGAGTCTGAGGCCAGCACAGACCTGAGCGGGAGTCTGAGACCAGCGCGGACCTGAGCGGGAGTCTGAGACCAGCACAGACCTGAGCGGGAGTCTGAGACCAGCACAGACCTGAGCGGGAGTCTGAGACCAGCGTGGACCTGAGCGGGAGTCTGAGACCAGCGTGGACCTGAGCGGGAGTCTGAGACCAGCACAGACCTGAGCGGGAGTCTGAGATCAGACCTGAGCGGGAGTCTGAGACCAGCACAGACCTGAGCGGGAGTCTGAGACCAGACCTGAGCGGGAGTCTGAGACCAGCGCGGACCTGAGCGGGAGTCTGAGACCAGACCTGAGCGGGAGTCTGAGACCAGCGCGGACCTGAGCGGGAGTCTGAGACCAGCACAGACCTGAGCGGGAGTCTGAGACCAGCGTGGACCTGAGCGGGAGTCTGTGACCAGCGCGGACCTGAGCGGGAGTCTGAGACCAGCGTGGACCTGAGCGGGAGTCTGTGACCAGCGCGGACCTGAGCGGGAGTCTGAGACCAGCGCGGACCTGAGCGGGAGTCTGAGACCAGCGCGGACCTGAGCGGGAGTCTGTGACCAGCGCGGACCTGAGCGGGAGTCTGAGACCAGCGCGGACCTGAGCGGGAGTCTGAGACCAGCGCGGACCTGAGCGGGAGTCTGAGACCAGCGCGGACCTGAGCGGGAGTCTGAGACCAGCGCGGGCAGGAGCGGGAGTCTGAGACCAGCACGGACCTGAGCGGGAGTCTGAGACCAGCACAGACCTGAGCGGGAGTCTGAGACCAGCGCGGGCAGGAGCGGGAGTCTGAGACCAGCGCGGGCAGGAGCGGGAGTCTGAGACCAGCGCGGGCAGGAGCGGGAGTCTGAGACCAGCGCGGACCTGAGCGGGAGTCTGAGACCAGCACAGACCTGAGCGGGAGTCTGAGACCAGCGCGGGCAGGAGCGGGAGTCTGAGACCAGCACAGACCTGAGCGGGAGTCTGTGACCAGCACAGACCTGAGCGGGAGTCTGAGACCAGCGCGGGCAGGAGCGGGAGTCTGAGACCAGCGCGGGCAGGAGCGGGAGTCTGAGACCAGCGCGGACCTGAGCGGGAGTCTGAGACCAGCACAGACCTGAGCGGGAGTCTGAGACCAGCGCGGACCTGAGCGGGAGTCTGATGCGTTATCAATTACTCATAAAAGACTGAGAGTTAAGAGAGTAACTAAAGGCTTTTATTAACAAAAGAATGAAGGTCTGCCTCGAGTGGTCGACCGGTCCAGAAATACAAGGGGCTGGGGAGCAGTCACCTTTATACCAGGACTTGTGGGAGGAGTCAGCCGAGGCATGTCCAGGCATGTACACAGTGGAATACAAACAGTGGTTTGCCACATTCACCCCTTGTTTAAAATTGAGTCCGGCGGGGTGAAGTGTATTAAAAGTTAGTGTATTGGAGTCTCTCCGGAGGTCTTGTCTGCCGCTGTGATCGGTGTGGCGACAGCAGGGGTAGTGGAGCTTCCGGCGTCGAGTCCTGCGTGGGCTGTGGCACAGGCGTGTCGTCCTCGTAGATGTCGAGCGGGTCGCGGGGCCCAGGCCTGCCATCTGCTGGGGCTGGATATCGGATCGTGGGGGGGGGTGGTAGTGAGTAGTGGGTTACTGCGGCCCTTGAGGGTGCAAGGTCTCTTATGGAGACTGTGTCCTCCCGCCCATCCGGGTATGCAATGTAAGCATGCTGGGGGTTGGCGTGGAGGAGGTCGACCCTCTCGACCAGGGGGTCCATTTTATGGGTCCTCACGTGCCTTCTCAGTAGGACCGGCCCTGGGGACGTCAGCCATGGCGGTAGCGATGTCCCCGATGTGGACTTCCTTGGGAAGACAAATATTTTCTCATGAGGGGTGGCGTTAGTGGCAGTGCAGAGCAGTGACCGAATAGAGTGGAGCGCATCGGGGAGCACATCCTGCCAGCGGGAGGTTGGAAGGCCCCTAGACTTTAAGGCTAGCAGGGCGGCCTTCCAAACTGTCGCATTTTCTCTTTCCACCTGTCCGTTCCCCCGGGGGTTGTAACTGGTGGTCCTGCTTGTGGCAATACCCCTAGTTAGCAGGTACTGACGGAGTTCGTCGCTCATAAACGATGAGCCCCGGTCGCTATGGATATAGCTGGGGAAACCGAACAGGGTGAAGAGGTCGTTCAGACATTTAATGACCGTGGCACTGGTCATGTCCGGGCAGGGGATGGCGAACGGGAAACGGGAGTACTCATCAATAATATTGAGGAAGTACACATTGTGGTCGGAGGAGGGGAGAGGCCCTTTAAAATCAACGCTCAGGCGCTCGAAGGGGCGAGTGGCTTTTATCAAGTGGGCCCTGTCTGGTCTATAAAAGTACGGTTTGCACTCAGCGCAGACTTGGCAGTTCCTGGTCATGGTCCTGACCTCCTCAATAGAGTAAGGCAGGTTGCGGGCCTTGATGAAGTGGAAGAACCTGATGACCCCCGGGTGGCAGAGGTCATTGTGGAGGGCCCGCAGTCTATCGATCTGCGCGCTGGCGCAGGTGCCACGCGATAGCGCATCCGGGGGTTCATTGAGCTTCCCGGGCTCGTAATTGTAGGTGGAAAGTTCGATTCTCCACCTCAAGATCTTGTCATTTTTGATTTTGCCCCTCTGCTTGTTGTTAAACATGAAAGCAACTGAACGTTGGTCAGTGAGCAGGGTAAATCGTTTTCCGGCCAGGTAGTGCCTCCAATGACGCACAGCCTCCACAATCGCCTGGGCCTCCTTCTCAACAGCGGAGTGTCTGGTCTCCGGGCCTTGGAGGGTTCGTGAAAAGAAGGCCACGGGTCTCCCCGCCTGATTGAGGGTAGCGGCCAGGGCAAAGTCGGACGCGTCGCTTTCCACCTGGAAGGGGATGGACTCGTCCACTGCGTGCATGGTGGCTTTGGCAATGTCTTCCTTGATACGGTGGAAGGCTAAACGGGCCTCTGCCGTCAAGGGAAAAGAGGTGGACTTGATCAGCGGATGGGCCTTGTCCGCATAGTAGGGGGCCCACTGGGCATAATAGGAGAAAAACCCTAGGCACCTCTTCAGGGCCTTGAGGTAGTGGGGCAGTGGGAGTTCCATAAGGGGACGTATCCGGTCGGGGTCGGGGCCGATGACTCCGTGTTCCACAACACAGCCAAGGATGGCGAGGCGGTTTGTGCGGAATATGCACTTCTCCTTGTTATATGTCAGGTTCAGGAGTTGGGCGGTGCGGAGGAATTTTTCGAGGTTTGCGTCATGGTCCTGCAAGTCACGGCCGCAGATTGTCACATTGTCCAGATATGGGAAAGTGGCCTGCAACGCATTTTGATCTACCTTTGGAAGATGGAGACCCCGTTGGTGACGCCAAAGGGAACCCTAAGGAAGTGGTAGAGGTGGCCGTTTGCCTCAAAGGCAGTATACTGGCGGTCCTCAGGGCGGATAGGTAGCTGGTGGTACGCTGATTTCAGGTCAATGGTCGAGAAGACGCGGTACTGCGCGACCTGGTTGACCATATCAGCTATGCGGGGGAGTGGGTAGGCGTCCAGCAGGGTGTAGCGATTTATTGTCTGGCTGTAGTCGATGACCAGGCGCTGCTTCTCGCCGGTCTTAACGACCACAACCTGGGCTCGCCAGGGGCTGGTGCTGCCCTCAATAATCCCTTCCTTCAGGAGCCGCTCCACTTCGGTTTTAATGAAAACCCTGTCTCCGGCACTGTATCGCCTGCTCTTTGTGACGATGGGCTTACAGTCGGGGGTGAGGTTAGCAAACAGTGCGGGGGGGGGTGTCTCTGAGTGTGGAGAGGTTGCACCTGGTGCGCGGCGGGCAATTTGGGAGCTGCTGGCTGCGGACTGTGAGTGGGGGTAGGGGTCCACCGTACGCCATCATAACACTTTTAAGGTGGCACTGAAAATCTAACCCCAGCAGGACGGCAGTGCAGAGGTCGGGCAGGACCAGAAGTTTAAAATGATCGTACACGGTCCCGTCTACTACGAGTGTCACTACGCAGTAGCCGCCGATGTCCGCCGACTGGGACTCGGAGGCCATAGAAATCCGCTGGTGCGCAGGCAGGACTGGGAGAGAGCAACGCCGCACCGTGTCGGGGTGGATGAAGCTCTCCGTGCTCCCAGAGTCAAAAAGGCAGATTGTATCGTGGCCATTTACCTTAATGTCCATTGTGGAACTGGCCAGCTGGTGCGGTCTCGCTTGGACCAGTGTAACGGATGCCAGCGTAGGGGTCGGTGTGTCGCTGCGGGTATCAGATGAGGCGGTGTTGGGGGCCTGCTGCGTTCCAGCTGTCGTCCAAGATGGCGACGTCCATGATCCCCATGTGGCTGGAGGCGTCCAAAATGGCTGCTGTACCGGTGGTTCGCACATGGCCGGGGAGGCCCAAGATGGCGGCCCGCATGGCCCACACGCGGCGCTGCTGGGGTTCGGGGTGGCTTTGGCCCTGCAGACGTTAGCGTAGTGTCCCTTCTTCCCACAGCCCGAGCAGATCGCGTTTTTCGCCGGGCAGCGCGCTCTGGGGTGTTTTGCCTGGCCACAGAAGTAACATTTCTGGCCTTGGGGCACTGCTGTCTGGCCTTGGGACACTGCTGCGGTAGTTGGGCCGTTGCTGGGGTGTGGCTGGGGTGGCACGGTGCTATGAGGCGGTCCTACCATGTCCCAGGCTGTCATTCCCCGCGGCGTCCACGGTGCAGAGGAGTAGGCATCCATGCCCCGGTAGGCTGCATCCAATGATAGTGCGAGTTCAGAGGCCTTGTTGAGGTCGAGGTCACTCTGCTCCAACAGTCGCTGTCGGGTGTAATTGGATCTGTGGCCCGCTACAAAAGCGTCCCGGATAAGTTCCTCTGTGTACACGGCGGCCTTTACATCCTTACAACCACAGGCCCGGCCAAGCACAGACAGTGCCTGAAGGTATTCCACGGTCGATTCCCCAGGTTGTTGTTTACGACTCCCCAGAAGGTGCCTGGCGTACACTTCGTTCACTGGGCGCGTGTACTGGTCCTTGAGGAGCTTGATAGTGTCCGCATACGAGGTCGCGTCTTAGATGACCGAGTACACTCGGTGGTTCCCTTTGGAGGTCAGGACATCCAGTTTGTCCTCGTCCGATTTGATTGCTGCGGAGGCGGTCAGGAATTTTTCAAAACACTTAAGCCAGTGAGTAAACTTGGTGGATGAGTCCGCCTCCCGATGATCTAAGTCCAGGCATGCTGGTGTGAGGATCTTCTCCATTATAAAAATTTTGTTAATAAAATTGATGCGCTATCAATTACTCATAAAAGACTGAGAGTTAAGAGAGTAACTAAAGGCTTTTATTAACAAAAGAATGAAGGTTTGCCTCGAGTGGTCGACCGGTCCAGAAATACAAAGGGCTGGGGATAAGTCACCTTTATACTAGGACTTGTGGGAGGAGTCAGCCGAAGCATGTCCAGGCATGTACACAGTGGAATACAAACAGTGGCTTACCACAGAGTCTGAGACCAGCGCGGACCTGAGCGGGTGTCTGAGACCAGCGCGGACCTGAGCGGGAGTCTGTGACCAGCGCGGACCTGAGCGGGACTCTGAGACCAGCGCGGGCCTGAGCGGGAGTCTGTGACCAGCGCGGGCAGGAGCGGGAGTCTGTGACCAGCGCGGACCTGAGCGGGAGTCTGTGACCAGCGCGGACCTGAGCGGGGGTCTGAGACCAGCGCGGACCTGAGCGGGAGTCTGAGACCAGCGTGGACCTGAGCGGGAGTCTGTGACCAGCGCAGACCTGAGCGGGGGTCTGAGACCAGCGCGGACCTGAGCGGGAGTCTGAGACCAGCACGGGCCTGAGCGGGAGTCTGTGACCAGCGCGGACCTGAGCGGGAGTCTGAGACCAGCGCGGGCCTGAGCGGGAGTCTGTGACCAGCGTGGACCTGAGCGGGAGTCTGTGACCAGCACGGACCTGAGCGGGAGTCTGTGACCAGCGCGGACCTGAGCGGGAGTCTGTGACCAGCGCGGACCTGAGCGGGAGTCTGTGACCAGCGCGGACCTGAGCGGGAGTCTGAGACCAGCGCGGACCTGAGCGGGAGACTGAGACCAGCGCGGGCAGGAGCGGGAGTCTGTGACCAGCGCGGACCTGAGCGGGAGTCTGAGACCAGCGCGGACCTGAGCGGGAGTCTGAGACCAGCGCGGACCTGAGCGGGAGTCTGAGACCAGCGCGGACCTGAGCGGGAGTCTGTGACCAGCGCGGACCTGAGCGGGAGTCTGAGACCAGCACGGACCTGAGCGGGAGTCTGAGACCAGCGCGGACCTGAGCGGGAGTCTGAGACCAGCGCGGACCTGAGCGGGAGTCTGAGACCAGCGCGGACCTGAGCGGGAGTCTGAGACCAGCGCGGACCTGAGCAGGAGTCTGTGACCAGCGCGGACCTGAGCGGGAGTCTGAGACCAGCGCGGACCTGAGCGGGAGTCTGAGACCAGCGCGGGCAGGAGCGGGAGTTTGTGACCAGCGCGGGCCTGAGCGGGAGTCTGAGACCAGCACGGACCTGAACGGTGGCAAAACTGAGGCAGCAGCAGTTGTGAGAGGATAAAGAGCGGTCCGAGAGTGGACATGAATTAAAGCAGCAGCAGTGGCTCTGATATAAAAACAACAACAAAATCAGTGATGTCACAGGAAAGTAGGTAGATGATTGGTTGGTGAGTATTACAGCTTTTTTTTTGCTCTTTAAGTTAGGGAAGTTGGTTAAATTATGAGCTAAGAACCTATAACTTGCCATTACTTAATAAATTAATAACTTATACTGGATAAAATAATGAAACAATAAAACTAAAATATCAATTGAATTAAAGCTTTAACTAATTAATTAATAATTAAACCAAGGTTAGAGATGGCAGGGCAGGTGGCGTGTCATAACTGCAGCATGTGGGAGTCTGTGGAGAGCATCGCGATCCTGAGCAACCACATCTGCAGCAAGTGTCTGCAACTCGAGGAACTTCGGCTCAGAATTGTTGAGCTGGAGCACGAGCTGCAGACATTGCGATGCATCAGGGAGGGGGAGAGTTTCCTGGACACTTTGTTCCAGGAGGCAGTCACACCCTTTAGGTTAAGTAGTGCTTTAGAATTCATCAGTGGTCAGGGACAGGTGGGTGTGACCGTGAGTCAGGAAGGTATGGGGACCCAGGATGTAGTGATGGAGGAGCCTCAGCCCTTGACCTTGTCCAACAGGTACGAGGTACTTTCTACCCGTATGGATGAGGAAAAGGACTGCAGGGAGGATGGGGAAACTGACCACATCACTGTGGTACAGGGGACCACTCAAGTCAGGGGGAGTCATAGAGTCATAGAGTAATACAGCACGGATAGAGGCCCTTCGGCCCATCGTGTCCGCGCCGGCCATCAAGCCCTGTCTAATCTAATCCCATATTCCAGCATTTGGCCCGTAGCCTTGTATGCTATGGCATTTCAAGTGCACATCCAAATGCTTCTTAAATGTTGTGAGGGTTTCTGCCTCCACAACCCTTTCAGGCAGTGAGTTCCAGACTCCAACCACCCTCTGGGTGAAAAAGTTCTTTCTCAAATCCCCTCTAAACCTCCCGCCCTTTACCTTGAATCTATGCCCCCTAGTTATTGACCCCTCTACTAAGGGAAAAAGCTCCTCAGCATCCATCCTATCTATGCCCCTCATAATTTTGTACACCTCAATCATGTCCCCCCTCAGCCTCCTCAGCTCCAAGGAAAACAAACCCAACCTGCCCAGTCTCTCTTCATAGCTGAAGCGCTCCAGCCCTGGTAACATCCTGGTGAACCTCCTCTGCACCCTCTCTAACGCGATCACATCCTTCCTGTAGTGTGGCGACCAGAACTGCACACAATATTCCAGCTGTGGCCTAACCAGTGTTTTATACAGCTCCATCATAACCTCCTTGCTCTTATATTCAATGCCTCGGCTAATGAAGGCAAGTATCCCATATGCCTTTTTTACCACCTTATCCACCTGTTCCGCCGCCTTCAGGGATCTGTGTACTTGCACACCCAGATCCCTCTGACCCTCCGTCTTGCCTAGGGTCTTTCCATTCATTGTGTATTCCTTTGCCTTGTTAGTCCCCCCAAAGTGCATCACCTCGCACTTTTCCGGGTTAAATTCCATTTGCCACTGTTCCGCCCATCTGACCAACCCATCTATATCGTCCTGCAGACTGAGGCTACCCTCCTCGCTATTTACCACCCTACCAATTTTTGTATCATCCGCGAACTTACTGATCATACCCTTTACATTCATATCCAAGTCATTAATGTAGACCACAAACAGCAAGGGACCCAGCACCGATCCCTGTGGTACCCCACTGGCCACAGGCTTCCAGTCACAAAAACAACCTTCGACCATCACCCTCTGCCTTCTGCCACTAAGCCAGTTTTGTATCCAATGTGCCAAGGCACCCTGGATTCCATGGGCTCTTACCTTCTTGACCAGTCTCCTGTGCGGGACTTTATCGAAGGCCTTACTGAAATCCATGTATACCACATCCACTGCATTACCCTCATCCACACACCTAGTCACCCCCTCAAAAAATTCAATCAAATTAGTCAGACATGATCTTCCCTTGACAAAGCCATGTTGACTATCCCTGATTAATCCTTGCCTCTCCAAGTGGAGACAAATTTTGTCCCTCAGGATTTTTTCCAATAATTTTCCTACCACTGATGTTAGGCTCACTGGCCTGTAGTTCCCCGGTTTTTCCCTACTACCCTTCTTGAATAATGGTACTGCATTAGCGGTTCTCCAGTCCTCTGGCACATCCCCTGTGGCCAGAGAGGTCCTGAATATATGTGTTAGAGCCCCCGCAATCTCCTCCTTTGCCTCACACAGCAGCCTGGGATACATTTCATCCGGGCCTGGGGATTTATCCATTTTTAGGCCAGCTAAAACCGCCAATACCTCCTCCCGCTCGATGTTAATATGTTCGAGCATATCACAGTCCCCCCGCCCTATTTCTATGTCTACATCGTCCTTCTCCATAGTGAAAACAGATGCAAAAAATTCATTTAGAACCCCTCCTACATCTTCCGGCTCCACACACAGATTGCCACTTTTGTCCCTAATGGGCCCTATTTTTTCCCTAGTTATCCTCTTACCCTTAATATACTTATAAAACATCTTCGGATTTTCCTTTATTTTGCTTGCCAGTGTTATTTCATGGCCCCTCCTTGATCTCCTAATTTCTTTTTTAAGTATCCCCCTGCACTTTTTGTACTCCTCTAGGGCTTCCTCCGTCTTTAGCCTTTTGTATCTACCAAAAGCCCTCCTTTTTTTCCTAATCCATTCTCGTATATCCCCTGACATCCAAGGTTCCCTGTGGTTTTTGGAACCACCCTTGACCTTTACGGGAACATGTTGCCATTGTATGATCTCAATCTCCCTTCTGAAAGCCTCCCATTGCTCCGATGCGGATTTTCCTACAAGTAGCTGATCCCAGTCCATTTTGGCCAGATCCTGCCTTATCCTATTAAAATCGGCCTTCCCCCAATTTAGAACCTTTATTTCCGGCCCATCCCTGTCCTTTTCCATGGCCACCTTAAATCTTACCATATTATGGTCACTATCACCAAAGTGCTCACCTACTAGCACTTTTTCCACTTGGCCGGCCACATTCCCTAGAATTAGGTCCAGTACCGCCCCCTCTCTTGTAGGACTTTCTACATGCTGGCTCAAAAAGCTCTCCTGGATGCACTTTAAGAATTCTACACCCTCTGAGCCTTTCACACTCTGACTATCCCAGTTAATATTGGGGAAGTTGAAATCCCCCATTATTATTACCCTATTATTTGCACATTTCTCTGAGATTTGCCTACATATCTGTTCCTCTATCTCCCCCTGACTGTTTGGAGGCCTATAGTACACTCCCAGCAAAGTGCTTGCCCCCTTTTTGTTTTTAAGCTCCACCCATATGGCCTCATTAGAGGACCCTGCTAATATATCATCCCTCCTTACTGCAGTAATTGACTCCTTAATTAATATTGCGACACCCCCTCCTCTTATACCTCCCCCTCTGTCTCGCCTGAAGATTCTGTACCCCGGAATATTGAGCTGCCAGTCTTGCCCTTCCCTCAACCATGTCTCCGTGATAGCAACAATATCATACTCCCATGTGTTTATCAACACCTTCAGTTCATCCACCTTATTCGCAAGACTCCTTGCATTAAAATAGATGCCATCCAGCCTTGCCCTTATATATTTGCCCTGTCTACCAAGCTGACTTGTTTTTTTCTCTATAATTGGCAGCACATCCCCCCCTATTTCAGCTCCCCTCTGTATCCCATCCCCCTGCCAAGTTAGTTTAAACCCCCCCCAACAGTGCTAGCAAACCTCCCCGCAAGGATATTTGTCCCGCTCTGGTTCAGGAGGAGGAAGGAATGTGGTAGTAGTAGGGGACAGAATTCAGGGGGATAGATACAGTTCTCTGCAGCTGCGAAAGAGAGTCCTGAAGGCTGTGTTGCCTGCCCGGTGCCAAGGTTAAGGATATCTCCTCGCGGCTGGAGAAGAACTTGGAGTGGGAGGGGGAGGATCCAGTTGTCCATGTAGGAACCAATGACATAGGTAGAACTATGAATGAAGTTCTGCTGAGGGAGTTTGAGGAGCTAGGGTCTAAATTAATAAGCAGACCCCCAAGGGTAATAATCTTTGGATTACAACCTGAGCCACGAGCAAATTGGCATAGGGGCAAGCAGATCAGAGAGTTAAATGCGTGGCTCAAAGATTGGTGTGGGAAAAAGGGGTTTCAATTCATGGGGCACTGGCACCAGTACTGCGGAAAGAGGGAGCTGTTCTGTTGGGACGGCCTCCAATTAAACCGGGCTGGGAAATCGAATAACTAGGGCTGTAGATAGGGCTTTAAACTACAAATGGGGAGGAGGGGTCAGGTGAGGGGAAATTTAGAAATCTAAAGAGAAAGGTCAAGGCAATAGAGCAGTGTAGCAATTTGGGTAAAAGTAAGCTGAGTGTGACAGAGAAGGGACTGAGAGTTTAACGGTCGCAGTGCAGCAGAGAATAAGGTCAAAGTTGGGAATAACGGTAAAAAATTTAAATTAAAGTTTCTTTATTTGAATACACGAAGCATTCATAACAAGATAGATGAACTTATGAGATAAATGGGTTTGATCTAATAGCCATTACAGAGATGTAGTTGCAAGGTGGCCAAGATTGGGAACTAAATGTTCCAGGGTACTTGACATTTCAAAAAGACAGGCAGCGTGGAAAAGGAGAGGGAGTAGCCCTGATAATAAAGGATGACATAAGAACAGTAGAGAGAAAGGATGTTGGTTTGGAAGATCAGGAAGTAGAATCAGTATGGGTGGAGATAAGGAATGACAAGGGGTAGAAAACATTGGTGGGAGAATTATATAGGTCCCCTAAAAGTAGCTATACCGTTGGACAGAATATTAATCAAGAAATAGTAGGAGCTTGCAACAAAGGTAATGAAATAACCATGAGGGACTTTAATCTTCATATAGACTGGACAAATCAAATTGGCAAAGGTAGACTGGAGGATAAGTTCATGGAATGCTTTCAGGATAGTTTCCTAGACCAATACATCATGGAACCAAACAGGGAACAGGTTATTTTAGATCTTGTATTGTGTAATGAGACAGGGTTAATTTGCAATCTCATAGTAAAGGATCCTCTGGGCAGAGTGATCATAATATGATAGAATTTCACGTTAAGTTTGAGAGTGACTTGCCTAACTCCGAAACTAGAGTCTTAAACTTAAATAAAGCCAATTACATATGTATGAGGGGCGAGTCAGCTACGGTAGATTGGGAAAATAGATTAAAAGTTATGGCAGTAGATAAGCAGTGGCTAGCATTTAAAGAACTATTTCATAGTTCTCAACAAAAATACATTCCATTGAGAAACAAAAACTCCACGGGGAAAGTGATCCAGCCATGGCTAACTAAAGAAGTTAAAGATAGCATTAGATTGAAAGAAGAATCTTATAATGTTGCGAAGAATAGTAGTAAGCCTGAGGATTGGGAGAGTTTCGGAAACCAGCAAAGGATGACCAAAAAATGTATTAAAAGGAAAACAATAGAATATGAGAGAAAACTAGCACAAAATGTTAAAGCAGATTGTAAGAGTTTCTACAAGTATGTAAAAAGGAAGAGAGTAGCAAATTTAAATGTTGGTCCCTTACAGGCTGAGACAGGAGAAATGATTATGGGGAATAAGAAATAGCAGAAACATTAAACAAATATTTTGTATCTGTCTTCACAGTAGAATACACAAAAAGCATACCAAAAATGGTGGGTAACCAAAGGTCTAATGAGAGTGAGGAACTTAACGCAATTGTTGCGTTTGCAAAGATAATCCAGAGGCCGTAAGCAGAGCTCAGTTCATGTTGCTTCTAATGGCTGATCCAAACACACTCTACAGGCAAAAGCAATTGAATACCTATATCCAATGTCAGACACAATACAACGATAATAGCACTATCAAACTCCATGTGCTCAGGCCAAGGCAATCGAGTACCTATCACCAATGTCAGGCATAACATTTCCTCCCCCCTCACAGAATTTCAAACATGAAATGTAGTGACAAAGTCCTGTAGGTGGCCAGGGCGAGAACGTGTACGTTCAGGCCGAGGTGCGGACTGGTGAGGAGCAGGCCGAAGTGGGGACTGGTGAGGAGCAGGCTGAGGCACAACATCTGCTTGAGGGTTGGTTGGCTGAGCCACATGTGCATCCCGCCACTCTGGGGGTAAGGCTTGGGGATTAGGTCCGTATAATCCCGCATCAGGGGGTGCTGGCACCTTCCAAAGGCAGCTGGCATGCCACCGAGAGCCGTCAGTGAGGCAGAAAGTGGCTGGTCCAAGTTGGTGGCTGATTTGGAGAGGGGAGGACCAGAATGAGGCCATCTTATTGTTGCGGTGAGGCCTGCGGACTCTGACTCAATCGGAGACTGAGATGTTGGGCGCCTTGGCCCTCTTCGACTGGCCGAAGCGGAGTTTCATCTTCTCCTGCTGTATAGCGACTGTGGCTTGAGCCGGTGGAGCAGGGCTCTGAGCTAGTGAGGGGCGGAGCCTGCCAAGGGGCAGCATGAGCTCACGGCCTAGCATGAGGGATGCTGGTGAGACCCCTGTAGTGGAATGCTGGGAGGCTCTGTAGTGCAGCAGTGTGTGGAGGAGGGCCTTGTCAAACGCACACCCCTGGGATAGGTGTGCTCTGAGGCCATTTTTCAGTGTCAGGTTAAAACGCTCCACCCACCCCCCCCCGCATTTGACTCGGGGTGGTAGTACATGTGATGGATGCCCTTGTTCTCAAGGTAAGAGGAGAGTTTTGAAGAGACCATTTGGGGGCCATTGTCTGTGGTGATGGACTTTGGATGCCGCCAGCGGGAGAAGAGGGACTCAAGGATATCGATGATGACCCGAGAGGTGATGGAGCCCATGGCAGTGACCTCTGACCATTTTGAGTGCAGGTCATAGGTCACCACTAGGAACCGTTGATGGTGGGGGACACCATGGATCTCCCCGCAGACGTCCAGCTGCAGGTGCTCCCAGGGCTGAGAGGGCCAGGCACGGGGTTGCAGGGGTGGAGGAGCTTGGTGGCCAGTCTTGCCACTTACAAGGCAGGCTGCACAGTCCTTGACCAGGGCCTCGATTTCCCGGTCAATACCCGGCCACTACACTAGGTCTCGGCATCGTTGTTTGAGCTTCACTATGCCCAAGTGGCCCTCGTGCGCCATGGATAAAACACGCGCACGAAGGGCACTTGGGACCACAGTGCAGAGCCCATGTGCAACACAGGAGTCATTCCAGCAGGAGAGCTCCTCTTTAACTCTGGAGTAGGCAGACAGTTCCTCAGGCACCTTGCGAGGCCAGCCATCTCTGATGAAGGTGCACAGCTGGGAGAGGGCCGGATCCTGTTCAGAGGCCTCTTTGAGCTCCTGGAGAGAGACTGTGGTTTGGAGAGGCGTGTGCAGCATTTGGACGATATCCTGTTCGACATGTTCAGACCCGACGAGTGGGGCTGGGGCAGAGAGAGTGCGGGAGAGCAGATCGGCAACAACATTGTCACGTCCTGGTGTGAACTGGAGACTGAAACTGTATTGGCGGAGGTGGTCAGACCAGCGGTGTAGACGCAGTGGTCTGTGGCCCGTGCCGGATGTCGACAGCAGGGCAGTGAGAGCCTGGTGATCGGTTCGCAGGGTGAAGGCACGACCATACATGTACAGGTGCCACCGCTCACATGCCCAGACGCACGCCAGCGCCTCACGCTCGCCTACTGAGTACTTCTGTTCGGTGGGGCTAAGGGCTTGGGAGGCAAAGGCGATTGGTTTCTCCACTCCATTCTGTATCTGCGATAACACTGCCCCCACAGCTGCAGCGGACGCGTCGCAGGTGACGAGGGTAGGGCTGGCGACGTCAAAGTGAGCCAACACTGGAGGCGACGTGAGCTGCGATTTGAGGAGGCGAACAGCTTCTGTACAGGCTTGTGACCACACCCAGGGCTCATCCTTTCGCAGGAGCTGGCGCAGTGGGGCTGTGGTGAGTACTGGGGCAAAACCTTCAGGTAGTACCCAGTCATGCCAAGGAAGGAGGCAACCTGTGCTGCAGAGCTGGGTTCTGGGATGCTGTGAATGGCATCCACGTTTGACTGGAGTGAGGATATACCGTCAGCCGACAACCGAAACCCCACAAATTTGATCTCTGAAACAGCAAAGACACACTTTTCGCCATTCAGTGTGAGCTTGTGTTTTGCTAGAGCCGTGAAAACTCTGTGAAGGCGTTCGTCGTGAGTGGAGGTCGAGGGCCCATGCACGACGATGTCATCCAGGTAGATGGCTACCCCAGGAATGTCCGCGAGCACAGAGGACATCACCTTTTGGAAGCAGCTGGGTGCAGAGCTAAGTCCAAATGGCATCCTGGTGTACCGAAAGACACCAGCATGTGTCACAAAAGCAGTGAGGTCCCTGCTGCTGGGGTGGAGGGGAACCTGTAGATAGCCCTGTCGAAGGTCCAGTTTCGAGAACAGGATGGAACCATAGAACTGTGCTGTGAGTTCCTCTGACGTGGGCAGTGGATATTTGTCAGGGATTACGGCCTTATTCACTGCTCGAAGATCGACACAGACGCGTAGACCACCTGACTTTTTCGTTGTGACCACCAGGTTGGAGACCCATGGGGAGGCATCAACTAGTTTGATGATGCCAGCTTCCAGTAGCTGCTTTAGTTCAGATGTGACCCCGTCACAGAGAGCAAGCGGGATGCGGCGCAGTGGCTGAATGACAGGGGTAACGGTGCAGTCAACCATGGGCTGGTGGGTGAAGGCAGTCAGGCAGCCCAGACCCTCGAAGAGTGCTGGCCATGTTTGGTGCCACGGTGAGGCGACGTGCAGAATCGCAGACCCGCCGGTGTCCAAGAGAGAAAAACCCAGGTCAGTGAAAAGATCCAGTCCCATCAGGTTAGCTCCTTGGCGTGCCACATGAAAACAAAAATCTGGCAAAGCTTTTGTTCCATAGCGTACAGTGTGGTTGACTGAGCCCACTAGCCCAATTTTCGAAGGGTTGTGGAGGGCGCAGAGAGTGGCAGGGAGCTGAAAAAGCGTTTGAATGTGTCCATTCAGCAGTGAGACCCTGGCACAGGTATCCAACAACAGCGGGATGCACACATCATTCAGGTGAATTGTGCATGACTTGAAAGCCACTACTGGCCCAGAGCTCACGTTGTGAATTATAGTGCTTGAGGACTGAGAGTGTTCATTTGTAGCAACCAGGGCAGAGTGGCAGGCATTGGCAAAGTGATTTGTTTTCCACAATTGCAAAAGGCTTGGCCGTGCACGGGGCAATTCTGCGCTCTGGTAGCATGTGAACGAGATCTGCAGTTTCCACACTGTTGCCGCAGTAGCGCGCGTTGCTGCCGTCCCACGAGCATTACCATGTCAGAGCTGTCGGGGCCGAGGGCTCTGTCACTGGCTGTGTGTGCTAGTTTCGCTGCACATTCGGCTGCAGACGCCACTTGAAAGGCAATGTTGACTGCCTGTGACAACGACAGATCGTCAGACTCAAGTAACAGTCTTTCACGCACTCTCACGTTGTTGGTGTGCTCTATTAGTTGATCACGCACCATCTCATCTTGTAGTGCACCGAACTTGCACGAGCTAGCTAACCCCCTCAAATTAGCCACGTATTGATGCACAGACTCACCGGGGAGTTGGTGACGCTGTCTAAAAATGAATCGCCGCAGGAGGGCACTTTGTGGGGCAGAGAAGTGTGTGCTTAACAGAGCCACAGCCTCATCATATGTTTGAATTGAGTCTGCTGTGCATAATGTCCCAAGAACACGCTGGCCCTCCGCTCCCAAGCAATGGGATAACAGTGCCTTTTTCCGTGATGTACTCACATTTTCTAGTCCAAAAGCAATGAGGTAGTTTTCAAAGGACTGTAACCAGCGAACCCATGGGATCGGTGGCTCACCGGGTAGTGCAAGGAAGGGAGGAGGTGGTGGAAGAGAGATTTCAGCCATCCTTGTCGCCAAATGTTGCGTTTGCAAAGATAATCCAGAGGCCGTAAGCAGAGCTCAGTTCATGTTGCTTTTAATGGCTGATCCAAACACACTCTACAGGCAAAAGCAATCGAGTACCTATATCCAATGTCAGACACAATACAACGATAATAGCATTATCAAACTCCATGTGCTCAGGCCAAGGCAGTCGAGTACCTATCACCAATGTCAGACATAACAGTAATTAATATAAGTAGAGAAAAAGTACTAGAGAAACCAAAGGGGCTAAAAGCCGACAAATCCCCTGGACCTGATGGCCCACATCCTAGGGTGCTAAGAGAGGTGGCTGAAGAGATAGTGGATGCATTGATTTTGATTTTCCAAAATTCCCTTGATTCTGGAATGGTCCCAGTGGATTGGAAGGTCTCAAATGTAACACCGCTATTCAAGAAAGGAGGGAGAGAGAAAACAGGGAACTACAGGCCAGTTAGCCTGACATCAGTCATCAGGAAAATGCTGGAATCCATTGTTAAGGAAGTAGTATCAGGGCACTTAGAAAATCATAACATGATTAGGCAAAGTCAACATGGATTTCTGAAAGGGAAATCGTGTTTGACAACTTTATTAGAGTTTTTTGAGAATGTAGATAAAGATAATAATGCTAGATAAAGGGGAATCGGTGGATGTAGTATATTTGGATTTTGAAAAGGCATTCGATAAGGTGCCACATAAAAGGTTATTACACAAAATTTGGGTTCATGGGGTTAGTAGCATGGATAGAGGATTGGTTAATGGACAGAAAACAGAGAGTAGGGATAAACGGATCTTTTTCAGGTTGGCAGGCTGTAACTAGTGGGGTGCCGCAAGGATCAGTGTTGGGGCTTCAGCTACATACAATCAATATTAATGACCTAGATGAAGGGACCGAGTGTAATGTATCCAAGTTTGCTGATGATACAAAGCTAGGTGGGACAGTAAGCTGTGAGGAAAACACAAAGGGCTCGAATTTCATCAGGCCGTTGAGGCGGGATTGGAGGCGTGTGGGGGGTTAAAATTGCAAAAACTGGGGGCGGGCCCAACCCCACCTCCATCCCGCCTCCAAGCAATTTTCATAAAATCGTGCCTACTGGTCCCATCTCCAAGAGGCAGGATAGGTCGTTAAGGCCCTTAACAAGCACTAAATTGCCTCTATAATGCCATTTTGATAGGCCTTTGTGATTTTAACCCTTTTCCCATGTGAAGCACACCTGTTCTGAAACACGACAGTGAAACCTGGCGGTAGCACAATTGGATTGCTGACTATCAGCTGCAGCTCAACCATTAAATAGGAGATTTGATCAGCCATCATTTGCAGGTGGCAGGACTTTGTTGTCTCAGGTCTGGGGGATCTTTTAGAAGGCATAACCACAGCTGTGGAAGTTTGGAGCCTGACACCCATCTCCAGTGTGACCTCCTGGGAAACCCCTCTCGCCAAATTCACTGAGCGCTTCCTCAACTGAGGCATATACCAGAAACATGGGAGGCATTTATTTCCTTCCCTTCTGGACATCAGATGAGGATGAAGACCAGCCGCGGCACCAGCAGAACCAGGGACAACAGCAGAACCAACAGCAGCAGCAACAACAGGAGCGCCAAGCTGCTGCTCACCCACCTGAAGCTGCACAGGCCAGAAGGGGCCAGCGCATGGAAGCCCATCGGTGCAGGATATACCCCCCAAACAGGGTCTATAGACACAGGGTCAGCTACCTCAACATGTCTGAGCAGCAGTGCCAAATGTAGGGTTCTCAAAATTCCCACATTCCCCAAAAATTATGGATAAAGGAACCCTGTATGGACAAGTTATTAAAAAGGGTACCCAAAAGAAAATGGCTACTGAAACCTCGTGACCAAGGCTTACAGGATTTTAAAAGCAAGGCCCTGCAGAAGGTAGGCCCATTCAAATCCTGAAACGAAACCTAACATGCATGGATCTGTGAAGGACATTGCCATTTTCTAAATCCAAACAGCTAGGTAAACACAGAATATGCATTCTTCACCTTGGAACAGATCAAGTCAGAATGGACTTAATCTTGAGGCCATTAGCTTTTTGCATAAATAATCGGTAACAGCTCAAGGTAGCTACCAAGCCAGGAAAAGACGATTAAATTTCATAAATAACAAACAGCCAGGATATCGAAGCCATTAAACAAGGAGACAACCGCCCCAAAAGTCATTAAAGTGAATGACTGTAATCATTTTAGATGAGCCCGCCAAATTAAACAAAGAACTGACCTGATATGGCAGGCAGATAAGGGGTGAAGAACCAGGTATAATTGTAGGCCCACCGATAGCTCTCTCTCTCTTGCCTCTTGCTCTTGCCTCTCTCAACACCGGGGACGCCCATTACAACACCGGGGGCCAAACGCAGGAGGAGAACGGAAACCGATTCGAACACGCACAGGACACACGGGGCTGCAACCGGGCAATGAGATGAGACGAACGGCAAAACCGATAGGCAGAGAAGGGCAGCGAAAAGGAAGCATTGGGGACGAGCGGGCACATACCCCGGCCTAGTTATAAGCTGGCGTTTGAAGCTTGGGTAGAAAAATCAAACTGACAATATAAACCGCCAACCGAGCCCCAACCACAACAAAACCGTCGGCGACCAAACCACCACAAGAAGAACAACCATTCCTGCAAGGTGAAGCACCCAGCAAAAGACTTTACTCTAACGAAGGAAAAGGAGGGTACTTCGCAGACAACTCCATCGCCGCGCCCTGTGAACACGTGACGACGGCAGGCCCCAAAAGACAACAAGAGCGAACCCCAAAACCACAACCGGCTTAATCGACAGGTTTCGAACCGTAAAAGGAACCCCATTGGTGAGCATGAATTCCTGGCCCCTCGTAGCTTAATCTAGTTAGATATTGGGGGTGGGATAATGATAAGGGGATTTTTAATGTGTTTGCTTCCCTCAATGTGCCGTGTGTTCCCCATTCCCAAATAAGTGTAATTTTATATGCCTGTAATTATTCTAGTAATTCTCAGTGTTGTGATTTTATTGTGCCTTTAATAAAATTACAGTTTTCTTGCACCAAACCAGTTGTCTGCTCTATTTCTGTATCACCGCCTGTACCTAAGTCTGGTGTCTAGAACCCAGGGGTGTGGAAGTGATTCGAACTGCTCAGAGACAGTCAGGGGCAGAGCTGACTGGGCACACGCCACCCCCTACAGAAATGGCCACCGCAGCAGGACTCCGGCAACAGGGGTGCGATACAGTAGACAATGGTTCAGAGGAGCAAACCATGATGGAGGAAAGGATTTCTGATTATGTGTTCAGTAAGGTGAATATCACAAAGAAGTTCACTATCCCCTCTGACCTTCCACTCTCTGACCCTGAACGATCAGTCCTCAGCAAAGGCCTGAGCTTCATCCCCTTACGCCCCCACCTCAATGAATTTCGAGCTCGGCACGATGCTGAGCTCTTTTTCCGCCGCCTTCGTCTCCGTGCCCACTTCTTTGGCCAGGAGTCCTCCCCCCGCACAACTGACCCTTTCTCCCGCTTGCAGAATTCCCATTCTACCTGGACCCCTCCCCCTGGCCTCTTACCCTCTCTAGATCTTTTCATCGCTAACTGCCGCCGTGACATCGGCCGTCTCCATTTCTCTGCTCCCCTCACTCACTCCAACCTACCTCCCTCTGAACTTGCAGCACTCCATTCTCTTAGATCCAACCCTGACATTGTCATTAAACCCGCTGACAAGGGTGGTGCTGTTGTTGTTTGGCGCACTGACCTCTACCTAGCGGAAGCTGAACGCCAACTCTCCGACACCTGCTCCTACCTCCACCTGGACCATGACCCCACTACCGAACATCAAACCACCGTTTCCAAGACTGTCACTGACCTCATCTCCTCTGGAGATCTTCCCCCCGCTGCCACCAACCTCATAGTTCCCCAACCCCGCACAGCCCGCTTCTACCTCCTTCCCAAGATCCACAAACAGGACTGCCCTGGTAGACCCATCGTTTCAGCCTGTTCTTGCCCTACGGAACTTATCTCTTCCTATCTTGACTCTATCTTTTCTCCCCTTGTCCAGTCTCTTCCCACCTACATCCGCGACTCTTCGGACGCCCTCCGCCACTTTAACAGTTTCCAGTTTCCTGGCCCCAACCGCTTCCTTTTCACCATGGATGTACAATCCCTCTACACCTCCATCCCCCACCCGGATGGCCTGAGGGCACTCCGCTTCTTCCTCGAACAGAGGCCCGACCAGTCCCCATCCACCACGACCCTCCTCCGCCTGGCTGAACTTGTTCTCACATTGAACAACTTCTCCTTTAACTCCACTCATTTCCTCCAAATCAAAGGTGTTGCCATGGGTACCCGCATGGGTCCTAGCTATGCCTGCCTTTTCGTGGGCTATGTGGAACAATCTTTGTTCCAGTCCTACTCGGGTCCCCTCCCTCACCTCTTTTTCCGATACATTGATGACTGTATCGGTGCCGTTTCCTGCTCTCGCCCCGAACTTGACAATTTCATTCACTTTGCCTCCAATTTCCACCCTTCCCTCACCTTCACATGGTCCATCTCTGACTCTTCCCTTCCCTTCCTCGACTTCTCCGTCTCCATCTCTGGGGATAGGTTATCGACCAATATTTACTACAAGCCCACTGACTCCCACAGCTACCTGGACTACACTTCCTCCCACCCCGCTTCCTGTAAGGACTCTATTCCATTCTCCCAGTTTCTCCGCCTCCGCCGTATCTGCTCCGACGATGCCACCTTCCACACCAGTGCTTCAGACATGTCTTCCTTTTTCCGCAACCGAGGATTCCCCTCTACCGTGGTTGACACTGCCCTCGACCGTGTCAGTTCTATCTCCCGCACCTCTGCCCTCACCCCTGCCCCTCCCTCCCGGAACCACGATAGGGTTCCCCTTGTCCTCACCTTTCACCCCACCAGCCTCCACATTCAACGGATCATCCTCCGGCATTTCCGCTACCTCCAAAGTGATCCCACCACCAAACGTATCTTCCCCTCCCCTCCCCTTTCAGCATTCCGCAGGGACCGCTCTCTCCGAGACACCCTAGTCCACTCCTCTATCACCCCAAACAGCCCTTCCCCTTCGCCTGGCACCTTCCCGTGCAAGCGGAGGAGATGTAACACCTGCCCCTATACCTCCCCCCTCCCCACTGTCCAGGGCCCCAAACACCCCTTCCAGGTGAAACAGCGATTTACTTGTACTTCTCGCAATCTAGTATACTGTATTCGCTGCTCACGATGCGGTCTCCTCTACATTGGGGAGACCAAACGCAGATTGGGTGACCGCTTTGCGGAACACCTCCGTTCAGTCCGTAAGGGTGACCCCGAGCTTCCGGTCGCCTGTCATTTCAATTCACCGCTCCATTCCCACTCGGACCTCACCGTCCTTGGCCTCTTGTACTGTTCCACGGAAGCTCAACGTAAACTCGAGGAACAGCACCTCATCTTCCGATTAGGCAGTCTGCAGCCTTCCGGTCTCAATATCGAGTTCAACAATTTCAGATGATAACCTCGGCCCCTATTTCATTTTCACTTATATTTTTCCACTCCTTTCCTTTTCCCCCCCCCCCTTTCCTTTTGTTTCTCTCTCACACCTGGCAGCTATCTTTTGCCCTGCCAGTACACTTTACACCTAATCACAGCCTATTACCATCTCGTCTAGCTTCTAATCTCTTTTACTTCTTTTGGTTCTTTTATTCTTTTGTCCGATCGCAGCCCTGCCTTCGATCTAGTTCCTTTTCTCTCCAGTTTTGAAGAAGGGTCAAACCCGAAACGTCAACTCAAATTTCTCTCCACGGATGTTGCCTGACTTGCTGAGTTTTTCCAGCATTTTCTGTTGTTATCACAAAGAAGTGGATCACCAATCTGTTAAAGGCTGGGCGTCTGGTAGATGCCGCAGCTAAGTGGACAGAAGGGAAGGAACACAAGAAATCCCTAGAGAAGGCAGTCTGGCTGATGTGCTTCAAGAAGCAGGTCCAGCTTTTGGACAGGCTCGTTGCAGCACAGGCAGCCGAGATAAGGGAGTCAGCCCTGGATGGCGGGACAAGGCTCTCGCAGGGGAAAAGTTACTGGTAGCATTGCAGGCCCTGAATCAGGAAAGGGTACAATTAATGGGAGAACATAAGGCCAGGTTGGAATACCTACAGTGTCAGGTCACCGAGGCCAAGAGCAGTGAGTTGAGGTTGCGGGAAATGAATGCCCGCCTAGCGAGACAAGTAAGAGAGCAGGAAGAGAAAGTAAAAGAAGTAAAGGCAGCCTATAAGTTAGCGAGCGAACAGGGGTTTGAAGATGTAGATCATGGCCCCTGCAAGGAACAGATAGAGAATCTGAGCCTGGCCCTAAGGAAGGCAAGAGGCACGGTGTGCCTCATAAGCCCGAAGGCAGGCCAGGCGGATTTTACACGGAACAAGGGGAGAACTGTTCAGACACCACAGGTAGTGCCAAGGGACGACCCGGTGGAGGAACAGGAGGTCCCACGACCACCACCCGTAGCGCCAGGTTTTAGCGAGGTCTGGCAGCAAGAGGGGGTGAGGTTAGGGGTAGAAGCGGAGGTGGAACAACCCCCACAAGAGAGGCTGGTGTAGTGTATGTACGCTTAAGGGGAGAACTACTTTTTACAGCTCCTGTATACTGTAGCACCGGCAGTGACCACACCTGTATATAAACCCTGAGTAGGGATCTGTACGTTTAGTTTTTAGAGTAACTCTCATCCAGTAAACACCTGTTGATTGTTCCCTGCAGTCTCGTGTCTAGTTATTGAAGGACACACAACATCAAAATACACGGATCTAACATTGGCGACGAGAAGATTCAAACCTACCTGCAACTCTGCATCACCTCCCAGGGATTTGCTCCTGGAGAAACGAAAAAAAAAAAAGAAGGCCGAGTCTAGAAGCACGGGCGTCGACCATCCAGCGGAGACTTGAGCATCGCAGGGGAGGCTGTTGAGAGCTGGGCTTGGTTCTCCAGTCACGGTGGTCCAGCGAAACGGGCTGGCAACAGGTACGGCGCAGACCCTTCCCGAACAGCGGCGGCTAGAGCCGACCGACAGCACAGAAAAGGCCGAACGGCGTCGACGGGAGAAGAGAGAGAGGCGTGAAGGAAAACGCGCAGAGCGCAGCCAGTGTTCAAGGGACGAGCAGCGTCAGCAGGGAAGAAAGGGAAATGCGCAGAGTGCAGCCGGTGTTCAAGGGCCGAGCAGCGTCAGCAGGGAAGAAAGGGAAACGCGCAGAGTGCAGCCGGTGTTCAAGGGCCGAGCAGCCGCAGCGGAGAAGAAGGGAGAGCGCGGGAAACGCCATTTTGAGCCACAGCAGAGAAGAAGGGAGAGCGCGGGAAAACGCCATTTTGAGCCGCAGCGGAGAAGAAGGGAGAGCGCGGGAAAACGCCATTTTGAGCCGCAGCGGAGAAGAAGGGAGAACGCGGGAAAACGCCATTTTGAGCCAGTCTAACCACACCCAGGGATGCCGAAGAGTGGCAGTATCACAGCGTTCGACAATGAAGTCGAAGATTGGACGACATATGTCGAACACATAGAAGTGTACTGCAAGGCGAATGAAATGCCAGATGAGAGGAAAGCGCTGGTATTGTTGAATTCAATGGGTGCAAAAATGTATGGCTTACTGCGAAACCTTGCAACCCCAGAGAAGCCAGTGGAAAAGGATTTTGGAAACATAGTGTCAATCCTACAGGACCATTTAAACCCCACACCACTGCTGATAGCAGAAAGATTTAAGTTTCACAAAAGGAACCAGAATAAAGATGATAGTAATGCTGAGCATGTAACGGAACTGCACAAGCTATCGAAACACTGCCAGTTTGGAATGGGACTAGCAGATACTTTAAGAGACAAGTTTGTGTGTGGGCTTCAAAGTGAAGGAACCCAGAAACGGCTTCTATCAGAAAAGGATCTTATGCTGGACAAGGCTTTCAGCATGGCAGTATCACACGAAGCAGCCGCACGGGGCGCTGCAGAGATACAACGGAGACCGCAAGAATATGGCACAAATGAAATGTGATACGGAACAGTGAAGTGCTATCGCTGCGGCAGAACAACACACGACCATAATGATTGCTGGTTCAAGGACAAAGTGTGCAGACAGTGTGGAAAAGTAGGACACATAGCAAGAGTCTGCAGGTCGGGAAAGAAAACCAGCAGCAAGAAATCTCCACAGGAGAAGTACAAGAAGGAGAGTAGTTCAGACGAACAGAAAAGTGATACAGACTCCGGAAGCAAGGAGCTGGGTTGTCTGAAACTACATAAGGTGATCAAAACGGAGGATCACCAAACTATCTGGGTCACGCTCAAGATAGCTGGAGTCCAAGTGAAAATGGAATTGGACACAGGATCAGCCCTAACAGTCATAAACCGAAGGGACTACAAGCAGCTATTCTCACATATACGCTTGAGAGATACAGAGATTGTCTTGAAGACGTACACGGGCAAAAAGTCTACCCCAAAGGAAAAATAAGAGTGAACGTTATATATAACGGCAAGGAAACACTAAAAATTGACCTATATGTATTGCCAGATGGAGGACCACCACTACTAGGAGGTAAATGGATCCGGAAGATACAGCTAGATTGGCATTCCATACAAGCACTGACTGTAGATGCCAAAAAGGACGATGACCCCACACCTGGACGACTGTCAAAAATGCTAACTGATGCACAAGAAGTGTTCCAGGAGGGACTTGGAACACTAAAAGGCATAACAGTGATGATCAAAATAGAGGAAAATGCAAGCCCAAAGTTTTTTAAGGCCAGACCGGTGCCTTATGCGATCCGCCCAGCCGTCAAAGCAGAGCTGGAAGGTTTGGAACGTTCAGGAGTACTGTCCAAAGTGGACTGGAGCGAGTGGGCTACACCCATCGTTCCTGTAATGAAGAGATCGTTGAGTAATACCCCTGGGGAACCAAAGAAGGTTCGCATCTGTGGGGACTTTAAGGTGACAGTGAACCCAGTCCTTCACACGGTACAATATCCGCTTCCGCGGATTGAAGATATTTTCGCCTCGCTATCACAGAATCACAGAATCACAGAATCCCCACAGTGCAGATAGAGGCCATTTCAGCCCATCGAGCCTGCACCGACACATATCCCACCCGATCACCGTAACCCCTACACCAACACATATCCCACCCTATCCCTGTAACCCCCCGAACACTAAGGGTCAATTTATCATAGCCAATCAACCTAACCCGCACATCTTTGGACTGTGGGAGGAAACCGGAGCACCCGGAGAAAACCCACGCAAACACGGGGAGAATGTGCAAACTCCACACAGACAGTCGCCCGAGGCCGGATTCGAACCCGGGTCCCTGGCGCTGTGAGGCAACAGTGCTAACCACTATGCCACCGTGCCGCCCAATCTGGAGGGAAACGCTTCACTAAGATTGATCTGGCACAGGCGTACCTGCAAATGGAGGTAGAAGAAGCCTCGAAACAGTACCTCACGATCAACACTCGTAAAGGTCTCTACCAATACAACCGGCTGGTGTTCGGGGTAGCATCAGCTCCAGCTATTTGGCAAAGGGCAATGGATCAAGTCCTGCAAGGGATTCCAGGGACCCAGTGTTATTTGGACGACATCCTGGTCACGGGCGAAAATGACAGTGATCACCTTGCCAACCTGGAGCAGGTGCTCACTAGATTGAAGGAATATGGGCTCTGAGCAAATCGCCACATATGCGAGTTTTTCCAGAAGCAGATCTCGTATTGCGGCCACGTTATTGATGAAGAGGGGTTACATAAGTCCCCTGAAAAGATTGAGGCAGTAGTCAAGGCTCCAGCACCGGACAATGTGTCACAACTGAGGTCGTTCCTCGGGCTGGTGAACTACTACCATAAGTTCTTGCCGAATTTGTCTACAGTACTACACCCACTGAACACCCTACTGCAAACGGGGGTACCATGGAAGTGGAATGACGAATGTAAACGAGCTTTCCAGAAGTGCAAATAATTGATCACATCAAAAGAGGTGTTGGTTCATTTCAACCCAGCACTACCAATTCGGTTGGCGTGTGATGCATCACCCTATGGCATTGGAGCGGTGCTATCGCACAAGTTCCCGGACGGCTCGGAGAGGCCGGTAGCCTTTGCCTCTCGGTCACTAACCTCAGCCGAGCGTAACTACGCCCAGATTGACAGGGAGGCCCTCAGCCTAGTGTGGGGAGTGAAAAAGTTCAACCACTATCTGCACAGGCAGAAGTTCACCTTGCTGACTGACCACCAACCACTTGTCTCCATCTTTAATCCAAAGAAGGGCGTTCCGGTGATGACTGCGCAACTGTTACAAAGATGGTCCCTTTTTCTAGGGGCGAACCAATATGAAATCGAGTATAAGGGCACGAAACAGCATGGAAACGCTGATGGGCTATCACACCTGCCACTGCCTACTGCGGAGGAAGCACCAGCAGTGGACCCTGTTGAAATATTTTATTCGACTATAATTGAACGCTTGCCAGTAACTAACGCTGATATAGAGAAGGAGACCCGAAATGACCCGACACTGTCTCGGGTATATGGCTTGACGGTGAAGGGATGGCCAACACATGGTGACTCACTGTTGCCAGCATTCTTATCCAGAAGAGAACAGCTGTCAGTATGCCAGGGGACCTTGATGTGTGGATCCCGAGTGGTAATTCCACCTAAGTTAAGGGAGAGAGTGCTAAAAGAGCTTCATGAAGGCCATCTGGGAGGGGTGATAATGAAAAGCCTTGCTAGGGCTTATGTTTGGTGGCCGGGGATCGATCAGCAAATTGAGGGCCTGACAAAGAGCTGCTCAGGATGCCAGAAGGTCCAAAATGCACCACCACATGCCCCTCTACACCCATGGGAGTGGCCCTCATCTCCATGGCAACGGGTGCATATTGATTTTGCTGGTCCATTCATGGACTCAATGTTTTTAATAGCCATGGATGCGCACTCAAAATGGCCTGAGGTGATCAAAATGTCGTCCACCACCACGGAGAAAACTATTGCAGTCCTGCAGACCATATTTGCCAGGAACGGCTTGCCAGAGCAGATTTGCTCTGATAACGGACCACAGTTTGTGTCCGAAGAGTTTCGAAGATTCATGAAAAGGAATGGGGTAAGGCATTACACATCCGCCCCGTATCATCCAGCCACAAATGGATTGGCTGAGAGGTTCATACAAACCTTTAAGAAAGCAGTAAGAGCCATGTGCGATGACGACATTCCACTGCAGCATAAGGTGGACAATTTCCTGTTAGCCTACAGAAATGCGACACATGCAGTCACCAACCAGACCCCGGCCATGATGTTCTTTAACCGAAGGTTGAGATCTCGTCTGGATTTGCTCAGACCAAATGTACGAAGAGATGTTGAGAATAAGCAATTCCAGCACATCAATGTTAAGCCAACAAGGAGCTTCAATGTAGGGCAACCGGCCTTGGCCCGCGACTACCGAACAGAGAAATGGCAACCAGGAACGATGTGCACACGGCAGGGGCCAATAATGTACACAGTGGATGTTGGAGAGAACATTGTGAGACGCAATGTCGACCAGATCCTAGAGTCACAGGAATGAGTCAACCCCATGTCTCGCGCACCTGGTGATGAACCCGACATACAGGTAGCATCTACCCCAGGAACAATAGCATCGGAAGCTGATGAACCAACTGACGACAGGGGGCCTCCGCACCAAGAGCAAGACACTCAGGAAAGGCGCTATCCAGAAAGGATCAGGAAGCCGCCCCAAAGACTGAATTTATAAATGGACTATTTTCAGTTAATGTGCATGTTAAAAGTGGTAATTGTTAAATGAATGTTATGGTACTGTTAATCTAAAAGGGGAGGAATTGTAGTGTATGTACCTTTAATGGGAGAACTACTTTTTACAGCTCCTGTATTCTGTAGTACCGGCAGTGACCACATCTGTATATAAACCCTGAGTAGGGATCTGTACGTTTAGTTTTTAGAGTAACTCTCATCCAGTAAACACCTGTTGATTGTTCCCTGCGGTCTCGTGTCTAGTTATTGAAGGACACACAACATCAAAATACACGGATCTAACAGCTGGAACCAGAGCCAATGTGCCCAGCCCGGCATCAGAGGTTCGGCCCACCCGTTAATGGCGAGGACGAGGGACCCCTCCAAAACCAGTTCGTATTACCCTACGGCACCCAACAGCTTAGAGCTATGGTGAGCCATATCCCAAAGCTCACCAAAAAAGGGGACCCCTCGGGAACAGGCAGCCAGTGTCAACGAGTGCGATGATGCTGAGCAGGCCAAAATGCTGCTGCTCTCTTGGAGAGTAGGCTCCTCCAGTCTCTCTCTGATGAGTGTAAGAGGGGGCAGAGCGGGTATGAGGAGCTCAGGGATGAAGTTCTGGAGGCCATGGGGATGAATGAGGGAAGTCCTTTCTCCCGAGTGGAGAAAACAGTGCAGCTCGCAGGGGAAACCCCGCAGGCTTTCGCGAACAGGTTATGGCCGGTATGTAGGAGCGCCTGTCCTGGGGCACCTAACCGGGCATTCCTGAACTGGGATCAGCTGGTCCACTGGCTCCGTTGCCTGGTGGCAAACAACTTGCCACAGGTCCGGGCCAAGGCGGAAGTCTGGTTCGACCCTAAGAATCCTCTGACCACTGAACTTACAGTGATCAGACAGTTGACCCTAGCCTATAAGAACAGTAGGGGAACCGATGCACACCCACCAAAGGGGAAGGTGCATGAGGTAAAAACTAGACAGCGTAGGAAGGAGTGGCATCAGGAAGGGAATAACTCTTCTAGCACTCAGCTCAATTGTTACGGGTGTGGGAAGGATGGACACTGGAGGAAGGAGTGCAAAAACCCTCGGAAGGATAACAAGGGAAAGAATTCCACAGCCCCAGCCCAAAAGACAGAGACAGGAATCCCTCCTGCCATGGTCGAGTCATTTCTGGACGCCATGAGGTCCCTATTGACTGGCCAAGGGAGAGTGGCAGCCACTACCGGTGCTCTGACCCCATCAGCCCCATCCAATCCACAGCCCTGACTAGAACCAGCGCAACCTGTCGACCTGTGTCCCCTTGAAAACGCTGAGGAGAGCAGGCCCTATGTTAAGATATGTGTGAAGGCGGTGCAGGGGAGATATTCGGTGGACACTGGAGCTTCCAGCACAGTGGTCCATTCGGAAGACCCAACCAATTCACCCAGGTCTAACGAGGTCCCATTTAGCCCAATGGGAGTCACGGAGAATGAGCAGGCTGGGGAATTGGCCAAGCCTTTGGCCATACATTTAGGATCCTTCCCTCCCTACCATGTGGGAGGGTAACCAAAGGACCAACAAGGTGGCCAAGCAGAGGGCTGGGGAAGGAGAGTCTTGGGACCCCTATCAGACAGGTTCGGTAGCCGTAATCTGGGACAAGGGAGGCACACAGCGGGTAGCTTTGGCCCCGGACCTAAAGCAGGTCCAAGAACAAGATCCCGTCCTTAAGGCCGTCCCGGTAAGGAGAAAGAAAGTCCATAGAAGGCCCGTTCAGGGCAGCGGACGAGACTTTAAAACAGGCTGCTAGTTATATTAATCAGTGTAAACTGTTGAAGCCCGAGGAGAGAGAACAGCCAGTTGGGGCAAGGCCTGAGGATAGAAATCCTCAGCCTGCAGCGGGAGCAAGTTCAAGATGTGAACGCTTTGGAGAGGGTGCAGAGGAGATTCACCAGGATGTTACCAGGGCTGGAGCACTTCAGCTATGAAGAGAGACTGGGCAGATTGGGTTTGTTTTCCTTGGAGCAGAGGAGGCTGAGGGGGGACATGATTGAGGTGTACAAAATTATGAGGGGCACAGATAGGATGGATACTGAGGAGCTTTTTCCCTTAGTAGAAGGGTCAATAACTAGGGGGCATAGATTCAAGGTAAAGGGCGGGAGGTTTAGAGGGGATTTGAGAAAGAACTTTTTCACCCAGAGGGTGGTTGGAGTCTGGAACTCACTGCCTGAAAGGGTTGTGGAGGCAGGAACCCTCACAACATTTAAGAAGCATTTGGATGAGCACTTGAAATGCCATAGCATACAAGGCTACGGACCAAATGCTGGAATATGGGATTAGATTAGACAGGGCTTGATGGCCGGCGCGGACACGATGGGCCGAAGGGCCTCTATCCGTGCTATATAACTCTATGACTCTATGACTCTATGACTGCACTGGCAGGTGCTGTGGCTTGTTTAAGGGGAGGGGCCATCCCGCCCACCGCTTGGGACACTCCCCCACTCTTCCGGGATATAGACGAGGAGATGCCTGAGGGCGAAGACCCCGCCCCTGACCCAAGTTTAGAGGAGGAGGGACCCGACGGCGAAGACCCCGCCCTGGACCCAGATTTGGGACCTGATCAGGGCGAGGACCCCCAGCCTGCAGCACCAGGCTGCGAAGAGTTACCTGCCCCTAGCCCAGGTTCAGGAGAGGTAAAGCCTGAGGAGGAAGATCCCCAGCCAGCGATAGTGGCAAGCCCACAGACCGCACCGGAGGGGGCAGTGGTTCGGGTTAAAGGCCCACCAGCCAAGAAAACCCCACCTGCCAAAGTCCTTAGAAGGTCCCCACGGACGCCCCAGCCAAGGGAACCGTGGTCACCGGCTCCCCATTTTAAAGGGACAGCCTCCCGAGTCAGGGGAAAATCTAAGAACAGAGGTCCCCAGCCAGCAGCCACAGGCTGCGAGGGATCGAAAGTACA
This sequence comes from Somniosus microcephalus, assembly GCF_052327205.1. Taxonomy (NCBI): domain Eukaryota; kingdom Metazoa; phylum Chordata; class Chondrichthyes; order Squaliformes; family Somniosidae; genus Somniosus; species Somniosus microcephalus. The sequence continues at coordinate 75,165,056 of NC_140995.1, read as the reverse complement.
GGACAGTGCGGCCACGCCGAAGGGAGCGGTGTGCCGCAGCCCGAACAGGGATTAGCCTGGCCGCCCGGAGACGGGCGGCGGATGTACATAGTTTTACGTCATTTTTAAGTTTGATATTGTCAAGTTTGGGTGTTTAGTTTAAGTTTAAACGAGTTAAAATAGTAGTATTGTTAAGAGTGTTTGTATTAAGTCGAAGTCGCAAGACTCGACTATGCTTCACCCAAGCCACAGAATCTCCTCAGTACCTGGCTATATGCAGGAAAGGATTTCAAGATGAAGGGGGGCATACTCCTCCTCGCCCTGATAGGAATGAGCATTGAAAAGCGAGGTGACGTGGAGGACTCCCACATCTATGGGTGCTCAGGAGAGAAAGCACCAGTTGTGACTGCTGGGAGCAGCGAACAAGGCGCGGAGGAGCCCGCCATCTATTCCCATGAGGGAAGATGGCCCGGGTGGCTGGGATCCAACTCCACCCGGTACTCCAGCCAGCCTGCATTCACCTACGGGGAGGCCTCCCTCCCCTGCCCCAGCGTACAGGTTGTGGCCTCACGGGTCGGGGTCACTGAGGGGAAATGCGTGTGCCTGACCTGCAGAGGACAAATTCCCCTGGGAAGGTGGTGGTGGCTCAGGAAGCTGAGCACAGACATGGGGGACCGTACAGCTGACTGGGAATGAATGAGGAACGACACCCACCGGACAGTCACAGGGGCCCAAGGAGAGACTAGCGTATGCTGGGATAAGTGGTGGGAGTCGGAATAGGGAATTTATGTCTGCATGTAGGGGGTCACAAAGGGCCCCCATGGGCATATGCATCATCTTCTCCGCATCATGGCAGGATAAGGGGGAGGGGGTGGAATTGGATTCCCACCTTCAGACCTGCATAGTCCCACTTTACCGAGCCCCAGTCAAAGCCACTGAGCTAGTGGCATGCTCCCAGAAGCCCCTGCCCATGACTCAGGCAGCAAGGACACACAGAGAGGGGTGCCCTGCCACCACCAAGGGACCAGGGAATGGGCTGTTACTAGTACCTACGGAACAGGTGCTATACCAGGGGGTACACTACGCGGTAGCTTCCGTGATCCTGAACTTTACCGAGGTACACTTACCAGAGTGGTGCCCCAAAGAGACAGAACAGCTATACCAGGCCCTGTTAAAAGAGATCGTTAGGAAATTCTACAAGTTTGATTTTGCCAACGTAGACAAAACCAAACTGTACACCACACACCATGAGTATTTTGGTAATGCGGGGAGACAAAGAAGGGGTGCCTGGAATGATGTTTTTACAGCGCTTAACAAAGGGTCTTCTGTCATCAACAGCCTGGATGACAAAAATTGCAGACATAGATAAACGGTCTAAAAACACAATTGAGGAAAATCTTAATGGATGAAAATAAGGTAGTAGGCTCACAGTTACATGAGGACCAGGCCATGATGATCCATTTAAAAGAAATAATAGCTGAGCTGGAAAGACACGCAAAGACAGGCTGCATAGAACGAGGTGTGCGTGCTGTACGGGGCATGGTTGCTGGGTGAGGGCCGCAGTAACCTGGAGGGTTTAAAACAAGCTTTAGTCCCCTCCTGGATCAGCAACAAAAACCTTGCAGCCCTCCACCCATTTGAGAATGCATTAAGCCCGTGTCAACTCCGGCTGGCTTCTGAGGCCGACCCAGTCCCAGTAGATTGTGGACAATCAAACCACACTATCATGGGTATAGTAATAAGGATGCCGGTCATGGGTGGGAGAGCTCGACCCACACCGGTATACAGGGTGGTGAACATTGGAGTCATTCAAGGGGGTGCACACATCCGTTTCACTGTGGTCCCACCTTATTTCATAAAGTGGGAGCACGCTATTACAGGTACTGACCTCTCGGGGTGCCGGAGCCGGGGAGCGCACATAATACTGTGTCCCCAGCACTTGAACACCTATTCTAAACCACAGTGTGGGTTTAAAGCTACTGGCGCAAAACCTATAAATTGTACCATGGAGGCAATGGCACAAGACCATGTTCCCTCACAGGTAGCATATATAGGAGGTGGGACATATTATGTCACCACAGGTGCGCCCCACTATCAGCATGGACAGCATAGCTGGTGTCTGGTAAGTGACAGCAGTTTCTGCTTTAAACCCGAGGCAGAAGTTCAAGAGGCCCAGGAACGAATTGTCCCCATTCCTGAACCCTCCACTGTTCACCTCACTGTAAACGAGAATTTCACCTACCTGCAAAAGTATGTAGCGCATTTCGGCTACGAAATCCCCCCTCTCCCAGAACATCTTACCAAAATACTCAAAGCAGTAATAGTCTCACAGAAACATTTCTACACTTTGGAGCAGAAGACGGTAGAAATAGGGGCCAAGATACTGGACATTGTAGTTCCACCCTGGTAGGACATTTTTGAAAATATAGAGGTCCCTTCATGGATTAGACTGGCTTCCCACATCCTCGTGTTTTGCCAGCTGGGAATAGTATTGTACCTAGTGTGCACTCAGTGCAAGGGAAAAGGCCAAATACTAGAATTCAGAAAACAAAGGACCTGGAAGGAACATTATGTTAAGGTGGAGGGAGACACACCTGTTTGAATTTTTAGTATGTTTCTGAATAAAGATTTTTTTTGTGTTCTTTTGTTGTTTTTAATAAAGATTTTTGACGTGTTGTTTGTTTTAATAAAGATGTGTGTGTACCAAGTAGTACAGGGGTGTTGGACCCCCTCCATGCTTGGATGTGTGTAAACGACTGTATTCTCTCTATGTATGCTTATGTACACCACATTTTTACAGAATGGGAAATGCAGGTGTCGTGGGATTATAGATAGGTAATTACAGGGGAAGATTGACTATGCAGGGTCAGGAATTTTGCTCACCTTGTCAGGATGATACTTAAAGCGAGTTTAGTATAAACAGGGGGGAGTGTAGGGTTCTCAAAATTCCCACATTCCCCAAAAGTTATTGATAAAGGGACCCTGTATGGACAAGTTATTAAAAAAGGGTACCCAAAAGAAAATGGCTTCTGAAACCTCGTGACCAAGGCTTACAGGATTTTAAAAGCAAGGCCCTGCAGAAGGCAGGCCCATTCAAATCCTGAAACGAAACCTAGCATGCATGGATCTGTGAAAGACTTTGTCCTTTTCTAAAGCCAGACAGCTACGTAAACACAGAATATGCATTCTTCATTTTGGAACAGATCAAGTCAGGATGGACCTAATCTTGAGGCCATTAACTTTTTGCATAAATAATCGGTAACAGCTCACAGGTAGCTACCAAGCCAGGAAAGACGATTACATTTCATAAATAACAAACAGCCAGGGTATCGAAGCCATTAAAAAAGTCATTAAAGTGAATGACTGTAATCATTTTAGACGAGCCCGCCAAATTAAACAAAGAACTGACCTGATTTGGTGCGCAGATAAGGGGTGAAGAACCAGGTATAATTGTAGGCCCACCGGTAGCTCTCCCTCTCTTGCCTCTTGCTCTTGCCTCTCACGACACCGAGGACGCCCATTACAACACCGGGGGCCAAACGCGGGAGGAGAACGGAACCGGATTCGAATACGCACAAGACACACGGGGCCGTAACCGGGCAGACGAGACAAGACGAATGGCAAAACCAATAGGCAGAGAAGGGCAGCAAAAAGGAAGCATTGGGGACGAGCGGGCACACACCCCGGCCTAGTTATAAGCTGCCGTTTGAAGCTTGGGTAGAAAAATCAAAATGACAATATTAACCACCAACTGAGCCCCAACCGCAACATTACCGTCGGCAAACAAACCACCACCAGAAGAACAACCATTCCTGCAAGGTGAAGTACCCAACAAAAGACTTTACTCTAACGAAGGAAAAGGAGGGTACTTCGCACAGACAACTCCATTGCCGTGCCCTGTGAACACATGACGACGGCAGGCCCCAAAAGACAACAAGAGCGAACCCCAAAATCACAATCGGCTTAATCAACAGGTTTCGAACCGTAAAAGGAACCCCATTGGTGAGCATGAATTCCTGGCCCCTCGTAGCTTAATCTAGTTAGGTATTGGGGGTGGGATAAGGATAAGGGGATTATTAATGTGTTTGCTGCCTCGATGTGCCGTGTGTTCCCCATTCCCAAATAAGTGTAATTTTATATGCCTATAATTATTTTAGCAATTCTCAGTGTTGTGATTTTATTGTGCCTTTAATAAAATTATGGTTTTCTTGTACCAAACCAGTTGCCTACTCTATTTCTGTATCGCCGCCTGTACCTAAGTCTGGTGTCTAGAACCTAGGGGTGTAGAAGCGATTCGAACCGCTCAAAGACAGTCAGGGGCAGAGCTGCCTGGGCACACGCCACCCCCTACACAAAGGTGGCTCTGACTTTCGCGAGAGGTAGTGGGTGACATCTACGTAATGCTGCAACAAGACCTGGAGCCCAGTGGACCAGGTGAACAATCCTTACCAGTGGCTGTCAAAGTCACCACCGCACTCCACTTTTTTGCCTCAGGCTCATTCCAGGGATCAGCAGCAGACATCAGCGGCATCTCCCAGGCGGCCGCACACACTTGCAACACTCAGTAAACTGATGCCCTCTTTGCCATCGCGCACAAGCACATCCATTTCACCAAGGATCAAGCAAGTGTCACAGCGCGTGCGGTTGGATTAGCTAATCTGGCAGGCTTTCCAAGGGTGCAGAGCATCGTTGACTGCACACATGTGGCCCTTAAGGCACCCCATCACAATCCAGGTATTCTTGTCAACCGCAAGGGCTTCCACTCCCTTAACGTTCAGCTGGTGTGTGACCACAAGAAGGAAATTTTGCATGTTTGTGCCAAGTACCCTAGCAGTTGCCATGAATCCTTCATACTGTGCCAGTCTAGTGTGCCTCTGATATTTAGTCCACCAGACCAACTTAACAGATGGCTAATTGGAGACAAGGGCTATCCCCTGAAGATGTGGCTAATGACGCCATTGAGGAGCCCATCTAACGAAGCTGAGGAGAGCTACAACACCAGCCACATGTCCACCAGAGCCATAATCGAGCAAACCATCGGTTTGCTGAAGATGTGCTTCAGGTGCCTGGATAGATCAGGTGGAGCCCTGCAGTAATCAGCAGCCAGGGTCTCCAGAGTCATCGTGGTTTGCTGTGCACTTCACAACATGGCACAGCATCGTGGCTTGCAGATTCCTGAGGACCAAGTGGCTCATCACATATCCTCCTCAGATGAGGAGGAGGAGGAGGAGGAGGAGAGCGAAAACGAACATCTTGCAGAGGCCCATCAACCAGCAGCAGCGGTATGCGAGAACATTGCCGCCCGGGATGCAAGGAATGCACTCATCCTGGCCAATCAAGCACTTTTGCCTCGCAGCTTTTTTACCTGAGCATCAACAATGGCCAAGAACCAGCGGATTCCTAGCAATTTGACCATCATACTGACAACTGCAAGTAATCCGAAGCCCTCAATGTGGAAGTCCCATTCACGAAATGACACATACTACAACTACAGTAGTAGCCATCAGATTTTTTATTTACAGTAATCATCTGATGGCTTTTTAAAATAAAACATCAAATTTCACCCAAGTGACAACCCTTGTGACTATTTGTGCAGTATCTTTCTCTTACGCGTGCTCTTACGTGGTGCTTCCCCTGTGGCTTCAGGAGATGTGGAGGCCCCTTGCTCACTTTCTTGCTGCTCCTGTCTCGACACCTTTGGCGGGTGTCCTCTGGGGTTGCGAACCTGTGAGGGCTCGCCAACAGTCTGCTGCTCCTGCGGCTGTGCAGGGGTTGAGACGCCGATCTCAGTTGGGTGTGGATTCTGGTGGGGCTCTGACCGAGGGCTCTGCAGTGGCATGGAAGTGTGAGCGTTTGGAGAGGAGACCCCACTTCCTTGATGTCTGCCACCAACTTCCCTCTCATGGGTCAGGTCCCGCTCAGTGCTTGCAAGTGGCTTGAGAGCACCTTGCTGCACATCAGGGGGCCATGGGGACCCGTATCTGCACTGGCAGTCCTACTCAGAAGGATTTCCATGAAGGTCTGGTTTCTCTGTTCAATAGATGACCATCACTCCTCCAGAGATGTAATTCTATTCAGAACACGGTGGCATAGTGGTTAGCACTGTTGCCTCACAGTGACAGGGACCCGGGTTCGAATCCGGCCTCGGGTGACTGTCTGTGTGGAGTTTGCACATTCTCCCCGTGTTTGCGTGGGTTTTCTCCGGGTGCTCCGGTTTCCTCCCACAGCCCAAAGATGTGCGGGTTAGGTTGATTGGCTATGATAAATTGACCCTTAGTGTTAGGGGGATTAAATACATGGGGTATCAGGGATAAGGTGGGATATGTGTTGGTGTAGGGGTTACGGGGATCGGGTGGGATATGTGTCGGTGCAGGCTCGATGGGCCGAAATGGCCTCTATCTGCACTGTGGGGTTTCTGTGATTCTGTGATCGCTCCTCCAGAGATGTCATTCTATTCAGAACACTCACCATGTTTTCTGCACTGTAGTGACTTATCACCTCCATGGAGGTTGCCATCCTTTCCATGGTGATGCGTTCATGAGCCAATGCCTCCACAAAGGGTCTGCTCATGTTCGCAATGGACTCCTCCATTTGCTCCACACTTGCAGTGACCCTGGAGACAAAACCTGCCAGAGACTCCTGCATCTGTTCCTGAAGTTCCAGCACCGCTGATCTTATGGATGGACCCAGAGGCAAAGGGTCGACATGCAGCTGAGCCGAGCTGGCAGAGTTCTGCGCCCTCCGACTAGGACTCTCCACTGCTGTCCCTGTCTCCACAATCTACTGATGCTCACTTGTGAGCTGTGATACACCAGGTGACAACATCACTCTATCTCATGATGTTCCCTCCGAGGTGTGAGTGTCCGCGCTGGTGCTGGGTGCGGCGAATTCTGCTGACGCTGCACCCTCAGCGGTTGCAGCTTCCTCTGAGGAGCCTTGAGGCTCATGCTTTTCCTCCTGGATAGTGAGGACGGGTGCTTGCGATGGTCCTGTGGGGGAGTAAAGGAAAGAGTCAGAGACGTGAGGCCAAGTTTACATGCACATTGCATATTGCAGATGATCATAAGTCCATCTGTTAGAGCTTCAGAATCATTATCAGCGACTCATGCAATGTCATTGAGAGAGATGGAAAACTATTCTGTCACCAGCTTGCTGTGATGCGCCCATCTGTCCCTCCCCCACTTGGGAACCTTCCTCCACTCCCACAATCTCCAGGACCGCCTCCTCCCAGGTGGTGAGCTGGGCTACTGAGGGTGGCCCTCCTCCTGTCCTCGCTCTTTCCCTCTTATTGTGAACTCTCTTTTCCTGCAATAAGAGAGACAAGTGGAGTTTGAGTGAGAATGAAGGAGTGAGTGTAGAAAATCCATAGCATAGATGCTTAGAAGGAGACAAAGACGGAGTGAGGTGGCAAGACCAAGGGCCCTCCCTGTGTATTTTAAGTTGTAATTGCATCACAGTTATAGGGAGTGTGAGGCCTGCATAGTCGAATAGTTAGGTGAATGTGACCATAGAGAGAGAGGGAATGGGTAAGGGTGCATGGATGTCAGTGTCAAGTGGGATGTGGAGGAAGAGATTGCTAAAGCTGGGTGCTGGTGAGGAGAGGCAATGGGGATCAGATTGAGGGTGATGGGAAATTCATACCCTCTTTTCCAGTGCGCAGAAGGTCATGAAACCTCTTCCTGCACTGAAGCCAGGTTCTGTGGGTTGTTGACAAAGAGTTGACCTCCTCTGCCACCTGGATCCACACAGCCTTGGTTTGCTGGGGAGGCTTCTTCCTCCCTGAAGAAGGGAAGAGCACTTCTTTATTTGCTCTTGCTCCCTCTACTAAAGCCTGCAGGGCAACGTCATCAAAACAGGGTACAGACCTAGGTCTCTGGCTGACCATTCTTCCTGCAGGTGCCTCTAACATGCAAGGGCAAAAGTTGGCAGTCTGCAGAAGAAGCAAGGCTTGTTGCAGACCTTAAATGCAGCAGAAATGATGACGTCATCGGAGGCAACTTTCAGACTGGAAAAACTCATTGGCCATGGGTTCCCACACGTTGGAACTCAATTGGCCAATTAAGTTAAAATGGCATCATTTTCCCACATCGATTTAGAATCGGGTGGCTAACACGAAATGCGGATTACATGACCCCAGCCCACCCCAGTATCAAAATCCAGCCCAAAGAGTCTGCAAAGGGATATAGATAGACTAAGCAAGTGGGCAGTAAGGTGGCAGATGGAGTATAATGTAGGGAAATGTGAGGTTATTCATTTTGGTAGGAAGAATAGAAAAATAGAATATTTTTTAAATGGTGAGAAACTTTCAAACGTTGGTGTTTAGAGAGATTTGGGTGTCCTCGTGGAGGAATACAGAAAGCTAGCATGCAGGTACAGCAAGCAATAAGGAAGGCAAATGGCTTGCTGGCCTTCATTGCAAGGGGGTTGGCATATAAGGGCTGGATTTTCTGAATGGAGGCGTGTTGGAGGCAGGACTGCTGCTTGCCGGGTCTCAATCCCGCCTCCATCATCTTCTGGCGGGATTTTCCCCTGATTGACCTTGTTAAGCCCGCCCTGCTGGCTCAGCAGGCCAATTAGGAGGAAGTCACTGACAGAGCACATCAATGTCTAATGTGCCATCTGTCAAGATTTCTTGAAAGAAGAACTGTCAGCATTTGATAGCTCTGTGAAGCTGTCAAACACTGATATTCTGTGTAGTTTGATGAGTCCTTGTGTTCAGGACTCATCAAACCTTTCCACTTTGTAGAAATCAGATGACTGCTGGTTCGGAGGATCCAACAGCCAGTCTGTGAAATCTACAATGAAGATGTTGGGACTCCGGATCAAGAGCGGCTGAAGGCTGTAGGCAGAAACAAAGGTAAGTGAACATTTTCTAACACTTTACACTCACTTACTTACCACTCCACACTTGCACCCATCACTCACCTCTACATTGCACTTTCAGACCCCTCCGACCCCTGCAGTCCTCCTACTCAACTCCTCCACCCCGGCAGGGTTCTCCGAGGTCGGGAAGCCTGCACTTGAAAAGGTAAAATGGGACTAATCCTTTTTTCTGCCTGTTAACTACCTGTTACCAGGCAGTTAAAAGGATTTAATCCCTTTCCCGCCTCGAGGAGATGGGACCTGGGTCAGGACGGCTTCCCACCTCCTGGCAAAAGGGCATGGAGGCGGGATGGGGGCGGATTTGCCACCCATCCCCACTTTCTGCAACTTTACCGGCAGTCCCGCCTCCATACCCGCCTCCTCGGGGCTGGCAAAATCCCGCCCTAAGAGTAAGGAAGTCTTGCTACAATTGTACAGGGCCTTGGTGAGACCACACCTGGAGTACTGTGAACAGATTTGGTCCCCTTATCTAAGGATGTATATACTTGACTTGGAGGCGTTGCAATGAAGGTTCACTAGATTGATTCCTGGGATGAGAGTGCTGTCCTATGATGAGAGATTGTGTAGAATGGGCCTGTACTCTCTGGAGTTTAGAAGAATGGGAGGTGATCTCATTGAAACATATAAGATTCTGAAGGGGATTGACAGGGTAGATGCTGAGAGGTTGTTTCCCCTGGTGTCTAGAACTAGGGGGCATAGTCTCAGGATAAGGGGTCAGCCATTTAAGACTGAGATGAGGAGGAATTTCTTCACTCAGAGGGTTGTGAATCTTTGGAATTCTCTGCCTCAGAGGGCTGTGAATGCTGAATCTTTGAGTATATTCAAGGCTGAGATAGATAGATTTTTGGACTCTCGGGAAATCAAGGGATATGGAGATCGGGCGGGAAAGTAGAGTTGAGGGCGATGATCAGCCATGATCTTATTGAATGGCGGAGCAGGCTTGAGGGGCTGTATGGCCTACTCCTGCTCCTATTTCTTATGTTCTTATGTTCAAAGGAACTCTTACTCTTTCCTCTACTGATTGGCTAAAACGAAGAAGACAAACAAGGAATGGAATCAGCAATGCAGGCCCCACCATTTCTTCAATATGCATGTACATTAACCTAGACTATCAGTAAAGCTTCAAAAATACTGCCACAGACCCCCAAAAAGCTGAAAAGTCTTAAAAGAAAATAAATTCAGAATAAAAGCCTAAAATATAAGCTTGTGAGCTTATTTATGGTGACTGAATAAATAAAATTATATTTTTATCGCATGGAAATCCAATGTTTTGGAATTACATTCATGGTTCGATCCATATCTCTGGGAGTTATTTTAACTAAACTCATTGGGTGAGAAACCCACAGGATCGGTTGTAACGCCGGTTTTAAACCCTGCCCAATATTGCTCTCCATTGCCTCGGGCGGGGTTAAAACCAGCGTTGCACCCAATCCCATCAGTTTCGTGATGGGCGGGTTAGGTTAACATTGTCCACTCTGTGATTATAGCCCAGAGGGAAAACCTGCGAGACCACCCCTGCCAAGTGCCTGGGACCAAGACCCTTGGGCATGAGATGTGTACCGGTTACCGAGACAGGCTAACAAATTACTTGCAGTTTACCGTCCTTGGGGCAGCAATGTCAAAGTTTAACGTAACAGTGCATATATGTTTTTTAAAAACGTGTGTGAATACACTTTGCTTTAAAAATCCAACATTTAAATGTAACTCTTTTTAAACTAAATCCTCTCTGTGTAAATGAGTTCAAATATCCCCAAAAATGTCAGTTATATACTCAAGCCTGCAGATGGATTTGCACCAACAATGTTCTGTCTCAGAAGCAAAAGGGTTAACACCTGAATTAAACTGATACTTAGACAACAGTCGGAGCCAATATGCCAACATTTTATATTGCAGGGAAAAATGAATGTATACAAATATCTTTTACATAGGATTACATAGGATATACAACACAGAAACAGGCCATTCAGCCCAACCAGTCCATGCTCCACTCGAGCCTCCTCCCGTCTTTCTTCATCTGAATCTATCAGCATAACACTCTATTCCCTGCTCCCTCATATGCTTGTCTAGCCTCCCCTTAAATTCATCTATACTTTTTGCTTCAACCACTCCCTGTGGTAGCGAGTTCCACATTCTCACCACTCATTGGGTAAAGAAGTTTCTCCTGAATTCCCTATTGCATTTCTTGGTGACTATCTTATATTGATGGCCTCTAGTTATGCTCATCCCCACAAGTGGAAACATTCTCTCTGTATTCATTTTATCAAAACCTTTCATAATTTTAAAGACCTCTATTTGGTCACCCCTCAGCCTTCTTTTTCAAGAGAAAAGAGACCCAGCCTATTCATCCTTTCTTGATATGTATACCCTCGCATTTCTGGTATCATCCTTGTAAACCTTCTTTGCACCCTCTCCAGTGCCTCTATTTCCTTTACATAATATGGCGACCATAACTGTATGCAGTACTCTAAGTGTGTTCTAACCAAGGTTCGATACAGGTTGAGCATAACTTCCCTATTTTTCAATTCTATACCTCTAGAAATAAACATTAGTGCTTGGTTTGCTATTTTATGGCCTTGCTAACCTGTGTTGCAACTTTTAGTGATTTGTGTATTTGTACTCCGAGATCCCTTTGCACGGTGGCATAGTGGTTAGCACTGTTGCCTCACAGCGCCAGGGACCCGGGTTCAAATCCGGCCTCGGGTGACTGTCTGTGTGGAGTTTGCACATTCTCCCCGTGTTTGCGTGGGTTTCCTCCGGGTGCTCCGGTTTCCTCCCACAGTCTAAAGATGTGCGGGTTAGGTTGATTGGCTATGATAAATTGACCCTTAGTATTAGGGGGATTAAATACGTGGGGTTACGGGGATAGGGTGGGATATGTGTTGGTGTAGGGGTTACGGGGATCGGGTGGGATATGTGTCGGTGCAGGGCCGAAATGGCCTCTATCTGCACTGTGGGGTTTCTGTGATTCTGTGATTCTGTGATTCTGTGATTCTACCCCACCCAGACTTGCACCCTCCAAATAATAAGTGACCTGCCTATTCTTCCATACCTCACATTTATCTGTGTTGAACTTCATTTGCCAATTATATGCCCATTCTGCAAGTTTATTAATGTCTTCCTGTAACTTGTTGCAGTCCTCCTCAGTATTGAACCCACCACTCCCCCCATGCCCCCATTTGGTGTCATCTGCAAAATTAGAAATTTTGTTTTTAATTCCAAAATCTAAATCATTAATATAAACTGTGAACAACAGTGACCCCAGCACTGATCCTTGTGGAAAACCACTACCCACCTGCCTCTGTGAATAGCTACCATTTACCCCTACTGTCTGCTTTCTGTCTTGAAGTCACCCAGCAATCCATTCTGCTACTTGTCCCATGACTTCGCATTCTCTGACCTTGTTCATCAGCCTATTATGGGGTACTTTATCTTCATTAAGTCTTCATTAAGATGGAGAGTGAAGTACTTGACTCAGAGACTAAGGTCCTGAATTTAAATAAAGGAAACTACAAAGGTATGAGGCGCGAATTGGCTAAGATGGATTGGGGAACGTTACTTAAAGGGTTGACGGTGGATAGGCAATGGCAAACATTTAAAGATCACATGGATGAATGACAGAATTTGTTCATCCCTGTTTGGCATAAAAATAAAACTAAAAAGTGACTCAACCGTGGCTAACAAGGGAAATTAGGGTTAGCATAAGATCCAAGGAGAGGTCATAGAAATTGGCCAGAAAAAGCAGTAAACCTGAGGATTGGGAGCAGTTTAGGATTCAGCAAAGTAGGGCAAAGGGATTAATTAAGAGGGGGAAAATAGAGTATGAGAGTAAGATTTCAGGGAACATAAAACTGACTGTCAAAGCTTCTATGGATATGTGAACAGAAAAAGATTGGTGAAGTCTTGCAGCCAGAATCAGGGGAATTTATAATGGGGAACAAAGAAATGACAGACCAATTAAATACATACTTTGGTTCTGTCTTCACAAAGGAGGACACAAATAACCTCCCAGAAATGTCAGGGAACATAGGGACTAATGAGAGTGAGGAACTGAATGAAATCAGTATTTGTAGGGAAATGGTGTTAGGGAAATTAACGGGATTGAAGGCCGATAAATCCCCAGGGCCTGATAATCTACATCCTAGGGTACTTAAGGAAGTGACCCTGGAAATAGTAGATACATTGCTGGTCATCTTCCAAAATTCTATAGACTCTGGAACAGTTCCCATGGATTGGAGGGTAGCTAATGTAACCCCACTATTCAAAAAAGGTGGTAGAGAGAAAACGGGGAATTATAGACCGGTAAGCCTGACATCGGTAGTGGAGAAAATGCTCGAGTCCATTATAAAAGATGCAATAGCAGAGCACTTGGAAAACAGTGACAGGATCAGACAAAGTCAACATGGGTTTACAAAAGGTAAATCATGCTTGACTAATCTACTGGAACTTTTTGCGGATGTAACTGTAGAATAGATAAGGGAGAACCAGTGGATGTGGTGTATTTGGACTTTCAGAAGGCTTTCAATAAGGTTCCGCATAAGAGATTAGCGTGTAAAGTTAAAGCACATGGGACAGGAGGTAAGGTACTGGCTTGGATAGAGAACTGGTTGGCAGACAGGAAGCAAAGAGTTGGAATAAACGGATCTTTCTCCGAGTGGCATGCAGTTACCAGTGGGGTACCGCAGCGATCGGTGCTAGGACCCCAGCTATTCACAACATATATTAATGATCTAGACGAGGGAACTAGATGTAATATCTCCAAGTTTGCAGACGACACAAAGCTGGGTGGGCGTGTGTGCTGTGAGGAGGATGCAGAGAAACTCAAGTATGATTTGGACAGCTTGGATGATTGGGCAGATCCATGGCAGATGCAGTATAATGTGGATAAATGCGAGGTTATCCACTTTGGTGGCAAAAACAAGAAGGCAGATTATTATCTGAATGGCAATAGATTGGGAGAAGGGGAAGTGCAACGAGACCTGGGTTTCCTTGTGCACCAGTCGCTGGAGGTAAGCATGCAGGTGCAGCAGGCAGTTAAGAAGGCAAATGGTATATTGGCCTTCATAGCGAGAGGATTCGAGTAGAGGAACAAGGATGTCTTGCTACAGTTGTACAGGGCCTGGGTGAGACCACACCTTGAGTATTATGTGCAGTTTTGGTCGCCTTATCTGAGGACGGATGTTCATGCCATGGAGGGAGTGCAGCGAAGATTCACCAGACTGATACCTGGGATGGCAGGAATGACGTACGGGGAGAGATTAGGTCTTATATTCGTTGGAGAGTAGAAGAATGAGAGGGGATCTCATTGAAACTTATAAAATTCTAACAGGACTAGACAGCTTAGATGCAGGAAGGATGTTCCCGATGGCGGGGGAGTCTAGAACCAGGGGTCACAGTCTAAAGATAAGGGGTAAGCCATTTAGGACAGAGATGAGGAGGAATTTCTTCACCCAGAGAGTGTTGAACCTGTGGAATTCTCTACCACAGAAGGCAGTTGAGGCCAATTCATTAATTATATTCAAGAAGGAGTTAGATATATTTCTTAAGGCTAAAGGGATCAAGGGATATGGGGAGATAGCAGGGACAGGGTAGTGAATTTGGATGATCAGCCATGATCTCCTTAAATGGCGGAGCAGGCTCAAGGGGCCGAATGGCCTACTGCTCCTATCTTCTATGTTTCTATGTTTCTATGTTTATCGAAGGCCTTTTGAAAATCTAGATAAATTACATCTACTATATTATCATTGTCTACTCTCTCTGTTACCTCTTCAAAAAATTCAATGAGTTTGGCCAAGCAAGACTTTCCCTTTTACAATCCATGCTGTTTATTCATGACTATGTTTTTGGTTTCTAGATGTTCTTCTATTTTCTCTTTTAGTAGGGTTTCCATTACTTTTCCTACCACCGATGTTAAGCTGACTGGTCTATAATTCCCAGGATATTTTCTATCCCCCTTCTTAAATATAGGTATTATATTAGCTATCCGCCAGTCCTCTGGCACTACACCTTTTTCTAATGAATTATTAAATATGTGTAGTAATGCCTCTGCTAACACTTACCTAGATTCTTTAAAAATGCGTGGATGCAATCCATCCGGACCAAGGGTTTTATCCTCTTTGAGTTTGATTTGTTTATTTAATATAGCCCCTCTTTTTATTTTAAATGCACTTATCTCATTACTAATAGAATCATAGAAAGTTACCGCACGGAAGGAGGCCATTTTGACCGATCGTGTCCGCGCAGGTCAGCAAAGAGCTATCCAGCCTAATCCCACTTCCCAGCACTTGGTCCATAGCCCTGCAGGTTAGCGCATCCCAAGTGCACATCCAAGTACTTTTTAAATGTGGTTAGGATTTTCAGGCAGTGAGTTCCAGACCCCCACAACCCTCTGGGTGAAGAAATTTCCCCTCAAAACCCCTCTAAACCTTCCACCAATTACTTTAAATCTGTGTCCCCTGGTTTTGACCCCTCTGCTAAGGGTAATATGTCCTTTCTATCGACTTTATCTAGGCCCCTCATAATTTTATACACCTCAATAAGGTCTCCCCTCAGCCTCCTCTGATCCAAGGAAAACAAACCCAGCCTATCCAGTCTTTCCTCATAGCTAAGATTCTCTACTCCTGGCAACATCCTTGTAAATTTCCTTTGTACCCTCTCTAGTGCAATCACATCTTTTCTATAATGTGGTGACCAGAACAGCATGCAATACTCTATTTGAGGCCTAACCAGTGTTTTATACAGTTAAAGCAAAACTCCCCTGCTCTTGCATTCTATGCCACAGCTAATAAAGGCAAGCTCTCTGTATGTCTTCTTAACCACCTTATCTACCTGGTCTGCTACCTTCAGGGATCTGTGGACATGCACTCCAAGGTCCCTTTGCTCCTCTACACTACTCAGTGTCCTACCATTTAATGTGTATTCCCTTTCCTTGTAAGCCCTCCCCAAATGCATTACGTCACACTTCTCCGGATTAAATTCCATTTGCCACTGTTCTGCCCATCTGACCAATTTATTGATTTCTTCCTGCAGTCTACAGCTTCCTTCTTCAGTTTCAACCACACAGATGATTTTAGTATCATCTGCAAACTTCTTAATCATAACCCCTATATTGAAGTCTGGATCATTGGTATATACCAGAAAAAGCAAGGGACCTATTACTGAGCCCTGCGGAACTTCACTGGAAACAGCCTTCCAGTCACAAAAACACCCATCAACCATTACCCTCTGCTTCCTGTCTCCGAGCCAGTTTTGAATTCAACTTGACACTTTGCCCTGGATCCCATGGGCTTTTAACTTCGTGATCAGTCTGCCATGTGGAACCTTACCAAAAGCCTTGCTAAAGTCCATATACACTACATCAAATGCACTACCCTCATCTACCCTCCTTGTTGCCTCCTGAAAAAATTCAATTAAGTTTGTCAGACACGACCTTCCCTTAACAAATCCGTGCTGACTATCCTTGATTAATCCGTGTCTTTCTAAATGAAGATTTATCCTGTCTTTCAGAATTCTTTCCAATAATTTTCCCACCACCGAGGTTAGGCTGACTGGCCTGTAATTACATGGCCTATCCTTTTCTCCCTTTTTAAACAAGGGCACCACTTTAGCAGTCCTCCAGTCATCTGGCACCACACCTGAAGCCAGAGAGGATTGAAAAATGATGGTCAGGGCCTCTGCAATTTCCTCTTTTGCTTCGCTTAACAGCCTAGGATACATTTCAGCCTGGCCTGGGGATTTATTCACTTTTAAAGCTGCTAAACCCCTTAATACTTCCTCTATTACTATGTTTATTTCACCTAATGGCCCAGAAATTCAGGTCGGGGGCTTCCCGTGGGTGCAAGCCCCCGATCTGCACTTAACTTGCACGCCGGCCATTGAGCTGCAGGACCCCGTGGAATTCCGAGCCGGGGCCTGGTCCAGCTGCCGGCGTGCAGTGCTCGCATATCCCAGGGGCGCAGTTAGTTCGATGCATCCCCTGGGATCACGTGGGCCATGGGCAGCCAATCAGAGCAGGGAATGCTCCATTCATAAGTCTTGACAGGAAGTGCTGTCAAGACTTGTGAATACTACGGCCACAAAATAGCACTAAACCATCAAATACATTTTTTTTAATCACATTTTTTAAATAAACTATAAATTACATGAAATAACTATTTTAAACAATAATTTAAATTTTTGAAAAAAATAATTTTATGTTCTAACGGGGCTAAAAATAAACTTACCTTGCTTTAAAGTATTTAAAAATAATAAACCTGTGGCAAAAATGTTTTAATTTTAATTAATTCACCACTTACCTTGTAAAAAGCAGGCCTTACGCCTGCTTTTTATATGTGTAAATTCTGCAGACTTACCCTCACGGAAAAACCTGTAAAAAAAAACTAAGTTTGATGCGCACGCGCAGCCTCTCCCGCGCACGCGTTCGACCTCTGAACCCCCGCTTTCAGAGGAACGGAAGTGCCGGTTTCCCGTGCATGCGCAGTGCATGCAGGAAACCGGCACTTCCATCGGGCCTACGGGTGAGTACCCCATGCGTACTCACCCATGGAGACCAGAATTTCTGGGCCAATATTTCACACTCCTCCTCCCTGATAGCAATGTCTGCTTCACCCCTCTCCTTTGTGAAAACAGACGCAAAGTATTCATTAAGAACCCAACCAACGTCTCCTGGCTCCACACACAGATTACCCTCATGATGTCTATTAGGCCCTACCCTTTCTTTAGTTATCCTCTTACTCTTAATATATTTATAAAACATCTTTGGGTTTTCCTTGATTTTACTTGCCAAGAATTTTTCATGCTCTCTCTTTGCTTTCCTAAAATCCTTTTTAATTGCTGCCCTGCACATTCTGTACTCCTCTAAAGATTCTGGAGTATTTAGCCCTCGGTATCTGTAATCTTGTCATCCAATGTCATGTCCACCAGTTCTATCTCCCTGAAGCAGAATCATTATTTAATATTTCTGCCATCTCTCTATCGTTACCTGTGGTATTATACAGTCTATCCCTTAATGGCCCTATTCCCATCCCAACCTTCCTTTTTTATTGATGTGCATGTAAAATATTTTACTATTTTGTTTTATGTTCCTTGATAATTTAATTTCATAGTTCCTCTTTGCTTTCCTAATTGTTTTTTTGACTTCTCTCCTAATCTCTTTGTATTCTCCCTAATCATGCACTCCCCTGTCTATGTACCTAATGTATGCCTCTTTCCTTACCCTCAATTGTTCCCTTATGGCTTTATTCATCCATGGAGTCTCATCAGTGTTTAGTTTGTTCATTCTTTTTAGTGGAATTTATTGTTCTTGCACTCTGTTGAACACCGTTTTAAATGTTTCCCATTGCTGTTCTACATCATTATTTGCCAATATGCCATTTTATTTTCCCAAGTATTATTCTCAGCCCCTCAAAATCAGCTTTTCTCCTATGGTTTTCGTCATACTTCTGTTCTTCTCAATTATCATCTTAAAGCGTCTTATATTATGTTTACTATTGCTTAGATGTTCCTCTACTTTTACTTCTCTTATCTGCACTGGTTCATTCCCTATTACTTGATCCAATAGTGAATCCTCCCTTGTTGGGCTTTTTACATATTGGGTTAGAAAGGAGTCCTGTACACATTGTAGGAACTCCATTCCCTTATCCCCTTTACCTACCTCTTCTGTCCAATTAATATTGGGGTAGTTGAAATCCCCCATGATTATTATTCTGTTTTTTACTCATTTCCCTCATTTGTCTGCATAATTCTTGCCCCACCTCCCTTCCACTATTTGGTGAAGTCAAGCATAGGTCCCTTGCAGTCAGAATCAGGGGAATTTATAATGGAGAACAAAGAAATGGCAGACCAATTAAATACATACTTTGGTTCTGTCTTCACAAAGGAGGACACAAATAACCTCCCAGAGATGTCATGGAACATAGAGTCCAATGAGAGGGAGGAACTGAAAGAAATCAGTATTTGTCGGGAAATGGTGTTAGGGAAATTGACGGGATTGAAGGCCGATAAATCCCCAGGGCCTGATAATCTACATTCTAGGGTACTTAAGGAAGTGGCCCTAGAAATAGTAGATGCATTGCTGGTCATCTTCCAAAATTCTATAGACTCTGGAACAGTTCCCATGGATTGGAGGGTAGCTAATGTTACCCCACTATTCAAAAAAGGTGGTAGAGAGAAAACGGTAAGCCTGACATCGGTAGTGGGGAAAATGCAAGAGTCCATTATAAAAGATGTAATAGCAGAGCACTTGGAAAACAGTGACAGGATCGGACAAAGTCAACATGGATTTACAAAAGGTAAATCGTGCTTGACTAATCTACTGGAATTTTTTGAGGATGTAACTGATAGAATAGATAAGGGAGAACCAGTGGATGTGGTGTATTTGGACTTTCAGAAGGCTTTCGATAAGGTCCCGCATAAGAGATTAGCGTGTAAAGTAAGACACATGGGATTGGGGCAAGGTATTGACTTGGATAGAGAACTGGTTGACAGACAGGAAGCAAAGAGTTGGAATAAACGGGTCTTTTTCCGAGTGGCAGGCAGTGACTAGTGGGGTACCGCAGCGATCGGTGCTAGGACCCCAGCTATTCACAATATATATTAATGATCTAGACGAGGGAACTAGATGTAAAATCTCCAAGTTTACAGACGACACAAAGCTGGGTGGGCGTGTGTGCTGTGAGAAGGATGCAGAGAAACTCCAGTATGATTTGGACAGGTTGGGTGATTGGGCAGATGCATGGCAGATGCAGTATAATGTGGATAAATACGAGGTTATCCACTTTGGTGGCAAAACAGGAAGACAGATTATTATCTGAATGGCAATAGAATGGGAGAAGGGGAAGTGCAACAAGACCTGGGTGTCCTTGTGCACCAGTCGCTGAAGGTAAGCTTGCAGGTGCAGCAGGCGGTTAAGAAGGCAAATGGTATGTTGGCCTTCGTAGCGAGAGGGTTCGAGTACAGGAACAAGGATGTCTTGCTGCTGTTGTACGGGTCCTTGGTGAGACCACATCTTGACTTTGTGTGCAGTTTTGATCATCTTATCTGAGGAAGGATGCTCTTGCCATGGAGGGAGTGCAGTGAAGATTCACCAGACTGGTACCTAGGATAGCAGGAATGAAGTTTGAAGAGAGATTGGGTCGTTGGGCTTATACTCGCTGGAGTTTAGAAGAATGAGAGGGAATCTCATTGAAACTTATAAAATTCTAACAGGACTAGACAGACTAAATGCAGGAAGGATGTTCCCAATGGCCGGGGAGTCCAGAACCAGGGGTCACAGTCTAAGGATAAGGGTAAGAAGTCACACAACACCAGGTTATAGTCCAACAGTTTTATTTGAAATCACAAGCTTTCATAGCGCTGCTCCTTCATCAGGTGAAGTGGAGAGATGCATAAAGACACAACTTATATAGTCAGAGAATAATGCCAGATGATTACAGGTAATCTTTCTAACTGCCATTTATCACACCTCGGCAGAGAGATAATCACAGCAATCAAAGGTATTACAGGTGTCCAAACAGGTTAGTCAGAAAAACATTACATCAAAGAACAATGAGGTGGGGTCACAAGGGGTCAAATGTTGCAGATGCTGGGGTCTGTATGAAAAACAAAAAACAGACAAATAAACATTTTTTTTGCTGGAAATCACAGCAGGTCCGGCCGCATCTGTGTAGAGAGAACAAGCCAACGACGACTCTAGTCTGGGTGACCCTACGTCAGGTGGGGTTACATGTAGCGTGACATGAACCCAAGATCTCGGTTGAGGCCGTCCTCATGAGTGCGGAACTTGGCTATCAGTTTCTGCTCTACGATTTTGCGTTGTCGTGTGTCTCGAAGGCCGCCTTGGAGAATGCTTACCCAAAGATCGGAGGCTGAATGTCCTTGACTGCTGAAGTGTTCCCCGACTGGGAGGGGACACTCCTGCCTGGCGATTGTTGCGCGGTGTCCATTCATCCATTGTCGCAGTGTTTGCATGCTCTCGCCGATGTACCATGCTCTGGGGCATCCTTTCCTGCAACGTATGAGGTAGACAATGTTGGCCGAGTCACATGAGTATGTACCATGCACCTGGTGGGTGGTGTCCTCACATGTGATGATGGTATCTGTGTTGATGATCTAGCATGTCTTGCAGAGGTTGCCGTGACAGGGTTGTGTGGTGTCGTGGTCGCTGTTCTCCTGAAAGCTTGGTAATTTGTTGCGAACGATGGTCTGTTTGAGGGTAGGCGGCTGTTTGAAGGTGAGTAGTGGAGGCGCGGGGATGACCTTAGTGACGTGTTCATCGTCATCGATGACATGTTGAAGGCTGCGAAGAACATGGCGTAGTTTCTCCACTCCGGGGAAGTACTGGTCGACGAAGGGTACTCTGTTGGTTGTGTCCCGTGTTTGTCTTCTGAGGAGGTCTATGCGATTTTTTGCTGTGGCCCGTCGGAACTGTCGATCGACGAGTCGAGCGTCATATCCCGTTCTTACGAGGGCGTCTTTCGGCGTCTGTAGGTGTCCATCGTGATTCTGAGGAGTAGTCCATGGTGAGTTTGATGGTGGGATGAAACTTGTTGATGTTATCGTGTACACGATAACATCAACAAGTTCCATCCCACCATCAAACTCAGAATCGGTTTCATTCTTGGACACATGAATTTCCATCAAAGATGGACACCTCAGCACTTCACTCTACCGCAAGCCCACGGACAACCTCAGGATGCTTCACTTCTCCAGCTTCCACCCTAACCACGTTAAAGAAGCCATCCCCTATGGACAAGCCCTGCGAATACACAGGATCTGCTCAGACAAGGAGGAACGCGACGGACACCTACAGACGCTGAAAGACGCCCTCGTAAGAACGGGATATGACGCTCGACTCATCGATCGACAGTTCCGATGGGCCACAGCAAAAAATCGCATAGACCTCCTCAGAAGACAAACACGGGACACAACCAACAGAGTACCCTACGTCATTCAGTACTTCCCCGGAGTGGAGAAACTACGCCATGTTCTTCGCAGCCTTCAACATGTCATCGATGATGAAGAACACATCACTAAGGCCATCCCCGCGCCTCCACTACTCACCTTCAAACAGCCGCCTAACCTCAAACAGACCATCGTTCGCAGCAAATTACCCAGCTTTCAGGAGAACAGCAACCACGACACCACACAACCCTGCCACGGCAACCTCGGCAAGACATGCCAGATCATCAACACAGATACCATCATCACACGTGAGGACACCACCCACCAGGTACATAGTACATACTTATGTGACTCGGCCAACATTGTCTACCCCATACATTGCAGGAAAGGATGCCCCAGAGCATGGTACATCAGCGAGACCATGTAGACACTGCGACAACGGATGAATGGACACCACGCAACAATCGCCAGGCAGGAGTGTTCCCTCCCAGTCATAGAACACTTCAGCAGTCAAGGACATTCAGCCTCCGATCTTCGGGTAAGCATTCTCCAAGGCGACCTTCGAGAAACATGACAACGCAAAATCGTAGAGCAGAGACTGATAGCCAAGTTCCGCACTCATGAGGACGGCCTCAACCGAGATCTTGGGTTCATGTCACACTACATGTAACCCCACCTGACATAGGGTCACCCAGACTCGAATCGTCATTGGCTTGTTCTCTCTACACAGATGCGTCCGGACCTGCTGTGATTTCCAGCAAATAAAATGTTTTTTTGTCTGTTTTTTGTTTTTCATACAGACCCCAGCATCTGCAACATTTGACCCCTTGTGACCCCACCTCATTGTTCTTTGATGTAAGGTTTCCTGACTAACCTGTTTGGACACCAGTCACACCTTTGATTGCTGTGATTATCTCTCTGCTGAGGTGTGATAAATGGCAGTTAGAAAGATTACCTGTAATCATCTGGCATTATTCTCTGACTATATAAGCTGTGTCTTTATGCATCTCTCCACCTGACGAAGGAGCAGCACTCCAAAAGCTTGTGATTTCAAATAAAACTGTTGGACTATAACCTGGTGTTGTGTGACTTCTTACATTTGTCCACCCCAGTCCAACACCAGCATCTCCACACTAAGGATAAGGGGTAAGCCATTTAGTACAGAGATGAGGAGGAATTTCTTCACCCGGAGAGTGGTGAACCTGTGGAAATCTCTACCACAGAAGGCAGTTGAGGCCAATTCATTAAATATATTCAAGAAGTAGCTAGGTATATTTCTTAAGGCTAAAGGGATCAAGGGATATGGGAAGAAGGCAGGGACAGGGTACTGAATTTGGATGATCAGCCATGATCTCATTGAATGGCGAAGCAGGCTCGAGGGGACAAATGGCCTACTCTTGCTCCTATCTTCTATGTGTTTATGTTTCTATGTAAGTGTTCTGTAGACTACACCTATTAATGTGATTGATCCTTTATTATCTCTTATCTCTATCCATATGGATTCTATTTTTCTCTTGATGATTGATAGCTGCGTCATTTTTTCTACTGCCATTATATTATACCTGCTAAGTACAGCTACTCCACCTTCCCTTTTTCCCTCTCTGTCTTTTAGAAATATGTTATACCCTGCAATGTTTAATTCCCTGTCCTGATTTTTCTGTAGCCATGTCTCAGTAATCCCTACTATGTCTGGTTCCTTGCAACGCATGATTGCCTCCATGCAGGGTGGATTTAGAAATATTTGAAGATGGATGGCAGCTCTGAATAAACAAGATTCATTGCTTCGGTGGATCTGTCAGCATGTCTTTGGAAAATGTTGATTTTGACACTTTCTTTGGTTAATTTTTCCGGCATTTTAAACCTCCTGTTATTCTACATTTGAAGTCAAAAGTAAGTGTTACAGATGTTTTAGATAATAAAATAACGTAGCTATTACAAGTTGCATTTGAGACTTGACATTTTTACCATCACAAGGTGAGCATATCATGGCAGGCAAGAATGCAGCTTTACAGACACCTGAAGGCCGAGGTCCAACAAAAAACTCGCGACCTAAAGAACAGATGGTGGGTGGAGAAAGCGCAGGAGATCCAGCAGCTAGCCAACAACCACGATATGCGTGGATTCTTTAGCGCAGTCAAGACACAGAAACATAGAATAAACATAGAAGATAGGAGCAGGAGTAGTCCATTCGGCCCTTTGAGCCTGCTCCGCCATTCAATGAGATTATGGCTGATCATCCAAATTCAGTACCCTGTCCCTGCCTTCTCCCCATATCCCTTGATCCCTTTAGCCTTAAGAAATATATCCAACTCTTTCTTGAATATACTTAATGAACTGGCCTCCACCGTCCTCTGTGGCAGAGAATTCCACAGGTTCACCACTCTCTGGGTGAAGAAATTCCTCCTCATTTCAGTCCTAAATGGCTTACCCCTTATCCTTAGACTATGACCCCTGGTTCTGGACTCCCCGGCCATCAGAAACATCCTTCCTGCATCTAGTCTGTCCAGGCCTGACAGAATTTTATAGGTTTCGATGAGATCCCCTCTCAATCTTCTAAACTCCAGTGAGTATAAGCCCAATCGACCCAATCTCTCCTCGTACGTCATTCCTGCCATCCCAGGTATCAGCCTGGTGAATCTTCGCTGCACTCCTTCCATGGCAAGAACGTCCTTCCTCAGGTAAAGCGACCAAAACTGCACACAATACTCAAGGTGTGGCCTCACCAAGGCCCTGTACAACTGCAGCAAGACATCCTTGTTCTTGTACTCGAACCCTCTTGCTACGAAGGCCAACATACCATTTGCCTTCTTAACCGCCTGCTGCACCTGCATGCTTACCTTCAGCGACTGGTGCACAAGAACACCCAGGTCTCTTTGCACTTCCCCTTCTCCCAATCTATTGCCATTCAAATAATAATCTGCCTTCCTGTTTTTGCCACCAAAGTGGATAACCTCACATTTATCCACATTATAGTGCATTTGCCATGTTTCTGCCCAATCACCCAACCTGTCCAAATCGTACTGGAGTTTCACGACATCCTCCTCACAGCATACCCTCCCACCCAGCTTTGTGTCATCTGCAAATTTGGAGATATTACATCCAATTCCCTCGTCCAGGTCATTAATATATATTGTGAACAGCTGGGGTCCTAGGACCGATCCTTGCGGTACCCCACTAGTCACTGCCTGCCACTCGGAAAACGACCCGTTTATTCCAACTCTTTGCTTTCTGTCCGCCAACCAGTTCTCTATCCAAGTCAATACCTTGCCCCCAATCTCATGTGCCTTAATTTTGCACGCTAATCTCTTATGCGGGACCTTATCGAAAGCCTTCTGAAAGTCCAAATACACCACATCCACTGGTTCTCCCTTATCTATTTTACCAGTTACATCCTCAGAAAATTCCAGTAGATTAGTCAAGCACGATTTACCTTTTGTAAATCCATGTTGACTTTGTCTGATCCAGTCACTGCTTTCCAAGTGCTCTGCTATTACATCTTTTATAATGGACTCTTGCATTTTCCCCACTACCGATGTCAAGCTTACCGGTCTATAATTCCCCGCCTTTTCTCTACCACCTTTTTTGAATAGTGGGTTAACATTAGCTACCCGCCAATCCATGGGTACCGTTCCAGAGTCTATCGAGTTCTGGAAGATGACCAGCAATGCATCTATTATTTCTAGGGCCACTTCCTTAAGTACCTTGGGATGTAGATTATCCGGACCTGGGGATTTATCGGCCTTCAGTCCCATCAATTTTCCTAACACCATTTCCCTACAAATACTGATTTCTTTCAGTCCCACCCTTTCATCAGACCCTATGTTCCCCGGCATCTCTGGAAGGTTATTTGTGTCCTCCTTTGTGAAGACAGAACCAAAATATGTATTTAGTTGGTCAGCCATTTCTTTGTTCCCCATTATAAATTCCCCCGATTCTGACTGCAAGGGACCTACGCTTGACCACCTATGGCCGAAGCACCCAAGGTCCTACCCCACTGTGGGCCAAGAGCGGAGAGGTACTCATCAAGGACAGAGAGGCAGTCAGTGGTCGCTGGAAGGAGCACTTCGAAGATCTCCTTAACCGAGAATCTGTCTTTGATGTGAGTGTCCTCAACTCCTTCCCACAGCATGCTACCTGCTTATGTTTATGTTAATATACTACAAGCCAAATGTATGTTGAATGTTTAAATGTCTTAATCTAAATGTACACTCTCGGGAGCCGCAAGCCTACATTTCGTTGTACTGCACTTGTGCACTAACAATGACAATAAAAGTTGATTTGAACACCTCAGCACAACCCCAGCCCGGCATGTGGTTGAAAAGGCAATCTGACAACTGAAGCACAACAAGGCTTCAGGTGCAGACAAAATCCCTGCCAAGGCTCTAAAGCATGGTGGGGAAGCACTATTGGCACGAATACATGAACTCATTTCCCTTATTTGGAAGGATGAGAGCATGCCAGGAGTTCTCAGAGACACCGTAATCATGACCATCTTTAAGAAAGGTGACAAGTCCAATTACAATAATTGCAGAGGAGTTTCCCTGCTGTCTGCCACAGGGAAAGTCATCGCAAAAATCCTTCTCAATCGCTTTCTCCCAGGGGCTGAAGAGCTCCTGCCAGAGTCGCAATGCGGATTCCGCCCACTAAGGGGCACAATGGACATGATATTCACCGCACGTCAACTACAAGAGAAATGCAGGGAACAGCACCAACCGCTGTACATGACATTCTTTGACCTCACAAAGGCCTTTGACACTGTTAACCGTGAGGGATTAAGGAGTGTCCTCCTCAAATTCGGCTGCCCTCAAAAGTTTGTCAGCATCCTCCGCCTCCTTCACGACGACATGCAAGCCGCGATCCTGACCAATGAATCCATCATGGACCCAATTCACGTACGGACTGTGGTCAAGCAAGGCTGTGTCATCGCACCAACGCTCTTCTCGATCTTCCTTGCTGCAATGCTCCATCTTACCCTCAGTAAGCTCCCCACTGGAGTGGAGCTAATCTACAGAAGAAATGGGAAACTGTTCAACCTCCGTTGCCTCCAGTCCAGATCCAAGGTCATCCCATCCTTTGTCATCGAATTAGAGTATGCAGATGACGCTTGTGTCTGTGCACACTCGAAGGTCGAACTCCAAACCATCGTCAACACCTTCACCGAAGCATGTGAGAGCATGGGCCTTACACTAAACATCCAAAAGACCTCTACCAACCTGCCCCCACCACACAGTGCTACCCCCCGATTATCAAAACCCACGACGAGGCCTTGGACAACGTGGACCACTTTCCATACCTCAGGAGCCTACTGTCAACAAGGGCAGACGTCGATGACAAAGTCCAACACCGCCTTCAGTGTGCCAGTGCAGCCTTCGGTCACCTGAGGAAGAGAATGTTTGAAGACCAGGACCTCAAACCCGGCACTAAGCTCATGGTCTACAGAGCAATAGTGATACCCGCCCTCCTGTATGCTTCAGAGATATGGACCATGTACAGCAGGCACCTCAAAGCACTGGAGAAGTACCACAAATGCTGCCTCCGCAAGATCCTGCAAATCCATTGGCAGGATAGTCGCACCAACGTCAGTATTCTCGTCAGGCCAACATCCCCAGCATCGAAGCTCTGACCACACTCGATCAGCTCTGATGGACGGGCCACATCATCGGCATGCCCGATACAAGACTTCCAAAACAAGCGCTCTACTTGGAGCTCTGACACAGCAAGAGAGACCCAGGTGGGCAGAGGAAACACTTCAAGGACTTCCTCAAAGCCTCCTTGAAAAAGTGCAACATCCCCACTGACATCTGGGAATCCCTGGCCCAAGACCGCACAAAGTGGAGAAGCATCCGGGAAGGTGCCAAACACCTCGAGTCTCTTCGCCGGGAGCAAGTGGAAGCCAAGCACAAACAGTGGAAGGAGCACACGTCAACCCAAGCACCCCACGCCACCCGCCCCTTCAACCACCGTCTGCTCCACCTGTGACAGAGACAGTAGGTCCCGCATTGGACTCATCAGTCACTTGAGAACTCATTTTTAGTGTGGAAGCAAGTCATCCTCGGCTCCGAGGGACTTCCTAAGATATCATGGCAGGCCTAGGTTAATGCATGTACCTTAGCTGAAGGATGTAATATGGTGCGTTTGGCAGCTTGCGCCAGCATTTACGCCAGTTCGCATGCTGAACTTCCCGCTGCATACTCAGGCCAATAGTTTTTGGGAAAGTTATTTGAATACACCGTAGTAAACACAAGTGCCAGTTTAGGGACATCAGATGTGGCACAGCCAAGGGCGGGCCCAGAAAACTTTCACAAGCCACTATGAAATCTTGTGGAATAAAAGTAGTGTTTTATGCATGATATTCATTGATGTTGTTCATTGTCATTCCAATTGCAATTTTGTACTGAATTAAAGTTCTATTGTTTGTCACATCTTGCCAAATCTTGCTGGAAAACTAACAGTGAGTTCATGACAAACGTGGTTATTAATGCACAAATCGGCCAGCAAGTTGAGCGGAAAAAGAGATACGTCGTGAGTTGTGAATTGCCACAAGTTGCTGGTCGATTTCCGCTGCTCCGCCGCTAGCATCACACGAACAGCATCTCGCCCTCAACCTCCCTGTTATTTTACGAACATGCTGCATTGGCACATTAATTGCCCATTAAACTCGACCCAGAAAGTGAGGGCTCATGCTTAGTGTAAGTACCCTTTTAACAATGTGATAATTGTTATTGCAATGCCAATCAACCTCTGCGGCCCAGAAAGGCAACAATTTAAACTGTTGAGTCTAGTTCCTGCATGCAGTCAATTCTTCTTAAAGATTAAAAAAAAATACAAATTTCAAATTGAAAACTGTTCTTTTAATTTTTCCTTTCTGTCTCTTTTTTCTCTCTCTCTTAATCCAATCTTTCTTTCCCTCTCTTTAATTCTCTTTCTGTACCTGATTTGACTCTAATTCACCCTCTGTCTCCGTCGTTCCTCTGTTTATTCTTAATCTTTAAATCTCATTGATTCAGGAGATACACTGTTGGTCCTACCATTCATTGAGATCCCAGATGCCCCATTACCCTCGCCATGCCGTTTCAAGCTGAAGGATGCAGGAAAATGTCTAACTATCAGCACACGCTGCGAAATGCCTCACTCCAGCAGGATTTGGACCATTATCTTGAGTCGTTCCTTGAGTTCCCACGACATGAATTTTTGAGACTTTTTTATGCCACTCCTATCATTGGGTTTGATGAGGTAGGCAGAGGGGTGGGGGGTGGGGGAGAGGGATTAATGATGGTGGAGACTTCTCTGGTTGAACACCTGTGCCACAAGCTGCTCTCGTGGCTATTGAGTGTGAAGAATCAGAACGTGCCGCGGTACATCTGGTTACAGGACTTGCCGTGGTACATCTGGTTACAGGACCTGCCGCGGTACATCTGGTTAAAGGGCCTGCTGCGGTACATCTCGTTACAGGGCCTGCCGTGGTACATCTGGTTACAGGACCTGCCGCGGTACATCTGGTTACAGGACCTGCCACAGTACATCTGGTGCGCGACCTGCCGTGGAATATCTGGTTACAGGACCTGCCACGGTACATCTGGTGTGGGACCTGCCGCAGTACATCTGGTTACAGGACCTGCCGCAATACATCTGGTTACAGGACCTGCCATGGTACATCTGGTTACAGGACCTGCTGTGATACATCTGGTTACAGGACCTGCTATGGTACATCTGGTTACAGGACCTGCCGTGGAATATCTGGTTACAGGACCTGCCATGGTACATCTGGTTACAGGACCTGCCACAGTACATCTGGTTACAGGACCTGCCACAGTACATCTGGTAACAGGACCTGCCATGGTGCATCTGGTTACAG
This sequence comes from Somniosus microcephalus, assembly GCF_052327205.1. Taxonomy (NCBI): domain Eukaryota; kingdom Metazoa; phylum Chordata; class Chondrichthyes; order Squaliformes; family Somniosidae; genus Somniosus; species Somniosus microcephalus. Next base: position 75,135,442 of record NC_140995.1, on the reverse strand, counting down.
GACCTGCCGCGATACATCTGGTTACAGGACCTGCCGCGGTATATCTGGTTATAGGACCTGCCGTGGTACATCTGGTTACAGGACCTGCCGTGGTACATCTGGTTACAGGACCTGCCATGGTACATCTGGTTACAGGACCTGCCGCGATACATCTGGTGTGGGACCTGCCGCAGTACATCTGGTTACAGGACCTGCCACAATACATCTGGTTACAGGACCTGCCACGGTACATCTGGTTACAGGACCTGCAGTGGTACATCTGGTTACAGGACCTACCACGATACATCTGGTGCGGGACCTGCCACGGTATATCTGGTTACAGGACCTGCCGTGGTACATCTGGTTACGGGACCTGTTGCGGTACAGCTGGTGTAGTACCTGCCGTAGTACATCTGGCTACAGGACCTGCTGCGGTACATCTGCTTACAGGACCTGCCGCGATACATCTGGTGCGGGACCTGCCACGGTACATCTGGTTACAGGACCTGTCATGGTACATCTGGTTGCAGGACCTGCTGCAGTACATCTAGTGCGGGACCTGCCGTGGTACATCTGGTTACAGGACCTGCCACAGTACATCTGTTACAGGACCTGCCACGGTACATCTGCTTACAGGACCTGCCGCAGTACATCTGATGCGGGACCTGCCGCAGTACATCTGGTTACAGGACCTGCCGTGGTACATCTGGAGCGGGACCTGCTGCAGTACATCTGGTTACAGGACCCGCCGCTGTACAATGGTTACAGGACCTGACGCCGTACATTTGGGGCGGGACCTGCCGTGGTACATCTGTTTACAGGACCTGCTGCGGTACATCTGGAGCGGGACCTGCCGCGATACATCTGGTTACAGGACCTGCCGCGGTACATCTGGTTACAGGACCTGCCACGGTACATTTGGTTACAGGACCTGCCGCGGTACATCTGGAGTGGGACCTGCTGCAGTACATCTGGTTACAGGACCTGCCGCTGTACACTGGTTACAGGACCTGCCGCTGTACATCTGGTTACAGGACCTGTCACGGTACATCTGATGCGGGACCTGCCGCGGTACATCTGGTTACAGGGCCTGCCATGGTACATCTGGTTACAGGACCTGCCGCGGTACATCTGGTTACAGGACCTGCCACAGTACATCTGGTGCGCGACCTGCCATGGAATATCTGGTTACAGGACCTGCCACGGTACATCTGGTGTGGGACCTGCCGCAGTACATCTGGTTACAGGACCTGTCGCAATACATCTGGTTACAGGACCTGCCATGGTACATCTGGTTACAGGACCTGCTGTGATGCACCTGGTTACAGGGCCTGCCATGGTACATCTGGTTACAGGACCTGCCGTGGAATATCTGGTTACAGGACCTGCCACGGTACCTCTGGTTACAGGACCTGCCGTGGAAGATCTGGTTACAGGACCTGCCACAGTACATCTGGTAACAGGACCTGCCATGGTACATCTGGTTACAGGACCTGCCACAGTACATCTGGTAACAGGACCTGCCATGGTACATCTGGTTACAGGACCTGCCGCGATACATCTGGTTACAGGACCTGCCGGGGTATAGAGTCATAGAGTCATAGAGTAATACAGCACAGATAGAGGCCCTTCGGCCCATCGTGTCCATGCCGGCCATCAAGCCCTGTCTAATCTAATCCCATATTCCAGCATTTGGCCCGTAGCCTTGTATGCTATGGCATTTCAAATGCTCATCCAAATGCTTCTTAAATGTTGTGAGGGTTTCTGCCTCCACAACCCTTTCAGGCAGTGAGTTCCAGACTCCAACCACCCTCTGGGTGAAAAAGTTCTTTCTCAAATCCCCTCTAAACCTCCCTCCCTTTACCTTGAATCTATGCCCCCTAGTTATTGACCCCTCTACTAAGGGGAAAAGCTCCTCAGCATCCATCCTATCTATGCCCCTCACAATTTTGTACACCTCAATCATGTCCCCCCTCAGCCTCCTCTGCTCCAAGGAAAACAAACCCAATCTGCCCAGTCTCTCTTCATAGCTGAAGCGCTCCAGCCCTGGTAACATCCTGGTGAACCTCCTCTGCACCCTCTCTAACGCGATCACATCTTTCCTGTAGTGTGGCGACCAGAACTGCACACAGTATTCCAGCTGTGGCCTAACCAGTGTTTTATACAGCTCCATCATAACCTCCTTGCTCTTATATTCTATGCCTCGGCTAATGAAGGCAAGTATCCCATATGCCTTTTTTACCACCTTATCCACCTGTTCCGCCGCCTTCAGGGATCTGTGTACCTGCACACCCAGATCCCTCTGACCCTCCGTCTTGCCTAGGGTCTTACCATTCATTGTGTATTCCCTTGCCTTGTTAGACCCCCCAAAGTGCATCACCTCGCACTTTTCCGGGTTAAATTCCATTTGCCACTGTTCCGCCCATCTGACCAACCCATCTATATCGTTCTGCAGACTGAGGCTACCCTCCTCGCTATTTACCACCCTACCAATTTTAGTATCATCCGCGAATTTACTGATCATACCCTTTACATTCATATCCAAGTCATTAATGTAGACCACAAACAGCAAGGGACCCAGCACCGATCCCTGTGGTACCCCACTGGCCACAGGTTTCCAGTCACAAAAACAACCTTCGACCATCACCCTCTGCCTTCTGCCACTAAGCCAGTTTTGTATCCAATGTGCCAAGGCACCCTGGATTCCATGGGCTCTTACCTTCTTGACCAGTCTCCTGTGCGGGACTTTATCGAAGGCCTTACTGAAATCCATGTATACCACATCCACTGCGTTACCCTCATCCACACACCTAGTCACCCCCTCAAAAAATTCAATCAAATTAGTCAGACATGATCTTCCCTTGACAAAGCCATGTTGACTATCCCTGATTAATCCTTGCATCTCCAAGTGGAGACAAATTTTGTCCCTCAGGATTTTTTCCAGTAATTTTCCTACCACTGATGTTAGGCTCACTGGCCTGTAGTTCCCCGGTTTTTCCCTACTACCCTTCTTGAATAATGGTACTACATTAGCGGTTCTCCAGTCCTCTGGCACATCCCCTGTGGCCAGAGAGGTCCTGAATATATGTGTTAGAGCCCCCGCAATCTCCTCCTTTGCCTCACACAGCAGCCTGGGGTACATTTCATCGGGGCCTGGGGATTTATCCATTTTTAGGCCAGCTAAAACCGCCAATACCTCCTCCCTCTCGATGTTAATATGTTCGAGCATATCACAGTCCCCCCGCCCTATTTCTATGTCTACATCGTCCTTCTCCATAGTGAAAACAGATGCAAAAAATTCATTTAGAACCCCTCCTACATCTTCCGGCTCCACACACAGATTGCCACTTTTGTCCCTAATGGGCCCTATTTTTTCCCTAGTTATCCTTTTACCCTTAATATACTTATATCTGGTTATAGGACCTGCCGTGGTACATCTGGTTACAGGACCTGCCGTGGTACATCTGGTTACAGGACCTGCCATGGTACATCTGGTTACAGGACCTGCCGCGATACATCTGGTGTGGGACCTGCCGCAGTACATCTGGTTACAGGATCTGCCACAATACATCTGGTTACAGGACCTGCCGCGGTACATCTGGTTACAGGACCTGCCGTGGTACATCTGGTTACAGGACCTGCCGCGATACATCTGGTGCGGGACCTGCCGCGGTATATCTGGTTACAGGACCTGCCGTGGTACATCTGGTTACAGGACCTGTTGCGGTACAGCTGGTGCAGGACCTGCCGTAGTACATCTGGCTACAGGACCCGCCGCGGTACATCTGCTTACAGGACCTGCCACGATACATCTGGTTACAGGACCTGCTGTGATACATCTGGTTACAGGGCCTGCCATGGTACATCTGGTTACAGGACCTGCCGTGGAATATCTGGTTACAGGACCTGCCACGGTACCTCTGGTTACAGGACCTGCCGTGGAATATCTGGTTACAGGACCTGCCATGGTACCTCTGGTTACAGGACCTGCCGTGGAATATCTGGTTACAGGACCTGCCACAGTACATCTGGTAACAGGACCTGCCATGGTACATCTGGTTACAGGACCTGCCGCGATACATCTGGTTACAGGACCTGCCGGGGTATATCTGGTTATAGGACCTGCCGTGGTACATCTGGTTACAGGACCTGCCGTGGTACATCTGGTTACAGGACCTGCCATGGTACATCTGGTTACAGGACCTGCCGCGATACATCTGGTGTGGGACCTGCCGCAGTACATCTGGTTACAGTACTGCCACAATACATCTGGTTATAGGACCTGCCGCGGTACATCTGGTTACAGGACCTGCCGTGGTACATCTGGTTACAGGACCTGCTGCGATACATCTGGTGCGGGACCTGCCACGGTACCTCTGGTTACAGGACCTGCCGTGGAATATCTGGTTACAGGACCTGCCACAGTACATCTGGTAACAGGACCTGCCATGGTACATCTGGTTACAGGACAGCCGCGGTACATCTGGTTACAGGGCCTGCCATGGTACATCTGGTTACAGGACCTGCCGTGGAATATCTGGTTACAGGACCTGCCACGGTACCTCTGGTTACAGGACCTGCCGTGGAATATCTGGTTACAGGACCTGCCACAGTACATCTGGTAACAGGACCTGCCGTGGTACATCTGGTTACAGGACCTGCCGTGGTACATCTGGTTACAGGACCTGCCATGGTACATCTGGTTACAGGACCTGCCGCGATACATCTGGTGTGGGACCTGCCGCAGTACATCTGGTTACAGGATCTGCCACAATACATCTGGTTACAGGACCTGCCGCGGTACATCTGGTTACAGGACCTGCCGTGGTACATCTGGTTACAGGACCTGCCGCGATACATCTGGTGCGGGACCTGCCGCGGTATATCTGGTTACAGGACCTGCCGTGGTACATCTGGTTACTGGACCTGTTGCGGTACAGCTGGTGCAGGACCTGCCGTAGTACATCTGGCTACAGGACCTGCCGCGGTACATCTGCTTACAGGACCTGCCACGATACATCTGGTTACAGGACCTGCCGTGGAATATCTGGTTACAGGACCTGCCACGGTACCTCTGGTTACAGGACCTGCCGTGGAAGATCTGGTTACAGGACCTGCCACAGTACATCTGGTAACAGGACCTGCCATGGTACATCTGGTTACAGGACCTGCCACAGTACATCTGGTAACAGGACCTGCCATGGTACAGCTGGTTACAGGACCTGCCGCGATACATCTGGTTACAGGACCTGCCGGGGTATATCTGGTTATAGGACCTGCCGTGGTACATCTGGTTACAGGACCTGCCGTGGTACATCTGGTTACAGGACCTGCCATGGTACATCTGGTTATAGGATCTGCCGCGATTCATCTGGTGTGGGACCTGCCGCAGTACATCTGGTTACAGGATCTGCCACAATACATCTGGTTACAGGACCTGCCGCGGTACATCTGGTTACAGGACCTGCCGTGGTACATCTGGTTACAGGACCTGCCGCGATACATCTGGTGCGGGACCTGCCGCGGTATATCTGGTTACAGGACCTGCCGTGGTACATCTGGTTACAGGACCTGTTGCGGTACAGCTGGTGCAGGACCTGCCGTAGTACATCTGGCTACAGGACCCGCCGCGGTACATCTGCTTACAGGACCTGCCACGATACATCTGGTTACAGGACCTGCTGTGATACATCTGGTTACAGGGCCTGCCATGGTACATCTGGTTACAGGACCTGCCGTGGAATATCTGGTTACAGGACCTGGCACGGTACCTCTGGTTACAGGACCTGCCGTGGAAAATCTGGTTACAGGACCTGCCACGGTAACTCTGGTTACAGGACCTGCCGTGGAATATCTGGTTACAGGACCTGCCACAGTACATCTGGTAACAGGACCTGCCATGGTACATCTGGTTGCAGGACCTGCCGCGATACATCTGGTTACAGGACCTGCCGGGGTATATCTGGTTATAGGACCTGCCGTGGTACATCTGGTTACAGGACCTGCCGTGGTACATCTGGTTACAGGACCTGCCATGGTACATCTGGTTACAGGACCTGCCGCGATACATCTGGTGTGGGACCTGCCGCAGTACATCTGGTTACAGGATCTGCCACAATACATCTGGTTACAGGACCTGCCGCGGTACATCTGGTTACAGGACCTGCCGTGGTACATCTGGTTACAGGACCTGCCGCGATACATCTGGTGCGGGACCTGCCGCAGTACATCTGGTTACAGGATCTGCCACAATACATCTGGTTACAGGACCTGCCGCGGTACATCTGGTTACAGGGCCTGCCGTGGTACATCTGGTTACAGGACCTGCCGTGGAATATCTGGTTACAGGACCTGCCACGGTACCTCTGGTTACAGGACCTGCCATGGAATATCTGGTTACAGGACCTGCCACAGTACATCTGGTAACAGGACCTGCCATGGTACATCTGGTTACAGGACCTGCCGCGGTACATCTGGTTACAGGGCCTGCCATGGTACATCTGGTTACAGGACCTGCCGTGGAATATCTGGTTATAGGACCTGCCACGGTACCTCTGGTTACAGGACCTGCTGTGGAATATCTGGTTACAGGACCTGCCACAGTCCATCTGGTAACAGGACCTGCCATGGTACATCTGGTTACAGGACCTGCCGCGATACATTTGGTTACAGGACCTGCCGGGGTATATCTGGTTATAGGACCTGCTGTGGTACATCTGGTTACAGGACCTGCCGTGGTACATCTGGTTACAGGACCTGCCATGGTACATCTGGTTACAGGACCTGCCGCGATACATCTGGTGTGGGACCTGCCGCAGTACATCTGGTTACAGGATCTGCCACAATACATCTGGTTACAGGACCTGCCGCGGTACATCTGGTTACAGGACCTGCCGTGGTACATCTGGTTACAGGACATGCCGTGATACATCTGGTGCGGGACCTGCCGCGGTATGTCTGGTTACAGGACCTGCCGTGGTACATCTGGTTACAGGACCTGTTGCGGTACAGCTGGTGCAGGACCTGCCGTAGTACATCTGGCTACAGGACCTGCCGCGGTACATCTGCTTACAAGACCTGCCACGATACATCTGGTTACAGGACCTGCTGTGATACATCTGGTTACAGGGCCTGCCATGGTACATCTGGTTACAGGACCTGCCGTGGAATATCTGGTTACAGGACCTGCCACGGTACCTCTGGTTACAGGACCTGCCATGGAATATCTGGTTACAGGACCTGCCACAGTACATCTGGTAACAGGACCTGCCATGGTACATCTGGTTACAGGACCTGCCGCGATACATCTGGTTACAGGACCTGCCGGGGTATATCTGGTTATAGGACCTGTCGTGGTACATCTGGTTACAGGACCTGCCGTGGTACATCTGGTTACAGGATCTGCCATGGTACATCTGGTTACAGGACCTGCCGCGATACATCTGGTGTGGGACCTGCCGCAGTACATCTGCTTACAGGATCTGCCACAATACATCTGGTTACAGGACCTGCCGCGGTACATCTGGTTACAGGACCTGCCGTGGTACATCTGGTTACAGGACCTGCCGCGATACATCTGGTGCGGGACCTGCCGCGGTATATCTGGTTACAGGACCTGCCGTGGTACATCTGGTTACAGGACCTGTTGCGGTACAGCTGGTGCAGGACCTGCCGTAGTACATCTGGCTACAGGACCCGCCGCGGTACGTCTGCTTACAGGACCTGCCACGATACATCTGGTTACAGGACCTGCTGTGATACATCTGGTTACAGGGCCTGCCATGGTACATCTGGTTACAGGACCTGCCGTGGAATATCTGGTTACAGGACCTGCCACGGTACCTCTGGTTACAGGACCTGCCGTGGAATATCTGGTTACAGGACCTGCCACGGTACCTCTGGTTACAGGACCTGCCGTGGAATATCTGGTTACAGGACCTGCCACAGTACATCTGGTAACAGGACCTGCCATGGTACATCTGGTTACAGGACCTGCCGCGATACATCTGGTTACAGGACCTGCCGGGGTATATCTGGTTATAGGACCTGCCGTGGTACATCTGGTTACAGGACCTGCCGTGGTACATCTGGTTACAGGACCTGCCATGGTACATCTGGTTACAGGACCTGCCACGATACATCTGGTGTGGGACCTGCCGCAGTACATCTGGTTACAGGATCTGCCACAATACATCTGGTTACAGGACCTGCCGCGGTACATCTGGTTACAGGACCTGCCGTGGTACATCTGGTTACAGGACCTGCTGCGATACATCTGGTGCGGGACCTGCCACGGTACCTCTGGTTACAGGACCTGCCGTGGAATATCTGGTTACAGGACCTGCCACAGTACATCTGGTAACAGGACCTGCCATGGTACATCTGGTTACAGGACAGCCGCGGTACATCTGGTTACAGGGCCTGCCATGGTACATCTGGTTACAGGACCTGCCGTGGAATATCTGGTTACAGGACCTGCCACGGTACCTCTGGTTACAGGACCTGCCGTGGAATATCTGGTTACAGGACCTGCCACAGTACATCTGGTAACAGGACCTGCCGTGGTACATCTGGTTACAGGACCTGCCGTGGTACATCTGGTTACAGGACCTGCCATGGTACATCTGGTTACAGGACCTGCCGCGATACATCTGGTGTGGGACCTGCCGCAGTACATCTGGTTACAGGATCTGCCACAATACATCTGGTTACAGGACCTGCCGCGGTACATCTGGTTACAGGACCTGCCGTGGTACATCTGGTTACAGGACCTGCCGCGATACATCTGGTGCGGGACCTGCCGCGGTATATCTGGTTACAGGACCTGCCGTGGTACATCTGGTTACTGGACCTGTTGCGGTACAGCTGGTGCAGGACCTGCCGTAGTACATCTGGCTACAGGACCTGCCGCGGTACATCTGCTTACAAGACCTGCCACGATACATCTGGTTACAGGACCTGCCGTTGAATATCTGGTTACAGGACCTGCCACGGTACCTCTGGTTACAGGACCTGCCGTGGAAGATCTGGTTACAGGACCTGCCACAGTACATCTGGTAACAGGACCTGCCATGGTACATCTGGTTACAGGACCTGCCACAGTACATCTGGTAACAGGACCTGCCATGGTACAGCTGGTTACAGGACCTGCCGCGATACATCTGGTTACAGGACCTGCCGGGGTATATCTGGTTATAGGACCTGCCGTGGTACATCTGGTTACAGGACCTGCCGTGGTACATCTGGTTACAGGACCTGCCATGGTACATCTGGTTATAGGATCTGCCGCGATTCATCTGGTGTGGGACCTGCCGCAGTACATCTGGTTACAGGATCTGCCACAATACATCTGGTTACAGGACCTGCCGCGGTACATCTGGTTACAGGACCTGCCGTGGTACATCTGGTTACAGGACCTGCCGCGATACATCTGGTGCGGGACCTGCCGCGGTATATCTGGTTACAGGACCTGCCGTGGTACATCTGGTTACAGGACCTGTTGCGGTACAGCTGGTGCAGGACCTGCCGTAGTACATCTGGCTACAGGACCTGCCGCGGTACATCTGCTTACAGGACCTGCCACGATACATCTGGTTACAGGACCTGCTGTGATACATCTGGTTACAGGGCCTGCCATGGTATATCTGGTTACAGGACCTGCCGTGGAATATCTGGTTACAGGACCTGGCACGGTACCTCTGGTTACAGGACCTGCCGTGGAAAATCTGGTTACAGGACCTGCCACGGTACCTCTGGTTACAGGACCTGCCGTGGAATATCTGGTTACAGGACCTGCCACAGTACATCTGGTAACAGGACCTGCCATGGTACATCTGGTTACAGGACCTGCCGCGATACATCTGGTTACAGGACCTGCCGGGGTATATCTGGTTATAGGACCTGCCGTGGTACATCTGGTTACAGGACCTGCCGTGGTACATCTGGTTACAGGACCTGCCATGGTACATCTGGTTACAGGACCTGCCGCGATACATCTGGTGTGGGACCTGCCGCAGTACATCTGGTTACAGGATCTGCCACAATACATCTGGTTACAGGACCTGCCGCGGTACATCTGGTTACAGGACCTGCCGTGGTACATCTGGTTACAGGACCTGCCGCGATACATCTGGTGCGGGACCTGCCGCAGTACATCTGGTTACAGGATCTGCCACAATACATCTGGTTACAGGACCTGCCGCGGTACATCTGGTTACAGGGCCTGCCGTGGTACATCTGGTTACAGGACCTGCCGTGGAATATCTGGTTACAGGACCTGCCACAGTACATCTGGTAACAGGACCTGCCATGGTACATCTGGTTACAGGACCTGCCGCGGTACATCTGGTTACAGGGCCTGCCATGGTACATCTGGTTACAGGACCTGCCGTGGAATATCTGGTTACAGGACCTGCCACGGTACCTCTGGTTACAGGACCTGCTGTGGAATATCTGGTTACAGGACCTGCCACAGTCCATCTGGTAACAGGACCTGCCATGGTACATCTGGTTACAGGACCTGCCGCGATACATCTGGTTACAGGACCTGCCGGGGTATATCTGGTTATAGGACCTGCTGTGGTACATCTGGTTACAGGACCTGCCGTGGTACATCTGGTTACAGGACCTGCCATGGTACATCTGGTTACAGGACCTGCCACGATACATCTGGTGTGGGACCTGCCGCAGTACATCTGGTTACAGGATCTGCCACAATACATCTGGTTACAGGACCTGCCGCGGTACATCTGGTTACAGGACCTGCCGTGGTACATCTGGTTACAGGACCTGCCGTGATACATCTGGTGCGGGACCTGCCGCGGTATATCTGGTTACAGGACCTGCCGTGGTACATCTGGTTACAGGACCTGTTGCGGTACAGCTGGTGCAGGACCTGCCGTAGTACATCTGGCTACAGGACCTGCCGCGGTACATCTGCTTACAAGACCTGCCACGATACATCTGGTTACAGGACCTGCTGTGATACATCTGGTTACAGGGCCTGCCATGGTACATCTGGTTACAGGACCTGCCGTGGAATATCTGGTTACAGGACCTGGCACGGTACCTCTGGTTACAGGACCTGCCGTGGAATATCTGGTTACAGGACCTGCCACAGTACCTCTGGTTACAGGACCTGCCGTGGAATATCTGGTTACAGGACCTGCCACAGTACATCTGGTAACAGGACCTGCCATGGTACATCTGGTTACAGGACCTGCCGCGATACATCTGGTTACAGGACCTGCCAGGGTATATCTGGTTATAGGACCTGCCGTGGTACATCTGGTTACAGGACCTGCCATGGTACATCTGGTTACAGGACCTGCCATGGTACATCTGGTTACAGGACCTGCCGCGATACATCTGGTGTGGGACCTGCCGCAGTACATCTGGTTACAGGATCTGCCACAATACATCTGGTTACAGGACCTGCCGCGGTACATCTGGTTACAGGACCTGCCGTGGTACATCTGGTTACAGGACCTGCCGCGATACATCTGGTGCGGGACATGCCGCAGTACATCTGGTTACAGGATCTGCCACAATACATCTGGTTACAGGACCTGCCGCGGTACATCTGGTTACAGGGCCTGCCGTGGTACATCTGGTTACAGGACCTGCCGTGGAATATCTGGTTACAGGACCTGCCACGGTACCTCTGGTTACAGGACCTGCCGTGGAATATCTGGTTACAGGACCTGCCACAGTACATCTGGTAACAGGACCTGCCATGGTACATCTGGTTACAGGACCTGCCGCGGTACATCTGGTTACAGGGCCTGCCATGGTACATCTGGTTACAGGACCTGCCGTGGAATATCTGGTTACAGGACCTGCCACGGTACCTCTGGTTACAGGACCTGCCGTGGAATATCTGGTTACAGGACCTGCCACAGTCCATCTGGTAACAGGACCTGCCATGGTACATCTGGTTACAGGACCTGCCGCGATACATCTGGTTACAGGACCTGCCGGGGTATATCTGGTTATAGGACCTGCTGTGGTACATCTGGTTACAGGACCTGCCGTGGTACATCTGGTTACAGGACCTGCCATGGTACATCTGGTTACAGGACCTGCCGCGATACATCTGGTGTGGGACCTGCCGCAGTACATCTGGTTACAGGATCTGCCACAATACATCTGGTTACAGGACCTGCCGCGGTACATCTGGTTACAGGACCTGCCGTGGTACATCTGGTTACAGGACCTGCCGTGATACATCTGGTGCGGGACCTGCCGCGGTATATCTGGTTACAGGACCTGCCGTGGTACATCTGGTTACAGGACCTGTTGCGGTACAGCTGGTGCAGGACCTGCCGCAGTACATCTGGCTACAGGACCTGCCGCGGTACATCTGCTTACAGGACCTGCCACGATACATCTGGTAACAGGACCTGCTGTGATACATCTGGTTACAGGGCCTGCCATGATACATCTGGTTACAGGACCTGCCGTGGAATATCTGGTTACAGGACCTGCCACGGTACCTCTGGTTACAGGACCTGCCATGGAATATCTGGTTACAGGACCTGCCACAGTACATCTGGTAACAGGACCTGCCATGGTACATCTGGTTACAGGACCTGCCGCGATACATCTGGTTACAGGACCTGCCGGGGTATATCTGGTTATAGGACCTGCCGTGGTACATCTGGTTACAGGACCTGCCGTGGTACATCTGGTTACAGGATCTGCCATGGTACATCTGGTTACAGGACCTGCCGCGATACATCTGGTGTGGGACCTGCCGCAGTACATCTGGTTACAGGATCTGCCACAATACATCTGGTTACAGGACCTGCCGCGGTACATCTGGTTACAGGACCTGCCGTGGTACATCTGGTTACAGGACCTGCCGCGATACATCTGGTGCGGGACCTGCCGCGGTATATCTGGTTACAGGACCTGCCGTGGTACATCTGGTTACAGGACCAGTTGCGGTACAGCTGGTGCAGGACCTGCCGTAGTACATCTGGCTACAGGACCTGCCGCGGTACATCTGCTTACAGGACCTGCCACGATACATCTGGTTACAGGACCTGCCACGATATATCTGGTGCGGGACCTGCTGCGATACATCTGGTGCGGGACCTGCCGCGGTACATCTGGTTACAGGACCAGCCGTGGTACATCTGGTGCGGGACCTGCCACGGTACATCTGGTTACAGGACCTGTCATGGTACATCTGGTTACAGGACCTGCTGCGGTACATCTGGTGTGGGACTTGCCGTGGTACATCTGGTTACAGGACCTGCCGCGGTACATCTGATGCGGGACCTGCCGCAGTACATCTGGTTACAGGACCTGCCGTGGTACATCTGGAGTGGGACCTGCTGCAGTACATCTGGTTACAGGACCTGCCGCTGTACAATGGTTACAGGACCTGCCGCCGTACATTTGGTGCGGGATCTGCCGTGGTACATCTGTTTACATGACCTGCCGCGGTACATCTGGTTACAGGACCTGCCGCGGTACATTTGGTTGCAGGACCTGCCACGGTACATCTGGAGCGGGACCTGCTGCAGTACATCTGGTTCCAGGACCTGCCGCTGTACACTGGTTACAGGACCTGCCGCTGTACATCTGGTTACAGGACCTGCCATGGTACACCTGATGCGGGACCTGCCGCGTTACATCTGGTTACAGGGCCTGCCATGGTACATCTGGTTACAGGACCTGCCGTGGTACATCTGATGCGGGACCTGCCGCAGTACATCTGGTTACAGGACCTGCCGCTGTACACTGGTTACAGGACCTGCCGCTGTACATCTGGTTACAGGACCTGCCACGGTACATCTGATGTGGGACCTGCCGCGTTACATCTGGTTACAGGGCCTGCCATGGTACATCTGGTTACAGGACCTGCCGTGGTACATCTGATGCGGGACCTGCTGCAGTACATCTGGTTACAGGACCTGCCGCTGTACACTGGTTACAGGACCTGCCGCTGTACATCTGGTTACAGGACCTGCCGCCGTACATCTGGTGCGGGACCTGCCACGGTACATCTGGTTACAGGACCTGCCGTGGTCCATCTGGCAACAGGACCTGCCGCGGTACATCTGGAGCGGGAACTGCCGCGGTACATCTGGAGCGGGACCTGCCGCGGTACATCTGGCTACAGGACCTGCCATGGCACATCTGGCTACAGGACCTGCCGCGGTACTACTGGTGCAGAACCTGCCCTGGGACATCTGGAGCAGGACCTGCCACGGTACATCTGGTTCCTCCACTCTGCACAGTAGTTTCAGCTCTCACAGCTGCTTTTATCTGAAGTAACTACTTGTGTAAGGGGTTTTTCTCGAGAGGTTTCCCAGAGGTTTCTCTCTCTAGAGGGCTCTCTCTCTTGCACAGTAAAACCTTGAGTGGTTCGACCCACTCACCCCTTAGATTCTATACTCTGGACTTAGGCGCAGGAACTGCAATGCAGAGAAAACTCTTATCGACCAAGTTTGATGAAACAAAATGAAATTTTATTGAATAAGGAAAATTATCAAATCAAATGCAAGCAGATAAGGGAGTGCATGGGAGGGAAAAACACACAAACAAATCATAACGACACAGTTCTAACTAAAGCAAATACAGGCACCTTATACTCTACAAAGACCATCATGAAATAAGGAAACACACGGAACATCGAGGGACAACAACTCATGTTAATTGTACCTTTAAATCCACCCCCTTATTAAACCTATCTAGATCTGATTGTGAAGGGCCAGAAGCATGCTCACCAATCCCACTAGGAAGTGCAAGGTTTTGAAAACGAGTCTGTGTTTGGTCCTTTCAGGCGTTTCGTCTCCACGTGGATCATGGAGCCCCTGCGGGCTGCGCCACACCTCTCTCCTGAGGTGGGGGTCAGGGGCGGCTGGACACCGGCAGGCCTGGATGTCGGCGAGGCCGAGGATCGTCGGCTCGACCCTGGTCAGGGGAGCCTTGTGCTGGTGTGGCCCCTTCTACCTTCAGCTACAGCCCAGGGATGGTCGATGATCTCCCGATGGTCTTTCCCGGGGCGGGACGCTGGTTCCGAAATGACTCTTTATACAGTCAGAATTGTCCTTCTGATTTCTCCAACGGTGGAGCAGAGTCCGCTGATCTTTCCCCAAGCCAGCTCCTCTTTGCCCAGCTCAAAAGCTGGACAGGCTGCTGGGGCTGCAACGACTGTCCGACTGCCACCTGTAAACTATCTTTCAGCTCTTCAGCTCGACTCTCCTTGTGACTGTTCAAGCTTGTCGATTCAAGCTTCCTCCAGCGTCTTCTTCCAAGCTGTTTCTTCCTCCTCAAGCTGCGTGTCCGGGGTGCTGCGCTCCGTGCTTCAACTGCTGAAAGGTCTCTTCAGTTATACCTTTCTTCCCGAGGCCTCACTTCCCGCCCAAAATCAGGTTAGTCTTTGTTTTAACTTTGGCGGGCTTTGAGCACAGCGGGGCAGTTATTATATTTAAAATCATTTTAAGCGGCTGGTAACAGGCCCATCTCTGGTTGGAAATGGCTTTCATTGTTTTGAATGTCCTGCTGATCTCGTTATCTAGTCCTGGGTGCTGTTCTCATGAATATGAAATTGTCCCCTTTTGTCTGGGGCAGCATCTTGATGGCCTCTGTCTCCAGGCCGATCTTGAGTGGATCTGCATCTAATCCATATGCATGCCTGTGGTTCTGGTTTCGTTCTCTCAGAAAACGGCTTCCAGAACTTACTAAAGGTTCAATCCACATAGCTGTCTGAGGTTGCGCAGGAACCATTTTAAAGTGTCCCAATAAGCTGGTCACATGATACGGTGGCCATTTTGTATGCCCCTTTTGCTGGGCTTCTTTTAAAACTGTCTTTAAAACATGGCCTCTTCCGCCCATTGACCTTTATTAATATGAAATCCAATTTTGTGAATCCTACACTCCCCCCTGATGATACTGTAACTTGCTTGGAGTATCATAATTCTGGGTGAGCAAAATTTTCTGTCCTTCCACAATCTAACCATCCCCAGTATTTACCTATCTATGACCCCACGACACATGCATTTCCCATTTCAGAAAATCTAGTGTACATTAAGCATCTATGGGCCAGAAATTCGTGAACGGGGCTTGCCGCGCGTGCAAGGTCCCGATTTGCACTTACCCGACGCACCTGCCGATCACCTCCAGGGACGCCTGGAATTCCATTTTGAATCTGAAGAATCCGGGGCAGTGTTTGACGTCACGCCGCCCAGGAGTGCAGCCAGCGCGAAGCCTGGAGCGCGCTGTGCAACTGAGACACGCCCCTTGAGGTCTCAGTTTAACAGGACACGCCCCCAATGTTTCTGCCAAGCTGCTAAGCATTTTTACATGCAAAGCAGCAGTTTAAATAGGTTTTTGGAAGTTTTTTGAAGCTTTTGGTAACTTTTATAAACTCTTAAAAACGTTTACATTATTTTGAAGAATCTGAAGTAGTTTTAAACAGAATTAAAGCAATTTAAAGACTTTTAAAAGCCCTAAAAGATTTTTTTTAATTCCATTTATTTATTTAGCAATGTCATCGTCATACGTGTCTTCACACTGTTCCCTTTGGGGAACTGTATGAAGTGGTGGAAGGATTTATGGCCATGATTAACGCTCATTCCGTGACCGTAACCATCTTTGAACCAGCCATTAGAGTGGTTAGTCCTATGGCGGGAGGGTTTTACGGGCTCCCACAAGCTATACAAGGAGGGGGGGCCACCCACACCCACGGACGCAAATATCCCACTGGATGTCAACCCAGAATTTAGAGCCAGAGCTCCGACTCCACTTGCCGGGACTGTCTGGAGCGGGGTTCGAAACCCTACCCTGATCTGGCCCAGCAGCGGGGATCCTACCGCTATGCCAAAGGCCCAATCCGATTAGGAACGTGAAATGGCTGGAATGAGCACAATTCACCGCATTAAAAGAACTCACAATTGAACTGATGATGACCTCAGCAATCTCCTCAAGGAGGTGGAGGCGCAGTGCCTGCTCATCATTGGTAATGAGAAGTCAAAGGCGCCGCAAAAAGGGCAGATGATAGCTTGGTCTTTCAAGTGGCAGCATAGGGCTCCAGTCACGGGGAGGGAAAAGGCGCAGGAAACGTATGGGTGTCACCTTTTGTGCGGAGTGGGCCTTTTGCGTAGCAGTAAGCATCCCCGCCACTGGGCCAGAAGGAGTAGGGTTTCGAACCCCACTCCAGACAGTCCCGGCAAGTGGAGTCGGAGCTCCAACTATAAATTCTGGGTGGACATCCAGCAGGATACTTGCGTCCGTGGGTGTGGGTGGCCCCCCCCCTCAGATGGGTTGTGGGAGCCCGTAAAACCCTCACGCCATAGGACTAACCACCCTAATGGCTGGTTCAAAGATGGTTACGGTCACGGAATGAGCGTTAATCACGGCCATAAACCCTTCCACCACTTCATACAGTTCCCGAAAGGGAACAGTGTGAGGATACGTACGACGATGACCTCTTGCGCAATGCACCTCCTTGGACCCTCAGTCGCAGATGCGAGGGGGCAAATCGTGCAATTGTTAAATTTTTCATTTTATTGACATGTAAAATGTTGGCCCAGTAATTCCCTTCCAAATGCGCGAGTACGGTCGGGGTACTTACGCGTCTGGCCGGAGGAAATGCCGGTTTTCAGCATGCACAGTGCATGTGGGGAAAACCGGCATTTCCTGTCCTCTGAACGAAGGGGTTCAGAGGCAGAACGCATGCGACTGCACAGGCAGCGCGTGCGCAGTAAAATTCGCCGCTTTCATTCATGCTTTCAGTGAGGTCAAGTCCTTACAACTTACACATGAAAAAAGCATGGGTACAGTTGCTCCAGAGGCTGCGGAGGAAGATATTTCTTATCGTGGAGCTTCTGAAAGTATGTATGTCTGTATATATTCCTTTGCGTGTTATGTATATATTCCTTTACTTATGTGTATGAATGTATTATTTAATTATGACTTTCAGAGAAAGTAACTTATTGGAAAATCATAAATAAAAACATGCATTCATACACATAAGTAAAGGAATATAACACATACATACATATACGTAAAGGAATATATGCGGACATACATACATAATTACTTATTACTGATGAAAAGTTTCTTTCTTAAAAGTGCTGGAAATGTTACATTACTCATTTTAGAACACTCATTTTCACATTCAATTCACACAGCCACAATTGCTCCTTCTACCTACCGTTCTGAAAACCTATTTAAAAATTTTTTTTAAACTTTAAAACTTACTTAAAATTTCTTAAAATAACTTCCCTCCCTTTCCCAAACAAAAATATTGCCTTTCAGAAGCTCCACGATAAAATATATCTTCCTCCGCAGCCTTTGAACAACTTTACACATACTTTTTTCAAGTGTAACTTGTAAGGACTTACCCTCACTGAACCCATGAATGAAATCTACGAAGTTCACTGCGCAAGCGCTGCCTGTGCAGTCGCACGCGCTGTGCCTATGAACCCCTTCGTTCCGAGGCCTGGAAATGCCGGCGTTCCCCGCATGCGCTGTGCATGCTGAATGCCGGCATTTCCAACGGCCAGATGCGTGAGTACCCAGACCGTACTCACGCATTTGGTCACGAATTTCTGGCCCTATAGATGGCAATTCCTCAGAGTTAAAATCTTATAACTTAATTCCAGGTGTGTAGGGGGTCCTTATACCCCTACATCACCTAGTACATACACATTATCAAATAATAATCACATCTAATAAACTTCAATAATAAAATGAAATACATACGAAAA
This sequence comes from Somniosus microcephalus, assembly GCF_052327205.1. Classification (NCBI taxonomy): domain Eukaryota; kingdom Metazoa; phylum Chordata; class Chondrichthyes; order Squaliformes; family Somniosidae; genus Somniosus; species Somniosus microcephalus. Next base: position 75,116,738 of record NC_140995.1, on the reverse strand, counting down.
TCCCAAAAACACATGAATACATTACAAAAATAATACAGAGGAGGGAGGGAAAACTTTAACCTTATACAAAGCATCATAAATCTAAACGGGTGTCTCTTCTTCTACCCGCACATAATGCTCCCTCCATTCCCCTCTATTCTCGTACTTTTGCGAATGTTTGACCTTTTTACAGTGTACAAACAACAAATACACTACAATGACAACCTGGCACACTACAAGAATGTGGGAGGCTATCCTAATCCAGGAAGCGACTTCTATATTAATGAGCAGGTCCCACCACGGTGGGGGTCACTATATCCAATATGTCTGCCCCTATCCCTAAAGTCTTCTGCTCCAGTGTGTAGAAGTGTTTCTCTGAAACAACAACGGCTTTTAATATCTTGGTGAGGTGTTCAGGGAGAGGGGGATTGATATATCCAAAATGTGCAATGAATCGTTACAGATCGGTGAAATTCTTTCTCACAGTGATGTGAACAGTGGAAGGTTCAGGAATGGGGACAATTCGCTCTTGGGCCACTTGAACTTCTGCCCTGGGCTTGAAACAGAAGCTGCTGTCACTCACCGGACACCAACCGTGCTGTCCATGCTGGTAGTGGGGCACTGCAGTGGTGACACAGTATGTCCCACCTCCTATATATGCCACCTGCGGGGGCACATGGCCTTGTGCCATTGCCTCCATGGTGCAATTTATATGTTTCACGCCAGCAGTTCTGAACCCGCACTGTGGTTTTAAATGGGCATTCAAGTGCTGGGGACACAGGATGATGTGTGCTCCCCGGCTCCGGCACCCTGAGAGGTCAGTACCCAGCATTGCATGCACCCATCGAATGATGTACGTTGGGACCGCTGTGTAGCGAATGTGCGCACCCCCCTGAATTACTCCAATGTTCTCCACCCTGTATACCGGGGCGGGTTTGGCTGTCTTTCCCATCACCGGCATTCTTACCACTATACGGTGTGATTAGACCGTCCACAGTCCACTGGGAATGGGGAGGCCTCTGAAACTAGTCTAAGCTGGCACGGGCTCAATGTATTCTCAAAAGGGTGGAGGGCTGCGAGGTGCTTGTTGCTAATCCAGGAGGGGACTAAGCCTTGCTTTAAATCCTCCAGATTACTGCGGCCCTCGCCCAGTAACCACGCCCCGTATAGCACACAAGCTTCGTTCTGCGCAGCCTGATCGGACGCATTCCGATCATCCCTGATGAGAGCATTTACCATTCTGGCGTGTTTCTCCAGCTCCGCTGTTATCTCTTTTAAGTGTAGTGTCATGGCCTGGTCCTCATGTAACTCAGAACCCACTACCTTATTCTCATCAGTCAGTATCTTTCTTAGCTGTGTTTTCAAACCATTAATCTGTGTTTGTAGCTCCACGTCATCCAGTGTGTTGATGACGGAAGTCCCTGTGTTAAAAGCTGTGAAAATATCATTTACTGTACCCCTTCTTTGTCTCCCCACTCTGTCCAAGACCTCATGTGGTGTGGTGTACAATTCGGCTCTGTCGACATCGGCAAAGTCGAATTCGTAAAACTGTTTAAACATGTTTGTTAACAGGACCTGGTATAATTGCTCCGTTTCCTTGGGGCACCACGCTGGCAATCTTACCTCGGTGAGGTTTAAAATCACCGAAGCCACCGCGTAGTGGACCCCTTGGTAAAGTACCTGACCTGTGGGTACCAATACCAATCCGTTCCCGGGTCCCTTTGTCGTGGTGGGGCACCCTTCCTTTAGGGCTTTTGCTACCGGAACTGTGGGCAGGGGCTTGCGGGGTCGGGTGATGAGCTCCGTGGCGTTTACTGGAATCTGTGAGTATGGGACTCCGCACGCCCGTGTGCTGACATCCCACCTCATTCCTTGTCCAGCATCCTGCCACTGTCTTTGGAAAAAGATGGAGACGCCTGTGGGGCAAGCACTTTCTGAACCCCACATACAGCTGTAGATCCCCTCATCTGGCTCCCACCATTTGTCCCAACAGACACTCAACCCCCCGTGTGTCCCCGTAATTGTCCGATGGGTGTTATTACCCAATCTTTCCCACTCCACAGTGGAGTTCTTCATGGTGCTGCTCAACTTACGCAGCCACCACCATCGATCCAAGGGTACGTGGCCGTTGCAAACAAGGCAGATCTTCTTGCCCACAGTGACGCTTATCCGGGGTGCAATGATCCGCACCCTGGGGCACATCAGAGACGTTTCTCTGTATGCAAACCCCGTCTGGCTGGAGTATTCAGAGGAGTTCGACCCCAGCCAGCCTGGCCATCTCCCTTCATGGAAGTAGGCCGCAGTCTCTTCAGCGTCCCGTGAGCCGGTTCTGTCAGTCGCGGTGGGGCCTCTATTTCCAGAGCACCCATAAACGGTGGAGTCCTTGGTGTGGCCCTGATAGGCCCAGCTCCATCCGATCAGCACGAACGCGACGAGGATCCCTCTCATCTTTCTTCTGGTTCCTGCAATAAATCACACAATACAGCCAGGCTCCCGAGAGATTCTGGCTTAGGTGACCGCATGATCGGGTCTTTTGACCTTGATCCAAAACACACACATACTGGGCAGATTTAAAACTACTTAAACTCTAATCCCCTTAATATTTACACACCTTAAACTTAAACTTAAACTAAACGTATGTACAGCGCCGCCCGGCCCCGGGCGGCTTGCCTAATCCCTGATCGGACTGCAGCTTGCCGCTCCCTGTGGTGGGGCTGCAGTGACTTGTGGCTCTGGACTGCAGCTCGCCGCTCCCTGTGGCGGGGCTGCAGTGACCTGTGGTTCTGGTTCCCCGCAACCTTTTGCTGTTAAACGGGGACTGTGTTTTTTCATGGATATCTGAAGTCGGCGTTTGCTGGGAGTGGGGGACTCAGGCCAAGGTTTAACAGGCTGAGGCGTTCGAGTTGACCTGCGAAAAGGTACTTTGGGCGTGGCTCCCTTAGCGAGTGGACCTTCGGGTGGGACCTTAGCTCTCAAAGCCCGTGGCTCTTCCACGACTGTAGGCTTCGGTCCCCTTCCCTCAGGCTCCACCCCTTTGGGATTTGGGGAGGCTCCCTTGGCGAGTGGACCTTTGGGTGGGACTTCAGCTCTCACAGCCCGTGGCTCTTCCACGACTGTAGGCTTCGGCTCCCTCCCCTCAGGCTCCGCCCCTTCGGGAATTGGGCCTGTGGCAGACGGCTCCTCCTCACCTGTCCCTGCAGGTGGAGAATCTCTGCGCCCAATTTCTACCTCCCCCACGCTCGAGTCGAGGGCGGGATCTCCGTCCTCCGACTCCACCTCTTCCAGAATCGTGTCGAGGGCGGGAACTTGTTGTTCGGGCCCCTCCTCGTCCGAGTCCCAGGCCATCGGAGAAACCTCCCCCCAGGTGGGCGGGACCTCTTCTCCTTCCAAGCAGGCTACAACGCCAGCTTGTGTGGTCTGTGACTCATCACGTGCCTCAGGCTGAGGATCTTTATCCTCAGACCTGGCTTCGGTTGCTGATGCTCTTGCACCCGGTTTAAACAGTTTGCATTGGTCATGAACCATTTTACAAACCCTTAGCTGGTCCTCTAAACTGCCAGCCCTCGCTGTTAACCTAGCATTCTCCTCCCTTAAAGCCTGCTCAACTAACTTAGCCTCCGCAACCTGGCACCGCAAGTATTCCTCCATGCTACAGGAGGTCCCTTCTTGTGCGTGTCTTTCTGGGGGACACAGGTCGACAGGCTGCGCTGGCTCTAGTCATTTGGGCACAGCGGTCGGGGTTTCAGGAGTGACAAGGCCGGTGGTAACAGCTATTTTCCCCTGCGAGGTCATCAGAGACCGCATTGTCTGTATGATTGACTCAATCGCAGCGGGATTCATAACCGCACCATCTCCTTGTGCTGGGGCAGGAGCTACGGCTTGGGCTTTGGGCTGGTGCTGGGGCAACGGCCTCGGCTTGGGCTTGGGCTGCGGGAAATCTCCCTTTATTATCCTTCCACGGATTTCTACAGTCCTTGCACCAATGTCCATCCTTCCCACACCCGTAACAATTGAGCTTGGCTTGGACAGGACGATTCCCTTCCTGCCTCCACTCCTTCTTGCTTGGGGCTGCAGGTTTTGCCTCATGCACCTTTCCTTTCTGGGGAGGTGTTTCCTGACCTCTACAGTTCTTATACGCCACATTTAACTGACGGAGCACCGTCTCTTCCATGACACCGGGACCCTGGGGATCAAACCATGATCTGGCTAGGGCCCGTGTCTCCGGCAAGCTGTTCGTAACCAAGCAACGGAGCCAATGAACCCGCTGTTCGTTGCTCATTTGAGCCCGTTCAGGCATACCCGGACAGCTGCGTCGATACACCGGCCACAGTCTTTCTGCGAAAACCCGTGGGGGTTCTCCAGATAGCTGCAGGGTCCCTTCCACACGGTCGAACGGACTACCGTCGTCCACTCCCATTACTTCTAAAACTTCCTCCTTGAAATCCATATACCCTTTCTGTCCCCTCTTGCCATCCTCTGAGAGGCACCGAAGGATTGTAGGATCCAGGGAGAAAAGCAACAGTTTCGCCTGTTCCTGACCATCGCAGTCATTTATGGCTGCGGTTTCCTCCATCTCCCTGAAATGAATCGAGGGAACTCCCTTTACTGTGAGTCGTGTGAGGTGGCTCACCATGGACCTTAAATTCGGGCCAGCGTAGGGCACCACGAGCTGGTTCTGGTGGGGTCCGACACCGCCATCGGCAGTGTTGGGACCGAACCTCTGGTGCAGAGCGGGACACATCGGTGCCGGTCCCGGCTTTGCGACCAGTGGTTCTTCCACACACTCCACCTCAGCTACCTCCTCTTTTGCTACCCCCTCCTTTTCCGACCAAGTCTCACTATAGCTCGGCGGTGCTGAGGGCTCGGTGGCTGGTAACACAATTACCTCAGCTGGAATCGGCTGTTTTGATTCCTTCAAAAAGTCCATGTGACTGGCTTTCGGGCTGACGAGACACACCATGCCTCTTGCAGGGCCGTTCTTAGGTCCTCTATGGTCTTTTGGCAGGGGCCGTGGTCTGTGCTCTCAAACCCGTGCCTGAGGGCCAGCTTGTAAGCTGCCTTAACCTTCACTACTCTCTCCTCCTGCGCTCTTAGCTGTTGTGCGAGGCGGGCGCTTTTCTCCCGTATCCTCGTTTCATTCATCTTTGCCTCAGTAACCTGGCACTCCAGGTACTCTATCCTAGCCTGATGTTGACTAGCTACCACTTGGCGTTCCTGATTCAGCACGTGAAGTGCTGTGATGAGTTTTTCCCCACCCATGGCCTTTTCCTCTATCTCTGCTGCCTGGGTTGTGATCTTGGCTGCCTGTGCTGCAACGACCCGGTCCAAGATCTGGACCTGCATCAGCCACACTGCCTTTTCCACTGACTTCTTATGCTCTTTGCTCTCTGTCCACCTGATGACTGCGTCCACTGGACGCCCATCCAGCAAGAGATCGGAAATCCACTGCTTAGTGAGATTTACCTTGCCAAAGACATAATCCGCTATCCTCTCATCCATTGCATTTCGACCATTCAAACTTGGATCTACTACATTGCAATCCTGCTGCCAGAGTCCTGCCGTGGTCGCCATTTTCTGTAAGGGGTTTTCCTCGAGAGGTTTTCCAGAGGTTTCTCTCTCTAGAGGCCTCTCTCTCTTGCACAGTAAAACCTTGAGTGGTTCGACCCACTCACCCCTTAGATTCTATACTCTGGACTTAGGCGCAGGAACTGCAATGCAGAGAAAACTCTTATAGACCAAGTTTGATGAAACAAAATGAAATTTTATTGCATAAAGAAAATTATCAAATCAAATGCAAGCAGATAAGGGAGTACATGGGAGGAAAAAACACACAAACAAATCATAATGACACAGTTCTAACTAAAGCAAATACAGGCATCTTATACTCTACAAAGATCATCATGAAATAAGGAAACACACGGAACATCGAGGGACAACTCATGTTAATTGTACCCTTAAATCCACCCCCTTATTAAACCTATCTAGATCTGATTGTGAAGGGCCAGAAGCATGCTCACCAATCCCACTAGGAAGTGCAAGGTTTTGAAAATGAGTCTGTGTTTGGTCCTTTCAGGCGTTTCGTCTCCACGTGGATTGTGGAGCCCCTGCGGGCTGCGCCACTCCTCTCTCCTGAGGTGGGGGTCGGGGGCGGCTGGACACCGGCAGGCCTGGATGTCGGCGAGGTCGAGGATCGTCGGCTCGACCCTGGTCAGGGGAGCCTTGTGCTGGTGTGGCCCCTTCTACCTTCAGCTACGGCCCGGGGATGGTCGATGATCTCCCGATGGTCTTCCCCGGGGCGGGACGCTGGTTCCGAAATGACAGTCAGAATTGTCCTTCTGATTTCTCCAACGGTGGAGCAGAGTCCGCTGATCTTTCCCCAAGCCAGCTCCTCTTTGCCCAGCTCATAAGCTGGACAGGCTGCTGGGGCTGCAACGACTGTCCGACTGCCACCTGTAAACTGTCTTTCAGCTCTTCAGCTCGACTCTCCTTGTGACTGTTCAAGCTTGCCGATTCAAGCTTCCTCCAGCGTCTTCTTCCAAGCTGTTTCTTCCTCCTCAAGCTGCGTGTCCGGGGTGCTGCGCTCCGTGCTTCAACTGCTGAAAGGTCTCTTCAGTTATACCTTTCTTCCCGAGGCCTCACTTCCCGCCCAAAATCAGGTTAGTCTTTGTTTTAACTTTGGCGGGCTTTGAGCACAGCGGGGCAGTTATTTTATTTAAAATCATTTTAAGCGGCTGGTAACAGGCCCATCTCTGGTTGGAAATGGCTTTCATTGTTTTGAATGTCCTGTTGATCTCGTTATCTAGTCCTGGGTGCTGTTCTCATGAATATGAAATTGTTGTGGCGACACGCCACCACTGGACATAATCCACTCACGGCGGCACAGACAGTTTAAGCAGACGCCCCCAGCCGGGGGCCCTTTCCTCCAGCAACTTGTTTCCCGCAGGGACAGGCTGCCGGGAGCACTTCCTGTCTGGGGAGTATTTAATTGGATGCGCTTTGCCATGAGGTAGAATAAAAGCAGTTTTGTTTTACTAGCTCTGGTCTCGACTCCCATGTTTGCCGCGGTATCTCAACACTGGTGATCCCGATGCTCAGGACGAATCCTAAGCTAGCATGGCGGAAACAAACGCAGTCACGGTGAAACTACCGGACTTTTGGGAGAACCTGGCCGAAGCCTGGTTTGTTCAAGCTGAGTCCAGATTCCGGCTGAAACACATTACAGTCGACGCCACAAAGTACGACTACCTCGTCTCCTCTCTCACCTACGCCACAGTCCCCAAGGTTTGGGCAGCGTTGCAGGATCCACCACCGGAAGGCAAGTACAAACATCTGAAGGCTGCGCTCCTTAAAAAATTTCAAACGTCCTCTTACCAGCGCAACTGCCAACTCCTTGACCTCCCCGGCCTTGGTGACACTTCACCCTCGGATCTGCTTTCCCACATGCTGTCCCTCTCGGACGACAAAAACACCGGCGCCCTCTTTCGCACGCTTTTCATTCGGCAGCTCCCCGCCAGCATCCGCCCGCTCATTGTGGAGTCTGGCTCCACGGACCTGAATGACATAGCCGAAAAGGCCGACCGGCTGCTCTCTGCACAGTCCGCTCGCGACGTCGCGCCCGACCTCACGGCAACGACCACGCGGGCTTCCCGGCCCACTAGGCCCGACCGCCCTACCACTCTGGGTCACTGCTACTACCACACCCGTTTTGGCGCTAGGGCCCAACGCTGCACGCCACCGTGTACTTTCAAACCCCCCCCCGCACCGGCCCCCGCGATGTCCGCGGGGCAAAAGGGGCCTCTACTGTACGTCACCGACAACAGAACCAACCGCCGATTTCTGTGCGACACAGGGGCCCAGCACAGCATCACCCCCGCCTCCGCCCTCAAAATCCAACGCGGCACACGGGGTATCACGCTGGCCGCAGCCAATGGCTCTGACATCCGCACATATGGCACCCGCATGGTCACGCTCGACCTCGCGGGCCGCCGCTACCGCTGGGAGTTCCTCACAGCCAGGGTCCTCTGCCCACTCATCGGCGCCGACTTCCTACGCGCCCATGGCCTCCTTGTCGACATTCCGAGGCACCGCCTCGTCGACATCAACACCATGGCCCCCATCCCCAGCGCATTCACCCCGGCCCGTTCGGCCGGCCTGATGACCTACTGCCTCGCCAGAGCCACGGACGACTACTCGGCACTCCTAGCCGAGTTTCCCGCCCTCACTAACCCGACCTTTTCGGCCAAAGCCGCCAAACACGGTGTGGAGCACTATATCCCCACCACCGGCCCCCCAGTTTCTGCCCACGCCCGCAGACTCAACCCGGCCAAGCTGGAAATCGCGCGGGCCGAGTTCACCACCATGGAACAACTCGGCATCATCCGCCGCTCCAGCAGCCCTTGGGCCTCACCCCTCCACATTGCTCCCAAGCCCAGCGGAGGCTGGCGCCCTTGCGGGGACTACCGCCGCCTCAACGACGCCACCACCCCCGACCGATACCCGGTGCCACACATCCAGGACTTCTCGGCCCGACTGCCGGACGAACCGTCTTTTCCAAGGTCGACCTGGTGCGCGGTTACCACCAAGTCCCCGTACACCCCGCGGACATCTCCAAAACGGCCGTCATCACCCCATTCGTCCTGTTCGAGTTCCTGAGGATGCCCTTCGGCCTCAAGAATGCAGCCCAGGCTTTCCAGCGCCTTATGGACTCAGTCCTCCGGGACCTGAACTTCCTATTCGTCTATCTAGACGACATTCTCGTGGCCAGCTCCTCCCAACAGGAACACCTCGAACATCTTCGCATCCTGTTCGGGCGCCTAGCCCAACACGGGCTCATCCTCAGCCTGGCGAAGTGCCAATTCGGCCTAACCGAGATCGATTTTCTCGGTCACCACATCACCCCTGCTGGGGCCATCCCCCTGCCCAACAAGGTGCAGGCCGTCCAGCAATTCCCCCGCCCCACAACCATCAAGGGCCGCCAGGAGTTCCTCGGGATGGTGAACTTCTACAACAGGTTCATCCCCAGTGCTGCAGCCCTCATGAAGCCCCTATACGACTCCCTCCGAGGTAAATCCGGCAAGATGGACGTAGCCTGGACCACTGACACGTCAGCCGCCTTCGATGCCACCAAAAACGCGCTCACCGACGCCACCCTGCTCGCGCACCCGAGGGCCGATGCCCGGGTTGCGCTCACCACCGACGCCTCCGGCCGCGCGGTCGGAGCCGTGCTCGAGCAGTGGGTCAATGGCGCGTGGCAGCCACTTGCCTTCTACAGCCGCCAACTGCGCCCCCCGGAGGTCAAATACTCCACTTTCAACCGCGAGCTTCTCGCGCTCCACCTGTCGGTCCGCCATTTCAGGTTCCTCCTGGAAGGCCGCCCCTTCACCGCGTACGTGGACCACAAGCCGCTCACATACGCGATGGCCAAGCACACCGAACCCTGGTCCGCTAGGCAGCAACGCCAGCTCGCGGCCGTGTCCGAGTTTGCTACGGACATCCAGCACATCTCCGGTAGAGACAACGTTGTCGCCGACTGCCTTTCCCGTCCCGCCATCTGCGCGAATCACCTCGCGGTCGACTACGCGCAACTAGCAGCTGCCCAGCTCACGGACCCAGACCTCCTCTCGGCGGCTACCAGCCTGCCAGGGCTACGCCTAGCCAAGGTCGCGCATGGGCCCGAAGCCACGGCAGTCACTTGCGACGTCTCACTCAGCCAACCCAGGCCGGTCGTCCCTGCAACCTGGCGCCGCCGCATCTTCGACGCGCTCCACGGGCTCTCCCACCCGGGTTCCCGCGCATCCGTCAAACTCCTCTCCCAGCACTTCGTCTGGCGCGGCCTCAGCAAAGATGTTCGGACTTGGGCCACCTCCTGCCTCGCCTGCCAACGGGCTAAGGTACAGCTGCACACAAAAGCACCCCTGGGAGACTTCGAGGTACCCAGCCGCCGCTTCGACCACGTACACGTCGACATCGTCAGTCCTCTGCCGCCATCGCAAGGCCAAACTTATCTCCTCACGATGGTCGACTGCTACACACGCTGGCCTGAGGCAGTGCCGCTGACCTCCACCACCATGCAACCTCGGGGTGACGCTCCACCGAACCACGGCGTACCACCCGCAGGCCAACAGGCTTTGTGAACGCTTCCACAGGTCACTCAAGGCCTCACTCCGCGCCGGCCTGCAGGACAGTACCTGGACTGACCGCCTACCGTGGGTGCTACTAGGCCTACACACCGCAGTCAAGGAAGACCTCCAGTCCTCGGCAGCGGAGTTAGTCTACGGACAACCACTGCGCGTCCCAGGCGAATTCCTTCCGGAGGCTACCACGCCTTGGTCGGCCGAACAGCAGCGGCTCAACTCTTTCTCTTCCGCTCAGCAGTTCGCCCCACATCCGGTCAACCGACACGACGAACTCGCACCTCACGTCCCGCCAAATTTACAGCAGGCGCGCTTCGTCTTCGTGCGACACGACGCGCACCGCGGGCCCCTGCGACCCCCGTACGAGGTACTACAAACCGGGGACAAGGTCTTCAAGCTGCGACTCGGCGACAGGGTCGACACAATCTCTATCGACCGGCTCAAACAAGCACACACAGAACCAGGGGAACAGGTCCCCGTGGCCCGGCCTCCAACTAGAGGCCGTCCCGCCAGCAAGCCAGCACAGCCAGCGGCGAACCGCCCGGCCCCACCAACTAGACCGGCGACCACTCAGAGCCGCTGCGGCAGAACCATCAGACCACCGTCACGACTCGTCCACTCCTCCTAAGCGGATTCTGGGGGGAGCTCTGTGGCGACACGCCACCACTGGACATAATCCGTTCACGGCGGCACGGACAGTTTAAGCAGACGCCCCCAGCCGGGGGCCCTTTCCTCCAGCAACTTGTTTCCCGCAGGGACAGGCTGCCGGGAGCACTTCCTGTCTGGGGAGTATTTAAGTGGATGCGCGGGCTTTTCCAGTTCCTCTTTGCCATGAGGTAGAATAAAAGCAGTTGTGTTTTACTAGCTCTGGTCTCGACTCCCATGTTTGCCGCGGTATCTCAACATTGTCCCCTTTTGTCTGGGGCAGCATCTTGATGGCCTCTGTCTCCAGGCCGATCTTGAGTGGATCTACATCTAATCCATCTGCATGCCTGTGGGTCTGGTTTCGTTCTCTCAGAAAACGGCTTCCAGAACTTACTAAGGGTTCAATCCACATAGCTGTCTGAGGTTGCGCAGGAACCATTTTAAAGTGTCCCAATAAGTTGGTCACAAGATTCGGTGGCCATTTTGTATGCCCCTTTTTCTGGGCTTCTTTTAAAACAGTTTTTAAAACATGGCCTCTTCTGCCCATTGACCCTTATTAATATGAAATCCAATTTTGCGAATCCTACAGTTGGATTGTTAAGACACTTCCTAAGATTGGCTTCTTTTTGGCTGGTAACACTAGTACCATGAGGAGTTGAACGATTCCCTAGCAGAGGGCACAGCTGGCAGGGGATTGTGTTGGTGGCATTAACAATTTGCCTCATTAATGACATGGCCATCAAATAATCCAAAAGCAGAGGAATTAGCTCCACATCAGCAATGATTTAGTGTAATATCACTGGAGCACCAGAGTAGTTCAGTGACTGTCTTGTGTCTGTTCTTGTTGATGGAATGCTGGTTCACCAGCTGCTGATCCTTGGCAAGTTACACATGGCTTCATGCATGGGAGGAGGTGACCCAGTTGTCAGTGCTGTGTCAGAAACAAGAGCAATAAAGGACATGTGGAAGAAATTTGGTAATATTCAGAATGTCATCAAAGTAAGCGATTCCAATGGAGTCATTGCTCTGTACTGAAATGCATCATGCAGAGAAGACTATTTCTTGATCAGCCAATAGGATTAGAGGAGTCATGTTGTATGGTGATGCATCACAAAAATCATAAGCCTTAAGTTAAAAAAAACTTAGTAAAGTTGTCATCGCAAACGCATGCCATATAAAGAAGAAGGTTAGCATTTATGAAGCAGTGAACACATAGTGCTAATACAAACCTGCATGAGGCAGCTGAGCATATAGGAAGCACAATGTAATGAATTTGGAGAAGGCCAGCTAACTTGTGAGGAAATTTGTGACAAACTGCAGGTTACCCAAAGCAGTACACATTTCTAAATATATACAAAGTGTAATATGCCCACCATAATATGAATTATGGTGATCTTGCCACCATTCTGGTTGTTGTAGACCCAGGTGTGAACACAGGTAGGAACTGACTGTCATTACCGAGAGATACTCCTGGGAAATGTGCATTGTAGAGTTTATTGAGCCTGCTACCTTCACTGGAGTTGGTCTGCACAGGTGGGTCATCAAAGAGGTGAATGTTTGTGTAGCAGTAGAGTCATAGTCATAGAGTTATACAGTACAGAAAGAGGCCCTTCGGCCCAACATGTCCGCGCCGGCCATCAAGCCTTATCTATTCTAATCCCATTTTCCAGCACTTGGTCCATACCCTTGTATGCTATGGCGTTTCAAGTGCTCATCTAAATGCTTCTTGAATGTTGTGAGGGTTCCTGCCTCTACCACCCTTTCAGGCAGTGAGTTCCAGATTCCAACCATCCTCTGGGTGAAAAAGTTTATCCTCAAATCTCCTCTAAACCTCCTGCCCCTTATCTTGAAACTATGCCCCCCCAAGGGGAAAAGTTCCTTTCTATCTCCCCGAATTATGCCCCTCATAATTTTGTACACCTCAATCAGGTCCCCCCTCAGCCTTCTCTGCTCTAAGAAAAACAACCCCAGCCTGTCCAGTCTCTCTTCATAGCTGAAGCGCCCCAGCCCAGGTAACATCCTGGTGAATCTCCTCTGCACCCTCTCCAATGCAATCACATCCTTGCTATAGTGTGGCGACCAGAGCTGCACACAATATTCCAGTTATGGCCTAACAAGCGTTTTGTACAGTTCCATCATAACCTCCCTACTCTTACATTCTATGCCTCGGCTAATGAAGGCAAGTATCCCACATGCCTTTTTAACCACCTTATCTACCTGTCCTGGTGCCTTCAGGGATCTATGTACATGCACACCAAGGGCCCTCTGATTCTCTGTGCTTCCTAGGGTCCTACCATTCATTGTGTATTCCCTTGCCTTGTTAGTCCTCCCAAAATGTATCACCTCACACTTTTCAGGGTTAAATTCCATTTGCCACCGTTCTGCCCATCTAACCAGCCCATCTATATCATCCTGTAGCCTGAGGCTTCCCTCCTCGCTATTTACCACTCCACCAATTTTCGTGTCATCTGCAAACTTACTGATCATACCTCCTACATTCCTATCTAAATCATTAAGGTACACTACAAACAGCAAAGGACCCAGCACCGATCCCTGCGGTACACTACTGGACTTCGACCATCACCCTCTGCCTCCTGCCACTAAGCCAATTTTGGATCCAATGTGCCAAATTGCCCTGGATCCCATGGGCTCTTACCTTCTTGACCAGTCTCCCTTGCGGGACTTTGTCAAAAGCCTTACTGAAGTCCATGTAGACTACATCAACTGCACTACCCTCATCCACACACCTAGTCACCCCCTCGAAAAATTCAATCAAATTGGTTAGACATGATCTCCCGCTGACAAAGCCATGCTGACTATCCTTGATTAATCTTTGCCTCTCCAAGTGGAGATTAATTCTGTTCCTCAGAATTTTTTCCAATAATTTCCCTACCATTGATGTTAGGCTCACTGGCCTGTATTTCCCTGGTTTATCCCTGCTACCCTTCTTGAATAATGATACTACATTAGCTGTCCAGTCTTCTGGCACCTCCCCTGTGGCCAGAGAGGTTCTGAAAATTTGTGTCAGAGCCCCTGCAATCTCCTCTCTTGCCTCATATTTTTTCCGAGTGGCAGGCAGTTAGTAGTGGGGTACTGCAGGGGTCAGTCCTAGGACCCCAGCTATTCACAATATATATAAATGATCTAGACAAGGGAACTAGATGTAATATCTCCAAGTTTGCAGATGACACAAAGCTGGGTGGGCGTGTGTGTTGTGAGGAGGATGCCGAGAAACTCCAGTATGATTTGGACAGGTTGGGTGATTGGGCAGAAGCATGGCAGATGCAGTATAATGTGGATAAATGCGAGGTTATCCACTTTGGTGGCAAAAACAGGAAGGCAGATTATTATCTGAACAGCAATAGATTGGGAGAAGGGGAAGTGCAACGAGACCTGAGTGTCCTTGTGCACCAGTCACTGAAGGTAAGCATGCAGGTGCAGCAGGCGGTTAAGAAGGCAAATGGTATGTTGGCCTTCGTAGTGAGAGGGTTCGAGTACAAGAACATGGATGTCTTGCTGCAGTTGTACAGGGCCTTGGTGAGACCACACCTTGAGTATCGTGTGCAGTTTTGGTCGCCTTCACAGAATCACAGAAACCCCACAGTGCAGATAGAGGCCATTTCAGCCCATCGAGCCTGCACCGACACATATCCCACCCGATCCCTGTAACCCCTACACCAACACATATCCCACCCTATCCCCATAACCCCACGTATTTTATCCCCCTAACACTAAGGGTCAATTTATCATAGCCAATCAACCTAACCCGCACATCTTTGGACTGTGGGAGGAAACCGGAGCACCCGGAGAAAACCCACGCAAACACGGGGAGAATGTGCAAACTCCACACAGACAGTCACCTGAGGCCGGATTCGAACCCGGGCGCTGTGAGGCAACAGTGCTAACCACTATGCCACCATGCCTTATCTGAGGAATTATGTTATTGCCATGGAGGGAGTGCAGCGAAGATTCACCAGACTGATACCTGGGATGGCAGGAATGATGTATGAGGAGAGATTGGGTCGATTGAGCTTATACTCGCTGGAGTTTAGAAGAATGAGAAGGGATCTCATCGAAACCTATAAAATTCTAACAGGACTGGACAGACTGGATGCAGGAAGGATGTTCCCGATGGCCGGGGAGTCCAGAACCAGGGGTCACAGTCTAAGGGTAAGGGGTAAGCCATTTAGGACACGGATGAGGAGGAATTTCTTCACCCAGAAAGTGGTGAACCTGTGGAATTCTCTACCACAGAAGGCAATGGAGGCCAATTCATTAAATACATTCAAGAAGGAGTTGGATATATTTCTTAAGGCTAAAGGGATCAAGGGATATGGGGAGAAGGCAGTGACAGGGTACTGAATTTGGATGATCAGCCATGATCTCATTGAATGGCGGAGCAGGTTCGAGGGGCCGAATGGCCTACTCCTGCTCCTATCTTCTATGTTTCTATGTTTTTCACACAGCAGCCTGTGTTATATCACGCCTGGGCCTGGGGATTTATCCACTTTTAAGCCCGCTAAAACCGTTAGTACCTCCTCTCTCTCAATACTAATTTGTTCAGTATATTACAATCCCCCTGCCTGATTTCTATGCCTACATCGTCCTTCTCCATAGTGAACGCAAATGCAAAATATTCATTTAAAACCTCACCTCCATCTTCCGGCTCTACACACAGATTGCCACTTTGGTCCCTAATGGGCCCTACCCTTTCCCTGGTTATCCTCTTGCCCTTATTATACTTATAAAAGACCTTGGGATTTTCCTTTATTTTGCCCGCCAGTGTTTTTTCATGCCCCCTCTTCACTCTCCTAATTTCTTTTTTAAGTACCCTCCTGCACTTTCTATACTCCTCTACGGCTTCCACTGTTTTTAGTCCTTTGTATCTGCCAAAAGCCTCCCTTTTTTTCCTAATCCATTCTTGTATATCCCTTGACATCCAGGGTTCCCTGGGCTTGTTGATCCCACCCTTGACCTTTACGGGAACATGTTGGCGCTGTACTCTCTCTATTTCCTTTCTGAAAGACTCCCACTGCTCTGATGTGGATTTTTTTTCAAGTAGCTGATCCCAGTCCACTTTGGCCAGATCCTGCCTTATATTAAAATCAGCCTTCCCCCAATTTAGAACCTTTATTTCCGGTCCATCTTTGTCCTTTTCCACGACTACCTTAAATCTCGCCGAATTATGGTCACTGTCACCAAAATGCTCTCCTACTGACACTTCTACCACTTGCCCGGCTACATTCCCTAGAATTAGGTCCAGTACCGCCCCCTCTCTTGTAGGACTTTCTACATGCTGGCTCAAAAAGCTCTCCTGGATGCATTTTAAGAATTCCGCACCCTCTAAGCCTTTTACACTCTGAGTAGTGCTTGAAAAGATGATAGCAGGTAGTCAGACTTTAGAAGCTGGCTTCCCTCCTAAATAGTACATTGCCAAAGCTTGTTTCTCCTCATGCTTTCTCAGCAGATGCCACCCCTGTGCCATAGGACTGCTGCCAGGTGGTTTGCAACAGAAACGGCAGGCCTACTTCATCCAGCATTCCTCAGACTACAGCAAATATGGCACTATCTGTGGTTACACCTTAGGCCAGGAACCACATAGGAGGTAGAGCCAAAGAAAGCCCAAAAGAAGAGGTACACATTGCAGAAAGTGAATGCAGGGTAATTCTACACATTAAAACGCATTGTACCATAAACATCTTTAACACACCTGGACATCCTTGGTACTCACCCATAGGGACATCAGAAATGCCGGTTTCAGGCATGCACAGCGCATGCGCTGATAACCGGCATTTCCGATCTAGATCGGTCGCCTGCCCTGGAGAAGGGCCTCTGTGGGTGGAGAGTTCCGCTTTCTGCAGAACCTCCACCCTCTGAAATCACTTAAATATCTTACGCCTGGTAAAAGCAGGTGTAAGGCCTGCTATTACCAGCATAAGAGATTAAAAAAGTAAAAAAAAATGTTTCACTCATTTATAATTTAAAAATACTTTTAAAAAAGGTAAGTTTATTTTTAGCCTCGTAACAAACTTTAATTATTTTTTTCAAAAAAATTACATTTTTGTTTAAAATATTTAATTTAATGTAATTTTAACTCATTTTTAAAACATGATGGTTTTAAAAAAAAATTAATGTTTTGATGTGTTTTTGGGATACCTGGGCCCTGCGCATTTCAACTGTGGAGAGGCCCAGGATTGAAGACCTCAGGAGCCCTCAGGAGCCCTCAGGAGCCTCAGGTAAGTGTGTAGATTTTTTTCCAATAGGAGGCATCCGCACGCAGGAAGCCTCCTATCGGAGATTACCGGCCATTATCTGATGTAACACGTTGAGATAAAATGGGCACATTTTGACCTTGACCGACACCAAAATGGCTACACTCAGCTGAGCAATTGGGGTGGAATTTATGCATTATGTGCAACTGAAATGTCGACTCCATTCTTTACAATGGATTTATCTTTGTTTTGCACATGAGTTGAGATCAATGACGTACTTCCACAGAATTTTGCCATTGATTGTTGGGAAGCAACTGGTATCTATCAACTCCAGCAAAGAGCAACAGGCAGGATCTGCTGCCCTCCTTCAGTTACGGTGCATCACTCTAGCGGGGTGGGGGGTGGTGGGTGGGTGGAGGGAGAGGACTTCCACCTATCATGGAGATGTACCTTCAAGTCCAGCCGATCTTCTGGCCTTGGAGTCACTTACATTTTAGGAGTGAGCCCCAGCCTCCTCTAGGGATTAGCATCAGGCAGGGGTCAGAGTTTAGCTCCAAGGTCTATCACAGCACTCTGTGCTGACTACAGAAGTGAAAAGATTTTCTTAAAGGTTTATGGCCTCTTATTCAGCCTATGGAAGGCAATGCTCTGGGAGCACGTACACTGGCACTGATTGAATAAATAATTTCTCTTCCCCTACCCCCACTCCTTTCACCTAACAAGCATTTAAACAATGCAAATAGAGGAAAATACATCAGAAGACATATATCTTTTCTGTAATCTGCAGGGCAACATCAACACTGCAAAGCACAAGCAGCAACGACAGTCATCAAATGCTCTCAGGACATTTCAACAGTTAACAATGTTGGAGCTCAGCTGAACAATGATGCAATTACTTTCTGATGCTGCTGGCTGCCTGGCAATAATAGTTTGTCCACAGCAGTCGTAACCTCAGCTCCCTCCTCACCCTGCACATCTTAAGGAGACACCTTATCAGCATCCTGCATAGTCATGCTTCTCACAACTACAGTATTGTGGAGCATGCTGTCATTATCTTGGATATCTTCTCCAGGCATACCACATGACGACTTAGGCAACAGAATTCCTGGCCTAGAAATTGGATATGGCCGCGAAACAGGCAGTGTTAAGGCCCAACGATGTTTAGCTGTGCCAGGTCAAAATGGTCTATGTAGCAAAATCCATGCTCAGTCCTCATTAGCTAATTGTAGTCTAGATCTCAGCTCTAAAACCGCTGCTCATTGGCTTACCGCTCGACAAGGCCCAGTCTAATTCTCAGTCATGTTTACCACAGGCTTTATTCAGTACTTAAAGGGAAGGTGAATTGATGCTACAGCACCTCATTGTCAAGCCACTCACAACTTCAGCTGGAAGCAGACAGCAGAGTAAACCAATGGCAGAGCCTCAGCACAGGGAGAGAGCCTGCAGGTTCTCCGACATGGCTCTTGAGGCACTGGTCATGGCCATGGAGTGAAGGCGGGCTGCCCTCTTCTCATACACTGGCAGGAAGCCCTCGCCACACACCTTTCAAAGGCTCTGGCAAGAGATAGCCGCCCATGTGACAGCCAGCACTATGGTTTTCAGGTCGGCAATCCAGTGCTGAAAGAAGTTTAATGACCTCACACGGCAGGTCAAGGTGAGTGAAGGCTTCAGCAAATGCCATATCTCACCATCTGCACCACAAGCCTCACACACTGCTCGTACAACACACCCACAGCACTCACCTACCAACAATCTCTACTTATCACCACTCAGAACTCACAATCATAGCTTCACTTCACCATCACAACTTTACCACTGCTGCAACACTCACACCCACATCTCACACCTTGCACACACTGACAGCTATTCAAACATGGCAGGCGCATCACCCAAACACATTGCACCACACACACTGACACACTTCATTTTCTCTTGCAGGCCAAGGTCATGCATAATCAGAGAGAGCAGCGGCAGACAGGCGGGGGCCATCCATGACCTCAGTCAGCAGGAAGAGAAAGTGCTGGAGATCATTGGGCGCTGTCACAGAGGCTGTGGCAACTTGCAAAGTTGAAGCCCTTGGGGACAACAAGGAGATGCTCATCCCTAATCCTTCTTCTCACATCCCACTTCCCCCTCATCCCACAATCTCTTCTCACTTTCAAGCTGCTGATGCTGTATACATGCATATCTTGCTTATCCCCCCCACTCCACTCACCATAACCCAACTCTTGTGCCCTTCTGCTTTCAAATAATCAAGAACAAGCACCCGAGCAGCCTGCCCCCGAGGCAATGCACGAGAGCGAGGGGAGAGAAGAAGAAAATAAAGAAGACACAACATCACTACATCTGTCACTCACAGACATCAGCTCAGAAACTGGCAATGTGCATACTTTAGAGGTTAGTGTTGAAGTGGGATCTGCAGAGGATGAGGCACTGGGCTGCAGCAAGGCTGGGGGAAAGGGTAGCTCAGGGACCAGCTCCCTGGAGGGTGATTCCGCGGGTGAGTTCTGCTGCACAGGACTCAGATTAGGACTTGATGGGGCAGCCTTCAGAAGAAGGGTAATGGGCATGCACACTGAATTGCTAGGTAATGTCAAGGAGCATGGAGGAGTCAGCCTCCAACATTGCATGGGGCTCTACTCAGAGCTTGGAGCCCAGGATTTGCAGTCTCCCGAAGAGACTGAGTCGATCCAGACGTGATGCTGTCTGTGATGGGCAATGTCGCAGCTGCCATTGCAGCACAGGCGGAAGCGACCCAGTGGAAGCTCAGACTGCTCTCATGAAGTCTGAGCTTGATGCCACCCAAGCTCAGACCTCTGTCATGCAGTCTCAGCTTGCTGCACCCAAGCTCAGAATTCTCTCATGCAATCTCAGCTTGATGATACCCAAGCTCAGACTGCTCTCATGCAATCTCAGCTTGCTGCACCCAAGCTCAGACTGCTCTCATGCAGTCTCAGCTTGCTGCACCCAAGCTCAGACTGCTCTCATGCAATCTCAGCTTGCTGCACCCAAGCTCAGACCTCTGTCATGCAATCTCAGCTTGATGCCACCCAAGCTCAGACTGCTCTCATGCAATCTCAGCTTGCTGCATCCAAGCTCAGACCTCTGTCATGCAATCTCAGCTTGATGCCACCCAAGCTCAGACTGCTGACATTGTGGCTGGGTTTACCAGTGTTGACCAGGGCTTGCAGGGTGCCACAGCAGCCCAGCAGTCTGCGCTCCAACAGATTGCTAGGAATGCTGAGGCGCCACCCCGGTGGAGTGGCAGTGTGTCAGTAAAGCAAGACCCTGCTGTCCTCTCTCAGGATGATAGCATTCCTGTTTCCACCACTGCCATTCCGCCATTGCCCTTGCCGCTGCCTGTCTGCATCCCAGCCCAGACTGCTGCCACCCATGCCGAGGTGCAGTGTATAGCTGGGCCTTCTAGGGCCAGACCTGCTCAAGGTCATCCTGCAAGGCCATCTGAAGTCTCCCCATGGAAACTCAGCAGCCTTCCACCAGCCATGCTGCAGCCACTGGGGGAGCACTTCGTAGGAGCACTAAGACAGGAAAGGGCATCTGAACGACATGCTCTAAGGAAATGTACAGGGGTGATTAGTTCATTCATATCGTAAATGTAAATATGTGTCAAAACCCCTGCAAAACCCCTACCACTAATAAAAATACGCAGGAGGAAGACATCACCCAGAGACTTCAGGTCATTCAAAATATGTGCAGTTAGACCTATAGTAGCATGAAGTGATACTGCATTGTATTGCATTATACAATTTGTCTGCCCACATTTGGTAGAACAGGTTGATTCTATAGTTAATCTGCTCAGCACAGCAGTGTGTAAAATTTTCGGCGCAATTTCCTCCCCACCAACTGATTGATATGTTACTTCATCCAGATTGTGAGGCTATAGAGGGTTTTTTAAATGATGCAGACAATTCCTTAAAAATCCTATGAGTAGACATTATGGAGGAAAAATTTGGTTGGTTTGCGCCTCCTGTTAGTGCCTTAAGAGGGCACTAATGGTGCGCAAAGCAACTAATGCCCAGGCACGGTGATGCCTGCGCCGCTCGCGAAATTGACCAGACAGTTTGCAGCAGCGCTAAACACTACCGCCACGATCTCCTGCGCCCGCAGATCATGACGTCAGTCGAGCATGCAATGCCCTTGTGGCACCCCAGACCATATATTGAGTGGCGCCCCCCTCCTTTCTGCCTGGCGCAAGCAACGACAGGGAGACTGGAACGTTTCCCAGTCGCTGTGGGGCTGGGGGGAGCGCTATTTAAAGGTGGCCTCTTCCTGGCTTTTTCTGTGGTAGACATTTTTGCACCACTCATTCTGACAGAGAGAGAGATTCTGAGAGAGTAAAGGAGCCTTCTGCATAGAGTCAACGCTGTGTGATGTAGTTTTGGCTACTGAGCATCACTTTGCAGGTACTTTTGGATTTGACCTTCATTACTTCGATTGTCAAGAGACTATGGGGGCTGCACTGATTCAGGGTGTCATCCTGCGCCTGCAGAATCGGAGGCAACAGAGACGCAGAGAGTGGCAATCATGGCCGGACGGCGGAGGGCCAACAGGCCTCTGTACAGGAGACCTTACCCTCCCAGGGTATTTCGGCAACAATTCTCCTACATTAATTTGTTTCAGGAACAGTGTTTACAGAGGCTGCGCTTCAGCAAGGAGGTGCTCACTGAGCTCTGCCACCTACTGCAGCCAGATCTGCAGCCTCTACCGAGGACCAGAACGTCTCTGTCAGTGGCGGTGAAGATCACAGTGGCACTGAACTTTTATGCCACCGGCTCCTTTCAAGCAGCTACTGGGGACATCGCCAATGTCTCCCAGTTCGCGGTCCATTGCTGTATTCGTCAGGTCACAAATGCCCTCTATAAAAGGAGACGCCAGTACATCTCTTTCCCGATGACCCGGGCCAAACAGCATGAATGCGCATTGGGCTTTGTGAGGATAGCGGGCTTCCCCATGGTGCAGGGCGCCATTCACTGCATGCATGTGGCATTACGGGCACCGCATAAGAATGTAGAGGTTTTCTGAAACAGCAAGGCGTTCCACTCCCTAAATGTCCAGTTGGTCTGTGACCACAGACAGCTGATACTCGCTGTCAATGCCCGATATCCTGGCAGCAGCCACGATGCTTTCATCCTGCGCCAGACTGCTGTGCCAGAACTTTTCCAGGCACCGCATCAGCCAAGTGTTTGGCTCCTCGGGGACAAGGGTTATTCACTCTGCACCTGGCTGATGACACCGCTCCGTAACCCCAACATCCCTGCTGAGCTGCGGTACAATGAGAGCCATCTTACTACCAGGAAAATCGTTGAGCAGACGATCGGCATGCTCAAGAAATGTTTCCACGTCTGGACCACGCAGGAGGAGCCCTGCAGTACTCGCCTGAGTGAGTCTCCCTCTTCATAGTTGCATGCCGCATGCTGCATAACCTGGCAATCCTCAGGACACAGCCAATGCCACCAGGCCTTGAGCACCACCGGAGGAAGAGGAAGAGGAGGAGGAAGAGGAGGAGGATGATCATCAGCAGCACCAAGGCGGGAGGGAGGCCTACAATGTTGAAACTGCAAGGGCCATCTGTCAATGACTGATAACAAGCCGCTTCTAGGCCCCTACTGAGGAAATGGCTTCTGGCATGGAGAACAACATGAATGAAAGCAACCCGCAACCCCTAAGCTGGCCAAGGCAGCAATGATTCCAAAGGCCAAACCTGTACATTTTGAATACAAAAACTTTTTTATTTTACAAACTCTGTGTGTGTCATTTCTTCATGACAAACTAATAGAAACAAACACAAAAAATTATTCATTAACATAACTGGTTCTCACAACCTGGAGATAATGTCCAAAACACTACACAAAAGTTTGAACACGAACCTTGGCCTTTAATAATAAATTGTCCAACATTTCGTCACACCGCCTACTTTTTGCCCTTCGAGGGTGATCTCCTTCCCTTGCGCACTTCCCCCCTTCCCACCCTACTGCTCTTCCGTAATGGGACCCCAGTGGCTGCAGCAAGGCTGGTGGAAGGCTGCTGATTGTCAGAACCTGAGACTGCAGATATGCCCTTGAAGGACGGCCTCGACCAGCTCTGGGCCTGGCGGGCCCGGCTGCAGACTGCACCAATTCTGCATGGGCGGCAGCAGTCTGGGCTACAGGCGGTGGCAAGTGCAATGGGGAAGTGACAGTGGTGGCAGCAGGAATGTTGTCAACTTTAGAGAGGATAGCACCTCCCTGCTCAATCCGACACACTGGCACTCCCATGGGGCAGCACCTTAGCATCCAGAGCAACCTGCTGGAGCACAGATTGCTGGCCTGCTACGGCGTGGTGAGAGCCCCGGGGAAATGTGTCCGAACCAGCGACAATGGCAGCAGTCAGTGCTTGCATGGCCTTAATCTGAGTCTGCATGAGAGCAGTTTGAGATGGGATCACGGCAGCCAGTGACTGACTTGCAGCACTAAGCATTAGTGTGGCATCCACCTGTGCTACAGCGAAGTGCTCCACAATCTTTGCCAGTGATTCAATGCATTCGGGCACCCTTCCCACTGCACCCATGAGCTCAGTGTGCATGTCCACCGCCTGGGTGTTCATTTCTGTGATGAGCCGCTCCTCCTCTGCGTCCAGTGCAGCAGGACTCGCTGGTCTACTCTCCCTCCGGGGAGAAGACCCCTGACTTTCCCTAGCCATATTGCGTTGCTGCAGCCCTCTGGGTCCTGGAGATTCACCCTCATCAGACCCTTCCCCTCTGCTCCCCTCCAGGGAAGACCTGTTCCCAGTGTGGGCATGGACTTCCTCGGGAAAGGGTGGTGCTGAGGCTCCAGCTTCCTCTTCCTCCTTGCCTGCAGCTTCACTCCCACTGGCAGCGTCAGGGCCCGTCTCCTCAGCTGGTGAATCACCATCTGAAAGCATGGAGGTACAAGAGTGGCTTTAGCGTGAGGATAGGGGGGCAGTAAGGGAGGAAGGAGGGCAGCGATTTAGCAAGTTGGATTGAAAGTGTCAAAGGCTGATGTTGTGAAGGACAAGTGGAATGAGAGAGGAGAAAGAGGTGATGACCTTACCATTGCTGTCCCGAACAGGGTCAGCCTCTTCAGGGGCGACGGGACCAATCACCTGGCTTGCCACAATCCTGTGGACGCGTGCCTCAAGATCGCCGAGGGGCTGCAGCTGAGGCCACCTTCCACCTGTCCATTGCTGCTGTCTCCTATTATGAGATAGCTTGGCCTGCAAGAAAAACAATGGTGTCTGAGTAAATATACACCCATGGTCATGCCCGATGTCCCTCCCATAATTGAATAGCCCTTAATGTATGCAGCCATGGTCTTGCCTAATCTGCCTCCCATAATTGAATAGCCCTTAATGTATGCAGCCATGATCTTGCCTGATGTGCCTCCCATAGTTGAATAGCCCTTACTGTATGCAAAGTGTGGGATGTGCATGTCTGATTCATGAGAGGGCCATAGGTGTTGGATGAGTGTTGGGCATTGGGGTTTTAAGACCCTCTGGCCATAGAGTGAGGTTGAGATGGAGGGATGGAGAGGTATTGAAAAGAGGCCACTCACCCTGATGACCCGAGTGAGGTCGTTGAACTTTTTGCGACATTGAGTATGGGTCCTGGGCACCATGCTCCTGGAGGAGATGTGCTGAGTCACCTCCCTCCACACTCTTCTGTACTCGCACGGCAAAGGCCTCCTGCCACTCTCAGGGTAGAGTATAGATTTTCTGCGCTCCACCGTGCCAACCGGAGCCTCCAAGGCCCGCTCGCTGAAGCACTGTGCTCGTTCTCTCACCCTCTCCATAGTCCTTGGCTGGAAAATGTAGTCACAGGTCTCTCCAGGCCAAGATTCAAGGCTCCAATGAGCAGGGTGTGGCTGGAGAGCAAGATCAACCCTTCCCTTTAAGAACTATCCAGGGCCAGTGTGTCTGTGTTCCATCGCTAACTGACATCACCTGCACTCCACCAGCACTCTGAGGTAGTGCCTCGCTCCTCGGCCTTTGCTTAAGACATGTGTGTAGCGCCTGATTTAGTGCTCCAATCACCTCCAGGGGCGATAAAAGCCAAGTTTGCAGTCGGAGGTGATAATTAGTGCCAGGCGCTAAACTTTGCACCCAGCCGATAATTGCGCCCCAAACGGGGCGATACTGAATTTCTCCCCCTATGTCCCTGAAATTTCATGGGGCTCTTGTAACTCTGGTGGGAGATCGACAGAGCCCCCAATTATGGCATTTCTCTGGCCGTTCCATCAATCTTTTCCAGAAGTTAGAGTGGGAGATGGAGGGAAAAAAATAGATTAAAACATACTCTAATTAATCTCTTTATAGTTTAATTTTTGTGAATAATTATATATGAATGAACATATCCATTACTTGATTTTTCTACCTCCAAAAAAAATTTATAAAAAGAAATGCCTGAAATTAATTTATACTTTTAACAATATGAAGTGCAAGAGTAAATATTTGTTAAACAGTACTATGCATCACAATCATTTTGTGCATTCTGGCTGTCTAGTCCCAATTGCACCGACAGGTTAAAAATCTACAGTATGTTGTTTCTTCATTGCAAGTTCTAGAATTTTCTACCACATGTGGTGGTGACCTTTTGTCCTGTGGTTCCCACTTTCTTTAATATAATCATATAGATGCCACTTAGTTTGTGCTATTTGGCAAATAATTTATTTGCTCTATAAAAAAAATTACAATTCTGCACTTTTTCTAAATGTCCATTAAATACATTGTGGTTATATAACATGATTCAATACAATGTAGTTATATGAAATGATTTATTACAATGTAGTTATATAAAATGATTTATTACAATGTAGTTATATAACATGATTCAATAAAATGTAGTTATATAAGATGATTCAAAACAATGTAGTTATATAACACGATTCAATACATTGCAGTTATATAACACGATTCAATACATTGCAGTTATATAACACGATTCAAAACATTGCAGTTATATAACACGATTCAAAACATTGTAGTTATATAAAACAATTCAAAACATTGCAGTTATATAACACAATTCAATACATTGCAGTTATATAACACAATTCAATACATTGCAGTTATATAACACGATTCAAAACATTGTAGTTACATAAAACAATTCAAAACATTGTAGTTATATAACATGATTCAATACAATGTAGTTATATAACACAAATCAAAACAATGTAGTTATATAAAGCGATTTATTACAATGTAGCTATATAACATGAATCAAAACAATGTAGTTATATAACATGATTCAATACATTGTAGTTCTATAACACGATTCAAAACAATGTAATTATATAACACGATTCGATACATTGTGGTTAAATAACACAATTCAATACATTGTAGTTATATAACATGATTCAATACAATGTAGTTATATAACACAATTGAAAACAATGCAGTTATATAAAACGATTCAATACATTGTAGTTACATAACATGATTCAATACAATGTAGTTATATAACACGATTCAATGCAATGCAGTTATATAACATGATTCAGTACAATGTCGTTATATCACACGATTGAATACATTGAAGTTACATAACATGATTCAAAACAATGTAGTTATATAACACAATTCAATACATTGTGGTTATATCACACGATTCAAAACAATGTAGTTATATCACACGATTCAATAGAATGTAGTTATATAAAATGATTCAATACATTGTGTTTATATAATACGATTCAATACATTGTAGTTACATAACATGATTCAAAACAATGTAGTTACATAACCCGATTCAATACAATTTAGTTATATAACACAATTCAATACAATGTAGTTATATCACACAATTCAATACAATGTAGTTATATAACATGATTCAATACATTGTGGTTATATAATACGATTCAATATATTGCAGTTACATAACATGATTCAATACAATGTAGTTGTATAACAGGATTCAATACATTGTGGTTATATAACATGATTCAATACATTGTAGATACATAACATGATTCAATACAATGTAGTTATATAACACGACTTATTACAATGTAGTTATATAACATGAATCAATATAATGTAGTTATATAACACGATAAAGGCATTGTGGTTATATCACACGATTCAATACCATGTAGTTATATCACACAATTCAATCGAATGTAGTTATTGTGAGCTATGTTGCGGTTTACTGGTGGATGGATGGTATGTGGCCACCAGATGGAGACAAAGTCCCCCTCTCACTCCAATTCAGGAAGGCCACACCTACCTCCAACACACCTGAGGCAAATCTGCCCATTAACTCACTAGTTTAAAAGGCCAACTAGTGCATCCCTTCAGGGCCAGAGAAAGGGGTCCTGAGAGAGGACCAAGCCAGTCCCTGAGGGGACCAAAGCAGGGCCAATCCCTGCGGGGACAAAAGCAGCACCAGAATTCCTTGAAGCCAGGGCCTGAGGAGAAGGCCAGTGCCTGAGTAGATTGCTGTTGTGGGCCAGTTCCTGAGGAGAAAGCCAGGACAGAGCCAAGATTGCTGTTGTGGGCCGGTACCTGAGGGTAAAGCCAAGACAAGGCCGGTACCTGAGGGTAAAGCCAAGACAAGGCCGGTACCTGAGGGTAAAGCCAAGACAAGGCCGGTACCTGAGGGTAAAGCCAAGACAAGGCCGGTACCTGAGGGTAAAGCCAAGACAAGGCTGGTACCTGAGGCTAAAGCCAAGACAAGGCCGGTACCTGAGGGTAAAGCCAAGACAAAGAGAGTTCCTGAGGAGAAGGTGAGGACAAGGCCGGTACCTGAGGGTAAAGCCAAGACCAGGCCTGTACCTGAGGGTAAAGCCAAGACAAGGCCGGTACCTGAGGGTAAAGCCAAGGCAAGAAAATGGATTTATTCTATGTGAACGTCTTAGGATTTTGGATTGTGCCAGACGTGAACCTTTTTCCCCGTTTGCTAAAATAAAACACAGCTAATTGCTGGCTTTCATAGACCAATCTTGTGACTGTGCTTGTGTTCTCCTGTTCCCGCATCAACACACCCTTCAGTCTAGGGGGTGGTTGATCACATTATGTAGTTATATAACACAATTCAATACACAGTCCAAAGATGTGCAGGTTAGGTTGATTGGCTATGATAAATTGATCCTTAGTGTTAGGGGGATTAAATACGTGGGGTTACGGGGATAGGGTGGGATATGTGTTGGTGTAGGGGTTATGGGGATCGGGTGGGATATGTGTCGGTGCAGGCTCGATGGGCTGAAATGGCCTCTATCTGCACTGTGGGGTTTCTGTGATTCTGTGAATGTAGTTATATAACACGATTCAATACAATGTAGCTATATAATACGATATAATACGATTCATTAAAATGTAGTTGTATAACACAATTCATTACACCATAGTTATATAATGTGATTCAATGCTTTATAGTTATATTGTGAAGGAATAAGCCATATTGAGAAAAATACACCATTCTATGAAATATTCTGGCCTTTGTAACATGACATCCTGGGCTTGAAAATCTAAAAACCCAGCAATGGAGAAGCTGTAAACAGCCTACCAGCTATTGAGATTAGGTAAGTTGTTGACACTGAATCAATAGCCTTGTTGAAACAAAAGGTTAAAGGTTGCAACTAAAATGGCAGGGGGTTGTGAACCTGTGCAGGGAGACAGAGGAAATGGAAGCAAGGATAGAAACAAAAGACAGGAAGGAGGAAAGCAAAAGTGGAAGGCAGAGAAATCAAGGGTGTAAATCAAAAAGGGCTACAGTAAATAATAATTCTAAAAGGACTAAGAGTGTTAAAAAAACAAGCCTGAAGGCTTTGGCCTAGAAATTGGGTTTTGGCTTAGCCAGGGCTTTAGCGCCGGAAATTAGTGCCGGCGCTAAGTCCCCTGCGCGCGCCAAAAATTCAGTGGCGCCGCGCTCAAACGGCTGCCGGCGCTACTGAAGGGTCTTAGCGCCTGGAAAAGGGCGCTAACTGCCATTTCGCGCCGCAATTCCGGCGCTGCGGCACCCGATGCGGTGTGGCAGGCTGGGGAAGTGCAGGCCTCCTCCTTCCGTTAAGGAGGAGCTGCCTGCACCCGGCCGCGGCCCGCGCAAATCTGCTTAAAAATGAGCCCGGCACCTCGGACAAGTGCCGGGCTTGCATCTGTTCCGGGGGGGGGGGAGAGAAGTCCGGGGAGGGAGCTGCGGGCAGGCGGCCGGCGGGAAAGCGGCCGGCCGCCGTGGGGCCTTTAATGCGCCGGCGCTAACTGCAGTAAGGCACCTCTGACAAAACGCTGGTTGCGGCTGCTACGGGCGAGGTGGCCGCAACTCAATTTCGGAGTTCGGGCGGGTTACCACGGCAACCGGGACGCTGCGCACACCGATGACGTCATCGGTGCCGGTGCAGCGCTACCGGAGCAACGCCGATTTAGGGCCCCAGGGAATTTCACTACTGGCCATAACTCCGGCGCAAGGCCCTCTAGCGCCTCAAATGAGGCGCTAAGGCTACTGAATTTTCAGCCATTTGTGTCTTAATGCGAGGAGCATTCATAATAAGGTGGATGAATTAGCTGCGCAAATAGAGGTAAACAGATATGGTGTAATTGGAATTACGGAAACATGACTCCAGGGTGACCAAGGCTGGCAATTCAACATCCAGGGGTATTCAGTATTCAGGAAGAACAGGCAAAAAGGAAAAGGAGTTCATGTAGCATTGCTGGTTAAAGAGGAGATTAACACAATAGTAAGGAAGGGTATTAGCTCTGATGATGTTGAATCTGTATGGGTAGAGCTGAGCAACTCCAAGGGGCAGAAAACGTTAGTGGGAGTTGTATACAGACCCCCAAACAGTAATCCTGAGGTTGGGGATGGCATTAAATGGGAAATTAGAGATGCATGCAATAAGATCAGTTATCATGGGTGACTTTAATCTACATATAGATTGGGCTAACCAAATTAGTAACAATACTGTGGAGGAGGAATTCCTAGAGTGTATACAGGATGGTTTCCTGGACCAATATGTCGAGGAACCAACTAGAGATCAGGCCATCTTAGACTGGGTATCATATAATGAGAAAGGATTAATTAGCAATGTTGTTGTGTGAGGCCCCTTGGGGAGGAATGATCATAATATGATAGAATTCTTCATTAAGGTGGAGCGTGAAGCAGTTGAGTCAGAGACAAGGTCCTAAATTTAAATAAAGGAAACTATGATGGTATGAGGTGTGAGCTGGCTAGGATGGATTGGGGAATGTTACTTAAAGGGTTGATGGTGGATAGGCAATGGCAAACAGTTAAAGAATTTGTTCATCCCTGTTTGGCACAAAAATAAAACAAAAAAGGTGAATCAACTGTGGCTCACAAGGGAAATTAGGGATAGCATAAGATCCAAGGAGAGGACATATAAATTGGCCAGAAAAACCAGCAAACCTGAGGATTGGGAGCTGTTTAGGATTCAGCAAAGGAGGACAAAGGGATTAATTAAGAGGGGGGAAATAAAATATGAGAGTAAGCTTACAGGGAACATAAAAACTGACTGTAAAAGCGTCTATAGATATGTGAAGAGAAAAAGATTGGTGAAGTCAAGCGTAGGTCCCTTGCAGTCAGAATCAGGGGAATTCATAATGGGGAACAAAGAAATGGCAGAACAATTAAATACATACTTTGGTTCTGTCTTCACAGAGGAGGACACAAATAACCTTCCAGAGATTTCGGGGAACATAGGGTCTAATGAGAGGAAGGAATTGAATGAAATCAGTATTTGTAGGGAAATGGTGTTAGGAAAATTGACGGGATTGAAGGCCAATAAATCCCCAGGGCCTGATAATCTACATCCTAGGGTATTAAGGAAGTGGCCCTAGAAAAAGTACATGCATTGCTGGTCATCTTCCAAAATTCTATAGACTCTGGAACAGTTCCCATGGATTGGAGGTTAGCTAATGTAACCCCACTATTTAAAAAAGGTGGTAGAGAGAAAATGGGGAATTATAGACTGGTAAGCCTGACATCGGTAGTGGGGAAAATGACAGAGTCCATTATAAAAGGTGTAATAGCAGAGCACTTGGAAAACAGTGACAGAATCGGACAAAGTCAACATGGATTTACAAAAGGTAAATCATGCTTGACCAATCTACTGAAATTTTTGAGGATATAACTGGTAAAATAGATAAGGGAGAACCAGTGGATGTGGTGTATTTGGACTTTCAGAAGGCTTTCGATAAGGTCCCGCATAAGAGATTGGCGTGCAAAGTTAAAGCACATGGGACTGGGGGTAAGGTACTGACTTGGATAGAGAACTGGTTGGCAGACAGGAAGCAAAGAGTTGGAATAAATGGGTCTTTTTCTGAGTGGCAGGCAGTGACTAGTGGGGTACCGCAGAGATCGGTGCTAGGACCCCAGCTATTCACAATATATATTAATAATCTAGACAAGGGAACTAGATGTAATATCTCCAAGTTTGCAGATGACACAAAGCTGGGTGAGCGTGTGTGCTGTGAGGAGGATGCAGAGAAACTCCAGTATGATTTGGACAGGTTGGGTGATTGGGTAGATGCATGGCAGGTGCAGTATAATGTGGATAAATGCGAGGTTATCCACTTTGGTGGCAAAAACAGGAAGACAGGTTATTATCTGAACAGCAATAGATTGGGAAAAGGGGAAGTGCAACGAGACCTGGGTGTCCTTGTGCACCAGTCGCTGAAGGTAAGCATGCAGGTGCAGCAGGCGGTTAAGAAGGCAAATGGTATGTTGGCCTTCATAGTGGGAGGATTCGAGTACAGGAGCAAGGATGACTTGCTGCAGTTGTCCAGGGCCTTGGTGAGACCACACCTTCAGTATTGTGTGCAGTTTTGGTTGCCTTATCTGAGGAAGGATGTTCTTGCCATGGAGGAAGTGCTGCGAAGATTCACTTGACTGATACCTGTGATGGCAGGAATGACGTATGAAGAGAGATTGTGTCGATTAGGCTTATATTCGCTGGAGTTTAGAAGAATGAGAGAGGATCTCATTGAAACTTATAAAATTCTAACAGGACTAGACAGACTAGATGCAGGAAGGATGTTCCCAATGGCGGGGGAGTCCAGAACCAGGGGTCACAGTCTAAGGATAAAGGGTAAGCCATTTAGGACAGAGATGAGGAGGAATTTCTTCACCCAGAGAGTGGTGAACCTGTGGAATTATATCATTAAATGGCCGAGCAGGCTCGAGGGGCCAAATCGCCTACTCCTGCTCCTATCTTCCATGTTTCTATGTTCCTGAAAGTCTGAAGTTTTGGAAAGAACACAATGGTATATAACCTCTTAAGGTGTCTTAAACCAACACTTTGGAAAGTATCACATAATATTAAAGATAAATATACCTTCGTAAAAGTAACATCAAATGAAACACAGAGACACGAGCCTGTGTTACAACCAGTTGACATAACTAAGAAGACAGTGGTGCACCCGGTTGAGGTGTTTTTAATTTACACTTCGGAAAGAGACACAAATATAAGACTCTGGTAAGAATGAGATCAAATAGAAACATCTGCTCCACACCATTTTTTTATGATAAGTTTCGAACACCTAAAGGCAGAGGCATGAGTCTGTAATGCTACCAGCTGGTCTGACTGTAAGAATAGCAAGGGCCAGCAGAAAAATGACTAGAGATAATTAGCTTATATCAGCAGAAAACTTCAAAGGAAATACTGTAAAGTCTGTGGGTTGTGCAGTTAATTACGACACAGACTTCAGGAGTAACATACAACAGGACTTTACTATTCGAAGGTCAGGGCGAATCTGCCCTATAAATCATGCCACAGCACTTATATACCGGTGTGGTCACCGTCGGTATTACCGTATACAGAAGCCAAACAAGTAGTGCCACACCTAAAATAGTTCTCTTAAAGGTGAACGGTTACATACAATAGTCTCTTAAAGGTAGACAGTTACATACACTACAATCCTCCCTTTTTAGCTTACAACATACTATTTCTCATTAACATACATATATTCAACTTCAGGTAAACAATTTACAGATATAGTCTCTGTGGGAAACAGTTCACAGGTTCAGTCTCTGTGGGAACAGTGTATAGATTCAGTCTCTAGTCTTGACTCGGTCCGAACAACATCGCTGTGGTGTAGCCGGTTCACATTGCTAGCGTGACTCCTCCACTAGTCTTCCCCTTGACGTAACAGCTTGAACTCCCGTCCTGCTGAACCAGCAATGCTGACTTTTACAAACAGCTGTATTGCCTTGGTAATTTTCCTTACTTTCCAACTGATTTATCTCCCTTTGTAGGGCCCACGTGCATGATCTGGTAGGAGTGATAATGATTTTGATGGTTATCATCTTCTGCTTCTTCTTTTTCTTTTCTGCTTCTTGGAGGCTCTCGGGGCTCCCTTATCAGCTGCCAGCTGTAGCGCCACCATCTCTCTATGTTCCTTAGACTTTAAGTGCTTCATCCTGATTTCTGCACTTTGGGAGTTTTCATCACAAGCTGGGCAGACCAGATCCTCGTAATATTCAGTGTCACTCAACAGGTCATGGTAATATTCGGTGTCGTCCTGAGCTAGTCTAGCGAGAGGGCCTGCTACTTCTTCCGTACCCAACTGGACATTAGCCGACTGTTGTTCCCTCCCTAGACATCTTTCCTGAAGAGACTTCTTCATGCGTTCATATTCATCCCGCTCTTCCTGGGTTTCCTGCAAATCCTTCACTAATGACCTCGTTTGTGATTTCAATACTTCCCCTTCCCTCGGGGATTGATTGATCAGGCTATTCAATCCTTCTACTGGAGCAGCTGTTTCAACATTCTGCTGTTCACATTGACGTGATTCAGCGTACTTTTGGCATCCCTGTAAAACCTGTGTTGCAACCTCAGCTATTTCCATAACTTTTGAGTGCTCCGAACTCCTTCCCTTTGAAGATTGAAGCTCGTGTTCAGATTGTTCCCATTGTAGAGTCTTGTCCTTCAACATATGAAGGAGTTGGCTGACCGTTAACTCTTCCACGGGAACACTGTGGGTCAGAGTCTTCTCCATTTCATCCACCTTTTCCTCCAATGCTTTCACCTTCTTTTCCTCTTGTACTTTGGCTTCCAGCGCTCGAAGAAGTTGCGCCTTGATGCTCTCTAGCTCATGTTCAGAGGCCATTCTTACAGTCTCTGTGTTTCTTACAGTTCCCTTTTCTTCCACTGAATGGATTCCCAGTTGAATCTGTTCTTCAAGTTGTTGAATCTCGGTCATTGCCACTCCATATTTGTCTTGGGTTTCCTTTAATATTTTTATGAGTTCTTGTACATCTTGTCTTTCAGGTTCTGCCATGTCTTTCACCTCTAATTTCTCATCTATGGATGGAACTTCTACCGATGAGTCTGTCTTGGCCTTGAGCTCATCAAGAATTTCCTGCAGCCTTTGGACTTCTTGCTCATGTTCAACCTTCAGTTGCTCATATGCTTCCACTGAAACTAGCTTTTCGGAGGTTGCCGAGTTAACCCCTTCCAGAATTGTAGCCTGGGCCTGTTCATACTGTTCTTTCAACTTCTCACACTCTGCTTGTAAGGAGTCGTAGAGAAGAACTGGAATAAAATCCTGGCTTCCTGAAGATTCCTCTTCATTTGCTTCTTCCTGCAAATATTCTAACTCCTGAACAGCATAAGGGAGATGTGATCGGTAATTGGTCACGATGGCTCTATGGTCGCTCTCTGCTTGAGCTAGCTGCTTCTGTTGTCTTTCCAGATTCTCCCATTTGGTGTCATAGAACTTTTTCATTGTTTTCATCTCTTGTACGAGACGGTAACTCAATTGTTCTAATTGTTGTCGTAATTTGAAATAAGTTTGAGTCCGAGCTCGGTGTTCTTCCGTCATGGATATGTCCGTAACTTGAACAGGCTCAGAATTTTCTGTCGAACTAGGTTGTCGTTGTTCGGTGGAGTTCTGTTCTGAAACTTTGTTCTTCTCTGGAGCATAAGCCTTTATGCATGCCTTCGTTTTTCCAACCTTTGTCGGCAAGTCCATTTCAGCCTTGTCTTTCATATTTGGGTTGGTCTTATCGTCATCCGTTTCAGAAGCTGAGCTGATTGTCTGCACCGTGTCCTCACTCGTTATGGCTTTTAGATAGTGCCATTCCATGTCTATTTTCTTGATCCACTCCCGTCCTAGAAGTGGTGGTCCTCCCTCATGTAGTACGTATAAGTTCATTCTTGGGTGTTCTTTACCCCTATCTCTCACTTTGACTCTTATCTTTCCCATGGGGTATACTTTATGCCCCGTGTATGTCTGCAATACGAACTTGGTATCTCTTAAGGGTATATGTGAGAATAGCCGGTGGTAATCCCTTCGATTTATGACTGATAGAGCTGATCCAGTGTCCAACTCCATTTTCACTTGGATTCCAGCTATTTTTAGCATGACCCAGATAGTTTGTAGGTCAGCTTCCTTACTCACATTGTGAATTCTCAGACTACCCAGCTCCTGGCCGTTTGGGTCTGAGTCTGAATTCTGTTCGTCTGAACTCTTCTCAGCCACCTTGTGTACCTTGTTGTACTTTTCCTGTGATGGCTTCCTTTGGTTGTTGGTCCTTTGGTTGTTGGTCTTCTTCCCTGACCAGCATACCTTAGCTATGTGACCCAGTTTGCCACATTTCCTACATTCCTGGTTCTTAAACCAGCATTGGTTCTGGTCATGTGTTGTCTTCCCACAACGATAGCATTTTGTTGTTGTCGAGGTAATTTGATCCACACTTAGTGCGGCTGTCTTTAGCTGCATTTCCACAGTTCCCTTCGCTGCAGCTTCGTGCGATGCTGCAATAAGGACAGCCCTGTCAAGTGTAAGGTCGTTCTCTTCGAGTAGTCGCTTTTGCGTTCCTTCCTTTGCCAACCCGCACACGAACTTGTCTCGCAATGCCTCTGTCAGATTCCCTCCAAACTGGCAGTATTTCGCTAGTCTACGCAGTTCGACCAAGTATTCTGCGTTGCTTTCGTCTTTCCGTTGCGTTCTCGCATAGAATTTGAATCGTTCCGCCAACATCAACGGTGTAGGGTTCAAGTGGTCCTTCAGGACAGCCACAATATCATCGAAAGTCTGATCCGCCGGTTTAGCTGGTGCTAGTAGATGCTTCAAGAGCCCGTATGTCTTTGCGCCCATCGAGTTCAGCAAGGTTATAGCTTTGTCATCTTCTTCTATTTTATTGGCCTCACAATAGATCTCAATGCGTTCCACGTACATGGCCCAGTCTTCTACCTCGGAATTAAAATCGTTGATGTTACCACGCTTAGGCATCTTCCTCTCTTTGGGAACAACACAAGTATTTCTTTAAATTATTATTTCTTTTTTTTTCCTAAGATGGCGGTTTTCCCGCAAAAATGGCGGTTTCCCGCTCTTATCTTCTCTCCCTGCCCACTTCAATGGCGGTTTCCCGCTTCTGACTTCTTCCCCGCCTAATGGCGGCTTCCCGCGTTTCTTCCCTGGCGGGAGGGGTACACTTTCCCCACGGGCGACGGCCGCTGGCTTTCAGGTTCACAGCCTGCGCGTCGGCTTCAAGGCTTTCCCTTTTTTTTTAATTTTATGGCAGGGCGACCGGCTCTGGGTACCCCGTTGACGGCGAACAGGTTCAGCCGCTGGGCTGGCTCTCGCACAGTTCCCCTTGCTCGGCTCTGTCTCTCTCCCGCTCGCTCGGCTCTACCGGCGCTGGGTACACCCCGTTGACGGAGGACAGTTCAGCCGCTGGACTGGCTCTCGCACAGTTCCCCTTGCTCGGCTCTGCCTCTCTCCCGCTCGCTCGGCTCTACCGGCGCTGGTTACACCCCGTTGACGGAGGACAGTTCAGCTGCTGGACTGGCTCTCGCGCAGTCTCTCTTGGTCGGCTCTGCCTCTCCCGCTCGCTCGGACCCCAATCGCGCCTCCCAGCCCTCTCGCAGTCTGGTGCTTCTCTCCCCGGCTGCGGCTGAGTTTCTCTCTTCCCGCGCCTACGCTCCCGGTCGCAGCGCTTCGTGGCTTTGGTCACCGCCCGGCTTTTCCCGCCGGTCGCGGTCTCTCACGACGCCTTTGGACCCGACTTTTTGTCCGGCTCCTTTTCCCCCTCGACCGTGGTCGAGTGCCCAGCCCTTATCCTCCGGCAATTCTTTTCACTTTCCCTTACTCACAGTCACCGTGGCAGAAGGGACAGTCAGTGCCTGTTGCTGATGGAAGTTTTTGTCGCTAAAGTCTTCCTCCTTTCTATTGCTGCAGCCTTGAGTTTTCTCCCAGCCGAATGACGAGGGCGGTTGCCTCTTTTCGACGCTCTTTCGTTGCTTTGAAATTATTGTTGCCGCAGGGTACGATCGGACTCGTCGCCACTGTAAAGTCTGTGGGTTGTGCAGTTAATTACGACACAGACTTCAGGAGTAACATACAACAGGACTTTACTATTCGAAGGTCAGGGCGAATCTGCCCTATAAATCATGCCACAGCACTTATATACCGGTGTGGTCACCATCGGTATTACCATATACAGAAGCCAAACAAGTAGTGCCACACCTAAAATAGTTCTCTTAAAGGTGAACGGTTACATACAATAGTCTCTTAAAGGTAGACGGTTACATACACTACAAATACCACTGAGAAAGGGTATAAAAATTGGACTTTCAAATGGGCAGACAGATTTGCTGTAAAGGGGCAAAGCGATTTTCAGCTTCAGAGGCAAGCTCTGTAAGTCTACAACTCTTTGAGTCTCGGGGATCAAAAAGGTATTTGATTTTCAAATCAAATCAAATCAAATCAAATCAACTTTTATTGTCATTATTAGTGCACAAGTGCAGTACAACGAAATGTAGGCTTGCGGCTCCCGAGAGTGTACATTTAGATTAGGACATTTAAACATTCAACATACATTTGGCTTGTAGTATATTAACGTAGACATAACCATAATAAAGTGCATTGGCAG
The DNA here is from genome assembly GCF_052327205.1 of Somniosus microcephalus. Lineage (NCBI taxonomy): Eukaryota > Metazoa > Chordata > Chondrichthyes > Squaliformes > Somniosidae > Somniosus > Somniosus microcephalus. Next base: position 75,078,918 of record NC_140995.1, on the reverse strand, counting down.
ATGTGCAGGCTTTAGAGTTTATTTGTGGAGTTCAGTAGGATGACAGCCCTGGGAAAGAAGCTGTTCCTAAATCTGGTCGTACGGGTGCAACTGCATCTGTAGCGTCTCCCAGATGGCAGGAGGGCGAACAGACTGTGGCTGGGGTGGCTAGGGTCTTTGATGATGGACCGTGACCTCCGTAGACAGCGTTTCTGGTATATGTGCTCTATGGTCGGTAGCCGGGTGCTGGTAATGCGTTGGGCAGTTTTGACTGGAATAGACTAAGAAATGTAAAAACTAGCGAAGTTCTGATTTGAGAATAAGGATCTCTGATAATATGATTGTGAAAGCTTTTTGTATTTAGAACTGTTAATGCTGAGATTGAATCGTGTTATATAACTACATGGTTTTGAATCGTGTTTATAACTACATTGTATTGACTCGTGCTACATAACTACATTGTATTGAATCGTGTTTATAACTACATTGTATTGACTCGTGTTACATAACTACATTGTATTGAATCGTGTTATATAACTACATTGTATTGAATCGTGTTATATAACTAGTGTATTGAATCTTGTGATATAACTACAATATAACTACAATGCATTGAATCGTGTTATATAACTGCATGATTTGGAATCGTGTTATATAACTACATGATTTGGAATCGTGTTATATAACTACATTGAATTGAATCGTGTTACATAACTACATTGTATTGAATCGTGTTATAAAACTACATTGTATTGAATTGTGTTATATAACTACAGTGTATTGAATCGTGTTATATAACTACATTGTATTGAATCGTGTTATATAACTACGGTGTATTGAATCGTGTTATATAATCACATTGTATTGAATCATGTTATATAACTACATGGTTTTGGATCGTGTTATATAACTACATTGTACTGAATCATGTTATAAAAATACCTGGTTTTGAATCGTGTTATATAACTACAGTGTATTGAATCATGTTATAAAACTACCTGGTTTTGAATCGTGTTATATAACTACATTGTATTGAATCATGTGATACAACTACAGTGTATTGAACCTTGTGATATAACTGCAATATAACTACAATGCATTGAATGGCGTTATATAACTATGTTGTAATGAATTGTGTTATATAACTCCTCCCTTCCCACTGTCCAGGGCCCCAAACACCCCTTCCAGGTGAAACAGCGATTTACTTGTACTTTTTGCAATTTAATATACTGTATTCGCTGCTCACGATGCGGTCTCCTCTACACTGGGGAGACCAAACACAGATTGGGCGACCGCTTTGTGGAACACCTCCATTCAGTCCGTAAGGGTGACCCTGAGCTTCCGGTCGCCTGTCAATTTAATTCTCCACTTCACTCCCACTCTGATCTCTCTGTCCTCGGCCTATTACATTGTTCTAATGAAGCTCAACGTAAGCTCAAGGAACAGCACCTCATCTTTCAATTGGGCACTTTGCAGCCTGCCGGACTCAACGTAGAGTTCAACAATTTCAGATAATAATCCCTGCGCCCATTTTTCATGCAGTATGATTTTGCCATTCCCATTTGCAACATTTTCACAGCATGTTCTTTCAATTCCTTCCTCCCCCCCTAAACCCCTCCCCCCCCCCACTGTCTCTGCACCTGCTTAAAATCTGTTACATTTCCAGCTTTTTCCAGTTCTGATGAAGGGTCCCAGACCTGAAACGTTAACTCTGTTTCTCTCTCCACAGATGCTGCCTGGCCTGCTGAGTATTTCCAGCATTGTCTGTTGTTATTAAAGATGGGATAATGTCAATCGCATTTTCCAATTAAATCATGACCTCTTAGGTCTACCCCAAATTAAACCTATAATGAGATCAGAAACTAGGGATAAAATAAACAGAGAAGGTACCTTTGGTACTCAGAAACAAGGAATGTATAGACCCAATTCTCAAGTCCACCCCGCCCAGGCACAAACTCGTGGCTCAGGACCCCCAAGAGGGTATTCCAGAAGGTTTACACCCACAACTTGCCCACAATATGAGAAAGATTTCTCCCCGGAAAGATGGGATAGATGAGGGGCTAGACCTCGAAAGGAAAGCGAAGGACAGTGGACTCCCTATGGGGACAGCTTTTACACTGGCCAAAAACTATCAGAGTGCCATGTGAGGATACTGGGAAAACCGAAATGAGGATCAAAAAGATTCCCGGCAGAACCAACGTCCATCCCAACAGCAGGATCGTCAAGATAATAAACGGTCCGACAAACCCCCTAAGGGATTTGGAAAACATGATACCGTCAAGAGGGAGGAACAAAAATCAGTTAAAATAATTAAAGACAAAGCAGCAAATGAAACAGGATGAACAATCCCAGGATTGGAGGCCTGGCACCCAGCAGGGCCTCTTGAATTCCCCAATGTCCTGGCAACTTTGCCCACAAACACAAAAGTGAAGGCCCTGTTTGATACGGGAGCTGATTACACTGTAATAGATACTGCAATTATAAAAACTAAGTGGACAGATTTGGGGAGCCCAATTTGTAAAAGACTACTAGGGGGATTCACACAAGACAAAACCAAAATAATTAATTTTTACAAAATACCTATTACCATATTTGGAATCACGGTGATCCTAGATGTAGGACTGGTACTACAATTGGCCTGTTCCCTCATTATAGGACAACCAGACATGAAACATTACCTTAAAATCTCAACCAGACCTGTAGAAGCATCCACAGACCAGGATGTCAGGGAAAAACATGTTCGGACACAGCTTGATCGAACTTGCCTAGAGGGGGGAGGCAAAGACCTCCTCGAGCAACTCATTAATAGGTACTACCCTTATCTACAACGCCATCCAAATCAATGTGGAAAGATAGACATCAAACCCCACCCACTTGGTGCTGGCTGGCACAAACCTAAAAAACAGTGGCCTATTCAAGGCCACAAAGGAAAATTAGATCTCCTAACAACGTTCAAAGAACTAACAGATCTAGGTGTCTTAATCAAAATGGCATCTAGAACTAATTCACCATTGTTTGGTGTTGCTAAACCAAATGGGAGGTGGAGATTAGTGGTCGATTATACAGCCTTAAATAAGGTAATGGCCCCACATACTGCACAACAGCAAAATTCCACAGTCCTTCTCTCTCGAATCATGAGGGGAAAATATAAATCTTGTATTGATCTAGCAAACGGCTTCTGGTCACACCCAATCGAAAAATCTGATTGGCCAAAAACTGCAATGACTGGACCCAATGGTTATCAGTATTGCTGGACCAGATTGCCTCAGGGATTTCAAAATAGTCCCGTTCTCTTTTCAGCCCACATCATTGATCTTTTAAAAGACCTACCTAATATCAATTCTTATGTGGACGATATATATTTGTCACATGACAATCTCCAAGAGCACTTGAAAGCCATTGATAGTGTTTTATCCAGACTTACAACTACTGGGTACTTAATCAACATAAAAAAGAGTCCACTAGTTAGGGAAGAGGTAGATTTTCTGGGCCTGCAAATAACTGGAAATGGTAGAGGATTAACTCAATCCCATAAAAAAAAATTAGCCACCATTCAATATCCTAAAACTCTGAAAAATCTGCAAGCAAGTTTAGGACTCCTGAATTTTGCTCGATCCTTTACGCCAACCTTTGCTGAGCTCTCGGCACCCCTGCATGCTAGAGTGGGCGAAGCAGCAAAAGGACCATTCATATTTTCACCAGACGATTACTCGACATTGCAACAATTATGCTGAGAGGTACAAAAGCCATAGACCTGGAATGGAGGGACCTACAAGTTCCCCTCAATATTCATCTCAGGTCATCACCTAAAGTGGCAGTTGCAGTTTTCTATAATGAAAAGAACATAGTGCCCATTCAGTTCCATTCTTATAACTTTTCTAATTTGGAAAGAGGTACATAAAAAAAAAAGGGTAATGACTATGGTAGTCCAATGCCTCATCAAGGCATGAACTCGTCCAGGGAAATACCCCATTACCATCTACACTGAGATTCCTGATTTAAGATCAGGGACAACAGGGAGCCGGCTACCAAAGCCTTGCCACCCCCGGAAGACCAGGTGCTCACTCTGTCGACCTCCGACGTAAGGGGTATTCTACGCGGAGTGAACACACGAAAGGCTGCTGGATCGGATAGCATCCCTGGATGGGTACTCAAGGAATGTGCTGATCAGCTGGCTGATGTCTTCACCGCCATCTTCAATCTGTCATTGGCCCAGGCAGTAGTCCCTACATGCTTCAAGACCGCTACCATCATTCCTGTGCCAAAACAAACGGCTGTGACGTGCCTGAACGACTATCGACCTGTCGCACTCACACCCATCATAATGAAGTGTTTCGAGCGACTGGTCCTGGCTCACATCAAAGCCAGTGTTCCCGCCTCTCTTGACCAACACCAGTTTGCCTATCGTGCAAACAGATCAACGGAGGACGCAATCACAACTGCTCTACACTCTGCACTGAATCACTTAGATGGTAAAGAGACCTACATCAGAATGCTGTTCATAGACTACAGCTCAGCATTCAAAACTATCGTCCCCAACAAGCTGGCCACCAAACTCCAAACTCTTGGCCTGAACACTTCCCTCTGCAACTGGACCCTGGACTTCTTAACAAACAGACCCCAGTCTGTCAAATTAGGTAACCACACCTCCCCCCCTGACCCTGAACATGGGGGCCCCACAAGGATGTGTGCTGAGCCCCCTCCTCTACTCCCTCTTCACCCACGACTGTGTGGCTGTTCATGGTTCCAACACCATGATCAAGTTTGCGGATGATACCACAGTAGTAGGCCAGATCACCAACAACGATAAGTCAGCCTACAGGGAGGAGGTCCAGCATCTCGTGAAGTGGTGCGCCGATAACAACCTGGCCCTTAACATCAAGAAAACCAAAGAAATCATTGTGGACTTCAGGAAGTCTAAAGGCAGAAGTCACACCCCCATCCACATCAATGGGGCTGTGGTGGAAAGGGTGGACAGCTTTAAGTTCCTCGGAGTCCACATCACGGAAGACCTCTCCTGGTCCCTCAATACCTCCTCTCTGGTGAAGAAGGCCCAGCAGCGCCTATATTTCCTAAGGAGGCTGAAGGGATGTAACCTGTCACCCCTGATCCTCTCTAACTTTTACCACTGCACAATAGAGAGCATCCTGACGAACTGTATCACAGTATGGTATGGCAGTTGTAGCTACTATGACCGGAAACCCCTGCAGCGGGTAGTCAAAACTGCCCAACGCATTACCGGCACCCAGCTACCGACCATAGAGCACATATACCAGAAACGCTGTTTACGGAGGTCACGGTCCATCATCAAAGACCCTAGCCACCCCAGCCACAGTCTGTTTGCCCTCCTGCCATCTGGGAGACGCTACAGATGCATTCGCACCCGTACGACCAGATTTAGGAACAGCTTCTTTCCCAGGGCTGTCATCCTACTGAACTCCACAAATAAACTCTAAAGCCTGCACATCTGCCAATGCACTTTATTATGGTTATGTTTATGTTAATGTATTACAAGCCAAATGTATGTTGAATGTTTAAATGTCTTAATCTAAATGTACACTCTCGGGAGCTGCAAGCCTACATTTCGTTGTACTGCACTTGTGCACTAACAATGACAATAAAAGTTGATTTGATTTGATTTGATTTGATTTGATTTATTGAGGATGGCCTCTGATGAAAAAGAGCTACCCAGATCCGTTATGATACATGGACATCGTTCTTTTCATTCATTTTTAAATCCCTCTCCCCGGAAATGGACTTAGAGCATCTCCCCATCATGGAGGATGATGATACGGAGGAGGGAATCAGGCAAATACGTATGAGGCCACTTACAGAGTACCATCAAGTCATTTACTGTGATGGATCTTCGATGACAATTAAAAAAGGGACATCCCAACAATCCTCAGCTGGGATGGAGATAGTAGTTGGGACTTTTTGTGATTCCTATTCTTTTTATCCAGAAGAAACACTGTTCATACCCCTTGGCCATAAGACAGCGCAATATGCTGAACAGCAGCATTACGGTATGCTGTGACTACTGTAAAAGAGGAGATAACCAAGATCTAATTTTCTGGGAACAAACAAATTTTACCAATCATAAGGGTAAACCCATAAAACATAAGTCATTTTTGTAAGACATTCTCCGTTCGAGAATGGAGAAACAGAATTGTAAGATGATTCATGTAAATGGGCATACCACTGGGACAGTACACTCAAAAGGAAACAGTCTTGCAGACGAACAAGCGAAACGTTCGGTCTGCATGACACCCCCTCGAGAGGGGCCTGCCAATATTAGTGTAATCACTAGGGCAGAACGGGCAGCTAATCAGGATGAGGAACTGATTCAGCTATTAGACCCAGCAAAAGAGAATCCACCAGGATATCCACCAAAGTACTTATACTCGGAAACCCCTACGGGTATTGTGTTAGTTAAGTTGCCCAAGAGAAACCAAGAAGTACCCTCGAGACACAAACGAGAACAGCTTGTAAAAGAAGCTCACGAGGCCATAGGCCAAGCACATTGTGGTGCCAGAACAACATTCTGCAAATTGACCCCCTTATATTGATGGCCAGGCATGCTTAAGGCCTGTAAAACATATGTGGCAAATTGTGAGCCATGCTATTTAACCACTAAGTCACCACTAATTAAGCCACCACCATTGGCTCCTATGAAAGCTGATGAGCCAATGGGAAAATTCTTTATTGACTTTATTGGACCACTTCCCCCGTCGTTGGGATACAGACATGTTCTCGTTTGTGTAGATGGATGCTCTTCCTTCTGCTGGCAAGTCCCCACTAAAACAGTTTTGGAAAATGCACTCGCCAATGCTATTACTGACATTATTACTGTAGCTGGTGCACCCAAAATCTTACACACCGATCAAGGCGGAGCCTTTGTCTCCAAGGTCTTCAAAGACTATTGCGAACAAAGGGGGATTGGGTTAGAGCACAGCATGCCACGTCATCCACAATCAGCGGGGCTGGTGGAATGTAAAAACCAGGAAGTAAAAAAGCTATTGGTCAAACTGTTGTGAATCAGGGGGAATAAGTGAACCACCATCATTCCAGAGGTGCAGCTATCACTCCATATTATCTGATGTATGGGGTTGAGATGCATACACCGCTTACCCATAGTTCTTTTATTGCCTCTACACTCCCTGAGTCCTTGACCCGACAGCGACAGTGAGATTTAAAAAAAGAAGTAACAGAGGAGATTCATCAAATTGATCAGAGGATAAGGGAGGCAAATAGGCAGAAAAAATTGACAAACAAAGCATGGCAACCCCTAGTAGGAGAATGGGTACAGGAAAAGAAGTTTGAGCAAAAACCTGGTTTAAGACCGAAGTTGAAAAAACCTGTTCAAATACATTCTGTTATTAACGAAAGAACAGTTAAAATACATATTAATCAGCCGAATGGCAAGCATATTCTTAGAACTGTCTCCATAGACAATCTCAAAAGATGTCCTGCCGGATACCGAAATGGAGGAACAATACAAGGTGCAGTCGTACACTGTCTTTCAAGACCCAGCTTGGAGCACGACACAGGAAATGATGCGATCGAATTACTGACGACGGTCAGTCAGACGGTGTCACTGACTCCTCTACATGATGCTTGGCATCGTCTCAGGAATTGGATTTGCGGAAAGCAACAACCGAAACAAGGAAAGATCAACGAGTTACTTCAATGAAGGAGGAAGACACCGTGGATGAAGAAGGAATCAACTGAGCACCTGACAAGGCCTTTACGAAAACAAGAATCTGTCCACATGCCGGATCGAAGGAACAGCGTGTCAAACTTCAGCTAGTTCCAAATGACATCTCTTTGACTCGTATGAATAACTCAACTCTACGGAATGTACATCTGCCAATTGGACAATCTAAGTACATGTTGTTTCGCTAATTGCATGACTATGTACCTATCATCCTTTTAAATTGTGTTCAATTTAAAATAAGGCAAAACATTGCCCTAGGATGACTTAAAAGGAATTTTCATGCAGCACATGATTGTGAATCTCGTGAAAATACTGTACTATTGTACTGTCTTGATGCTCCAGTTCATTTTTTGGTCAAGAGGGGTGTGTGAAGAAATAAGCCATATTCGGTAAAATACACCATTCTATGAAACATTCTGGCCTTTGTGACATGACAATTTGGGCTTGAAAATCTAAAAATCTAACAATGGAGAAGTTGTAAACAGCATACAAGCTATTGAGATAAAATAAGTTGTTGATACTGAATCAATAGCCTTGTTGAAACAGAAGGTTAAAGGTTCCTGAAAGTCTGAAGTTTTATAAAGAACACAATGGTATATATCCTGTTAAGGTGTCTTAAACCAATACTTTGGAAAGAATCACATAAGATTAAAGAAAAATATGCCTTCGTAAAAGTAACATCAAATGAAACACGGAGAAATGAACGTCTGGGGAATAAGCCTGATTTGGGGTAGCCCTAAAGGGGCTAGGACTAGTAATAATCCCTTCAACATAACACGATTCATTACAATATAGTTATATAACACGGTTCATTACATTGTAGTTATATACCACGATTCAATACAATAGAAACAAAGAAGATAGGAGCAGGAGTAGGCCATTCGGCCCCTCGAGCCTGCTCCGCCATTCAATGAGATCATGGTTGATCATCCAAACTCAGTACCTTGTCCCTGCCTTCTCCCCATATCCCTTAATAAAATTCAGTAATTTCATGTTCACCAGTATTGATACTAGCTTTTTATTCCCAATTTATTTAATTAAATGAATTTAAATTTCCCAGCTGCCCACATGGTGGGATTTGAACTTATACCTCTGGATTACTAGCCCAGTAACAACCACTATGCTATCGTACCAGCAATGTAGTTATATAACACGATTCATTACATTGTAGTTATATAACACGATTACATAGAAATTACATAGAAACATAGAAGATAGGAGCAGGAGTAGGCCATTCGGCCCCTCAAGCCTGCTCCGCCATTCAATGAGATTATGGCTGATCATCCACATTCAGTACCCTGTCCCTGCTTTCTTCCCATATACCTTGATCCCTTTAGTCTTAAGAAATATATTTAACTCCTTCTTGAATATATTTAATGAATTGGCCTCAACTGCCTTCTGTGGTAGAGAATTCCACAGGTTCACCACTCTCTGGGTGAAGAAATTCCTCCTCATCTCTGTCCTAAATGGCTTACCCCTTATCCTTAGACTGTGACCCCTGGTTCTGGACTCCCCGGCCATCGGGAACATCCTTCCTGCGTTTAGTCTCTCTAGTCCTGTTAGAATTTTAAAAGTTTCAATGAGATCCCCTCTCATTCTTCTAAACTCCAGCGAGTACAAGCCCAATCAAGCCAATTTCTCCTCATACGTCATTCCTGCCATCCCAGGTATCAGTCTGGTGAATCTTCGCTGCACTCCCTCCACGGAACATCCTTCCTCAGATAAGGCGACCAAAACTGTACATAATACTCAAGATATGGTCTCACCAAGGCCTTGTACAACTGCAGCAAGACATCCTTGTTCCTGTACTCGAACCCTCTCGCTACGAAGGCCAACATACCATTTGACTTCTTAACCGCCTGCTGCACCTGCATGCTTATCTTCAGCGACTGGTGCACAAGGACACCCAGGTCTCGTTGCACTACCCCTTATCCCAATCTATTGCCATTCAGATAATAATCTGCCTTCCTGTTTTTGCCACCAAAGTGGATAACCTCGCATTTATCCACATCAAACTGCATCTGCCATGCATCTGCCCAATCACCCAACCTGTCCAAATCATACTGGAGTTTCTCAGCATCCTCCTCACAGCACACATGCCCACCTAGCTTTGTGTCATCTGCAAACTTGGAGATATTACATCTAGTTCCCTCGTCTAGATCATTAATATATATTGTGAATAGCTGGGGTCCTAGGACCGAGCCCTGCGGTACCCCACTAATCACAGCCGGCCACTCGGAAAAAGGCCCATTTATTCCAACTCTTTGCTTCCTGTCTGCCAACCAGTTCTCTATCCAAGTCAGTACCTTACCCCCAATCCCATGTGCCTTAATTTTACACGCTAATCTCTTGTGCGGGACTTTATCGAAAGCCTTCTGAAAGTCCAAATACACCACATCCACTGGTTCTCCCTTATCTATTTTACCAGTTACATCCTCAAAAAATTCCAGTAGATTAGTCAAGCACAATTTACCTTTTGTAAATCCATGTTGACTTTGTCCGATCCTGTCACTGTTTTCCAAGTGCTCTGCTATTACATCTTTTATAATGGAGTCTAGCATTTTCCCAATACCGATGTCAGGCTTACCGGTCCATAATTCCCCATTTTCACTCTACCACCTTTTTTGAATAGTGGGGTTACATTAGCTACCCTCCAATCCATGGGAACTGTTCCAGAGTCTATAGAATTTTGGAAGATGACCAGCAATGTATCTACTATTTCTGGGGCCAATTCCTTAAGTACCCTAGGATGTAGATTATCATGCCCTGGGGATTTATCGGCCTTCAATCCCATCAATTTCCCTATCACCATTTCCCTACAAATACTGATTTCTTTCAGTTCCACCCTCTCATTAGTCCCTATGTTCCCCGACATCTCTGGGAGGTTATTTGTGTCCTCCTTTGTTTAGACAGAACCAAAGTATGTATTTAATTGGTCTGCCATTTCTTTGTTCCCCATTATAAATTCCCCTGATTCTGACTGCAAGGGACCTACGCTTGACTTCACCAATCTTTTTTTCTTTACATATCTATAGAAGCTTTTACGGTCAGTTTTTATGTTCCGTGCAAGCTTACTCTCATACTCTATTTTCCCCCTCTTAATTAATCCATTTGTCCTCCTTTGTTGAACTGCTCCTAATCCTCAGGCTTGCTGCATTTTCTGCCCAATTTATATGTCCTCTCCTTGGATCTTATGCTATCCCTAACTTCACTTGTTAGCCACGGTTGATTCACCTTTTTTGTTTCATTTTTATGCCAAACAGCGATGAACAAACTCTGTAGTTCATCCATGTGATCTTTAACTGTTTGCCATTGCCTATCCACCGTCAACCCTTTGAGTAACATTCCCCAATCAATCCTACCCAACTCGTGCCTCATACCATCATAGTTTCCTTTATTTAAATTCAGGAACCTAGTCTCTGAATCAATTATGTCACTCTCCATCTTAATGAAGAATTCTATCATATTATGATCATTCCGCCCCAAGGGGCCTTGCACAACAAGGTTGCTAATTAATCCTTTCTCATTACATAATACCCAATCTAACATGGCCTGATCTCTAATTGGTTCCTCGACATATTGGTCCAGGAAACCATCCCGTATGCACTCCAGGAATTCCTCCTCCACAGTATTGTTACTAATTTGGTTAGCCCAATCTATATGTAGATTAAAGTCACCCATGATAACAGCTGTGCCCTTATTGCACGCATCTCTAATTTCCCATTTAATGCCATCCCCAACCTCTGCATTACTGTTTGGGGGTCTGTATACAACTCCCACTAACATTTTCTGTCCCTTGGTATTTCTCAGTTCTACCCATACAGATTCTACATCATCAGAGCTAATATCCTTCCTTACAATTGTGTTAATCTCCTCTTTAACCAGCAATTCTACCCCACCTCTTTTTCCTTTTTGCCTGTCTTTCCTGAATATTGAATACCCCTGGATGTTGAGTTCCCAGCCCTGGTCACCCTGGAGCCATGTTTCCGTAATCCCAAACATATCATATCCGTTTACATCTAATTGCGCAGCTAATTCAACCACCTTATTACGAATGCTCCTCGCATTAAGACACAAAGCCTTCAGGCTTGTTTTTTTAGCACTCTTAGACCTTTTAGAATTATTATTTACTGTGGCCATGTTAGATTTAAACCCATGATTACTATGACTGCCACTTTTGCTTTTCTCCTTCCTGTCTTTTGCTCCTATCCTTGTTTCCCTTTCCTCTGTCTCCCTGCACAGGTTCCCAACCCCCTGCCATTTTAGTTTAAACCTTCCCCCACAGCACGAGCAAACACTCCCCCTACAACATCAATCCCAGCCCTGCCCAGGTGCAAACCGTCCATTTTGTACTGGTCCCACCTCCCCCAGAACCGGTTCCAATGTCCCAGGAATTTGAATCCCTCCCCCTTGCACCATTCCTCTAGCCACATATTTACCTGAAATATCCTTCTATTTCTACTCTGACTAGCATATGGCTCTGGTAGCAATCCTGAGATTACTACCTTTGAGGTCCTATTTTTTAATTTACCTCCTAACTCCCTATTTTCAGCTTTTAGGACCTCATCCCGGTTTTTACCTATATCGTTGGTACCTATATGCACCACGACAACTGGCTGGTCACCCTCCCCTTCCAAAATGCTCTGTAGCCACTCAGTGACATCATTGACCCTTGTACCAGGGAGGCAACATACCATCCTGGAGTCTTGTTTGCGGCCGCAGAAACGCCTATCTATTCCCCTTACAATAGAATCCCCTATCACTATAGCTCTCCCACTCTTTTTCCTCCCATCCTGTGCAGCAGAACCACCCACGGTACCAGGAAGTTGGCTACTGCTGCCTTCCCCTGATAAGCCATCTCCCTCACCAATATCCAAAGCGGTTTATCTGTTTGAGAGGGGGATGGTCACAGGGGACCCCTGCACGACCTGCCTGCACCAACTACACTGCCTGGTGGCCACCCATTCTCTTCCTGCCTGTGCAGCCTTTACCTGCAGTGTGACCAACTCCCTAAACATGCTATCCAAGACGTCCTCAGCATCGCGAATGCTCCAGTATGTATCCACTCGCAGCTCCAGCACCACAATGCGGTCTGTCATTAGCTGCAGCTGGATACACTTCCCACACACATGGTTGTCAGAGACACAGGAAGTGTCCCTGATTTCCCACATAGTGCAGGAGGAGCATACCATGGCACAGAGCTCTCCTGCCATGACTTACCCTTTAATTAATTCAATTTAAATTAAATCAAATCAATCCCACCAATTACAGTCCAATTAAATAACATACTCAAGGGCCCTTGTTTAACAGTAGTTGCCGCTACACAACAGAGACTGTTACATTGTTATAGTATCACATCATTAAATGGAACTACTTTGGTATGGAACTACTTTGGTATGGTGTAGTTATATTACTATGTGGCACACTGTGCACGGGCAGTGCACAGTGCAGCGTCAGACATCTTGTATCACTCCGCACCATGCGGCAGCACAGAAACAAAGCAAGAATACAGCCAAGTAAAAGCAGTAACTAAAATGAGCTAAAAGTGTCTGTATTTATTTATAGTATAAGAACACAAGGAGACACAACATGGTGGCAGCGGTGTAAGTGAGTACAAATTGTGCTATACGAACTACGAATAAGACAAAAAGTGACTTTATGAGCTGATTGTGAGTGCCGGTGTATGCGGTGATTGAAAGTGAATCGTACGGGAAACTAAAATGACAGCTCAACCCCTCATGAACTGGGAAGCCGACAATATAATAGAAGCATTCCGCAAGTTCAAACAGAAATGTGAGCTTACATTCAAAAGCTTCATGAAGGGTACTACCAACGAGGAAAAGGTTAGTTACATTCTGTTGTGGACAGGAGAAAAAGGCCTAGATTTGTATAATAGCTGGAGCTTGACTGAAGAGGAAAAGGAAAACCCTGCGACAATTTTTGATAAATTCAGCAACCATCTAGAGCCTAAATCCAATCATCATATATACAGATACAAATTCCAGAGTCTTAGACAGGAACCCGGTGAAACAGCTGACAATTTCCTGACAAGGCTGAGAAATGAAGCCAGCAAGTGTAAATTTAAGGAAATGGAGGAAAGGCTTGTGGACCAGCTGATATGGGGGTCAGCGCATGTAGAGGTACAAAAAGCCCTGATAGGAAAAGAAAAGCTCGGAATAACAGAGGCTATAGATACTGCGAGAGCTCATGAAGCCATGAAGCAGCAAATGAAAACTTTGATTTCTCAAATGGCTGACATGCGGACAGCTTCTGAGACGGACAACAGAGTGGATGCAGTGAGAAAAAAGTACAACACACAAAGACACGCACATGACAATGGGGGAAACATGTGCAGAAATTGTGGAAGACCGCAAGATTACACAGACAAGAGGGAATGTCCAGCATATGGAACAAGCTGCAATGCATGTGGCAAACTAAACCACTGGGAAAAGAGGTGTAGAACAAAGAAAGAAGGAACATACATCAAAATCAAAGGCGGACAGCAGAACCAGAGAAAGAAACACAATATCCATGCCATGGATGAGCAGGATGATGATGATCACGACAATACACTGAACATCGAAACCATAAAGACACAGCTTCACGAGATGTCCAGAGCAGAAAATACTCCGAGGAGAGAATTGCACACCATCATCCAAATCAAAAAAAAGGTCAAAGGTCGGCCCACAACCATCAATTTAAAGTTGAAGCTGGACACAGGGGCTCAGAGCAACATTCTCCCATTGAGACTGTACCAGCAGATCTTTCCCGAAAACCTGAGAGAAGATGGCTACCCGAAAAATGGTTGTTTAAAGGCAAGTAATGTCACGCTGACAGCATACGGGGGGAGTGAAATTAAACAACTCAGAATAACCTTTATCAAAGGGACACATAAAAGAAAGAACATCAACTGCATGTTCTATGTCACCGACACTGAGGGGCCAGCGATCCTGGGATTAAACAGCTGCGAGAAGTTGAGATTGATCTCAGTGCATCACGAGCTGACGGAAACGTCACTGAAGATAGACAGCAACACCCCACTGGAGAACCACCCACAAATCAAGAGTAAAAAAGACTTGATAGACATGTACCCGGAATGTTTCGATGATACAGTGGGATGTTTCGGAGATTTCCAATACCACATCACCATCGATCCAGAGGTAAAGCCCGTTATCCATGCTCCACGAAAAGTACCCATCGAGCTGAAGACAAAGCTTGAAAGAGAGCTAAAGGAGATGGAAGTAAAGGGAGTGATCGTAAAGGTCACTGAACCCACAGACTGGGTAAACTCAATTGTGGTACGAGAAAAGCCAAACAGGCGTCTCAGAATATGTTTGGGCCCCAAAGATCTAAACCAGGCGATAAAGAGGGACCACTATCCCACCCCAACGCTAGAGGAGATTACGCCATCACTGGCAGGAGCCAAAGTTTTCTCAAAACTAGATGCCAGAAATGGATATTGGAACGTGAAGTTGGATGAGGAATCAACAACACTGACAACATTCAACACACCATTTGGGCGTTACAAATTCCTGAGGCTACCATTCGGGTTAAAGGTCAGTCAAGATATCTTTCAACAGAAAGTAGACGAGACATACAGAGGCTGTGAAGGAGCTATAGGAATAGCTGATGATATTCAGATCTATGGAGCAGATGAAAAAGACCATGACATGCACCTACATGAGGCCATGGAACGTACCAGGAAGGCTGGCATCAAGTTAAATGCAGATAAGTGCATAGTTAAAGTCAAGGAATGCCAATTCTTCGGTATGATTTATACACCAGAGGGAGTCAAGCCAAGTCCAGAGAAGATTGCAGCGATTGCTGAAATGAAACCACCCAAAGATAAGAAAGAGCTGAGGAGTTCTTGAGTTCTTTCATCCCACACATGTCGGAACATACAACAAATCTCAGAGAGCTATTGAAAGAAGACGCCGAATACCAGTGGTCTGAATCACACGAAAGCAATTTCAAACAAATTAAAGAACAGTTGTGCAAAGAAACAAGTCTGTCATATTATTCTTATGTTCATTAATAAATAGACATTCTTATTATGAACACAGCTAGCTTTTGCTAGCTACTTTATTGAACACGTGTGGACTTGTACAGCATCTTGTAGAGGCTTCCATCTTGACTGCTGCCTTGTGGGTAGCCTAGCCTCATGGGTAATGTAGTCTTAATATAATATATAGCTGGGTAGTGTAGTCTTATACATACAGCTATATACAGCTCTACGGCTCCACCTAGTGTCCACTATAGAATGACATGCTATTGATCACTACATCCCCCTTTCTTTGAGGTTTAACAAAATCAATATCAATCAACTTTCAAGAAAACAATAAAGATAATATCAGTAACACTTTTGTTAGTGCTCTATAAACATACACATTTTCAAAACAGTCAACACATTTTCAAAGCTTTACATTGTAATCAAAGATTACGTTTATCAGGCTCCTTTACTTCACGTGTGGATCTTCTCAGCACGAGTAAGTCTGATGTGTCTTCATGAGATTGTTCTGGCGGTGAATGACAAGATGCAGTTGCGGCATTGTCATCAATCTGGTCTTGAATAGTCTCTTGTGTTTTTAGGAGGGAACGGCGGTTCCTCCTGAGAGTCTGTCCTTCCTCAGTTCTAACAGTGTATGACCTTGATCCTACTTCCTCAAGAACTGTAGCTTTCCTGTTCCATGCATCTGGATCCTCAATCCTGACAACATCATCCTTTGTCAATGGTTTTAGAGTTTTGGATGACTTGTCATAGTATGATTTCTGTTTCAGCTTTAACAGTTGAAGTCTCTGTCTCAGTTCCTCACTTTGCTGTTCTTTTACACAGCAGGGTAGCGTGGTGCGCAACTTGCGACCCATTAGTAGTTCAGCAGGTGAAGAACCACAGTCTAAAGGTGAGGCTCGCTAGCTCAGCAGGACGAGATAAGGATCAGACTTGCTTTCTGTCGCTTTCTTCAGTAGCTGCTTGAGAACTTGAACACCTTTCTCTGCCTTACCATTTGACTGAGCATACAAAGGACTGGATGTGATGTGCTGAAAGTCATAATGTGCTGCAAACTGTTTCCACTCCTTACAGTTGAAGCACGGACCATTGTCGCTAACGGCAATCCTGGGAATTCCATGTCTGGCGAAGATGGATTTCACATGCATTATGACACTGCTTGCTGTGGTGCTTGAGAGCAGCGCCATCTCAGGATAGTTAGAATAGTAGTCAATCACTATTAGATAGTCTTTACCATTTAAATGAAAAAGGTCCATACCAACCTTTTGCCATGCTGCTGTTGGTATGTCAGCTACTATCATTGGTTCCTTTGCTTGTTTGTTTTGGTGTTTCTGACATGTCTCACATTTGCCTATCATGTTCTCAATGTCCTTATTTATGCCAGGCCAATAAACAGTGGCCTAGAAATTCAGTAAGGCCCCGCCAGGTCTTCAGCGCCCGAAATTTAGCGCTCGCCTGGATTCCTGCAGCGCCCGCCTGAAATTCAGTTGCGACGGGCCAAGACGGAGGCGGGCGCTACTGCAGGGTTTGGCCGCCTCGCTTGGGGCGATGAAAGTCTATTTCAGGCGTCCAGCTGCCGCTGCGCCACCCGATGCAGTGCGGCAGGCTGGGGTACTGCAGGCCTCCTCCTTCTTTTAAGGAGGAGCTGCCTGCAGCCGTGAGATCGCCGCTGGATTCCCCCGGCAAATGAGCCCGGCACCACGGAGAAGTGCCGGGCTCGCGGGAGTCAGACAGCAATGCCGGGGGGGGTGGTGCAGGAGTCCGGGGAGGGAGGTGCGGCCATGCGGCCGCCGGGAAAGTGGCCGGCCGCCCCTCCACCTTTATGCGCCGGCCTCTCGGAGCTGCAAGGCCCCGTTTTCCAAACGTTGTTTGCGGCCGCTGCGGGCGAGGCGGCCGCAACTGAATTTGGCCTCGGAACGGAATCGCGTTGGAACCGGGGTGCTGCGCACACCGATGACGTCATCGGTGCCGGCGCAGCGCTACCGGCTAACGCCGATGTTAGGGCCCAACTTAATTTCGGGCACTAAAAAACTTCCGGCGCAACCCACTCTTTCGCCCCTAAGTGGGCGCAAACGCAACTGAATTTCGAGGCCAGTGTCTCTTGCTCTCCTTTTGCATTTTTCAATTCCGAGGTGTCCCTCATGAATCCTTTTGAGCATGTCTTGATGTCGAGCCTGTGGAATGACTATTCTGTTCTGTTTTAGTAATAGTCCACTTGCGACACTCAATTCTGACCTTATGTGAACATATTTTGGACAGGAACCTTTTGGCCAACCATGATGAATGTTCTCTATTACTGTTTGTAATACTGTGGCCTAGAAATTCAGTATAGCCACTTTTGGGGCGGTAAAGTCGGGCGGGCGCTAAAGTTAGCGCCCGCCGGAAAGTGGAGGCCACTTCGCCGATATTCAGTAGCTTTGGCCAAGGAGTTTGGGCGAGCGCTGAAACTGGCGTTGCACCCCTCTCTTTAGGCGCTAAGCCGGCGGTGCAGAGTGATAACGCCGAGGCCGGGCGCAGCGCAGGTGCGGTCATGTCTTGATTGACAGCAGACACCCTGACGCCGGCCAGCTCTTAAAGGGGGAAGGGTCGACTTGGACTGCTGCCACGCCCTGGATAGTGGAGCCCTCCAGCTAGGCCTGAACACTGCTGCTGGACCCAAATAGCACCTGAAGCCATGCAGAAGGCCCGTGAACGAGCGCAGCGCTTCTCAGAGCATGCTTTGAGGGTGCTGCTTAGGGGTTTGGAGAAGAAAAGAGATATCTTGTGCCCGGACAGTGGCAAGAAGGCTCCCAAGAGGCTGTACAGGAGAGCCTGGAGGGAAATCGCCCAGAGGGTCACAGCCAACAGCGATGTCCCCAGGACTGGTGACCAATGCCGCAAGAAGTTCAACGACCTCACTCGGTTGGTCAGGGTGAGTACCCTTTCCAGTGTCCTCCTCATCCTTGCATGTGCACCTCACATTATGGGCAAAGGGACCTCAAAGGCCGAATGGCCAGCCCTCCTCCAGCAGCTACGGCACTGGCATGATCATCAGTAGCACTTTCTGCACTTGACACACTGGCCAAGCTATTCGACCATGGGAGGCAGTGCACACAACAACAGGGCACCACACTGGCCAAGCTATTCGACCATGGGAGGCAGTGCACACAACAACAGGGCACCACACTGTACTTAGAGGCCGTCCTTTCTCTTGCAGGCCAAGCTGGCGCAGAATCTGAAGAGCCGGACTGTCACCGGGGAAGGCCATGTCCAGTTCCAGGAGCTCAGTGACCTGGAGGAGCACGTGGCTCGACTCATGCGTGCCCGGGTGATTGGCCCCGTTGCTATTGGAGATGCCGACCCTGTGCTGGGCCCCAATGGTAAGGACATGACCATTTGGACCTCTCTCATTCCCCTTGCGCTTCAGATCTACATCCTTTGCCACTGTCCCACCAATGCGCATAATGCCACCACTCATGCCTCCCTCGCTGACGCCCTGTCCTCACTCTAAAGCTACTCTTGCGCCTTCCTGCTTTCAGCTGGTGAGGAGGAGGTCCCTGAAGCTGCGAGTGTCAGTCCCTCGGAAGAGGAGGACGAGGAGGAGCAAGAGGAAGGCGGCACATCGGGGGAACCCTCATCCGCGCCAGGGGATGGCAATGGAGGGGACACGTCTTGCCTGGAGGAGAGCCAGGGGGAAGTGTTGCAGGGGGGTGTAGCTCCTGTGCCCAGTAGCGTCCAGCCACGCGGGAAGGGTCGGGCAGCACGGCTGCCTTCTCCCCAGAGGGGGGAAGTGTTGCAGGGAAGGGCAGTTGCCGGGCCCAGTGGCGTCCAGCCACGCGGGAAGGGTCAGGCAGCACGGATGCCTTCTCCCCAGAGGGGGGAAGTGTTGCAGGGAAGGGCAGTTGCTGGGCCCAGTGGCGTCCAGCCACGCGGGAAGGGTCGGGCAGCACGGCTGCCTTCTCCCCAGAGGGGGGAAGTGTTGCAGGGGAGGGCAGTTGCTGGGCCCAGTGGCGTCCAGCCACGTGGGAAGGGTCGGCCAGCTCGGCGGCCTTCTCCCCAGAGGGAGAGTCCGGCCTCCAGTCCGGAGACGGTCCTCGCCCAGGAGGTGCGCCTCCTTGATCAAATGTCCGCGGATTCGGAGCGGCGCCACACCGAGTTCATGGGGCTTGTGGGACAGTTGCCTCAGGCCATTGAGTCCCTGGCTCATAGTGTGGCCGATTTCGGGGACTCACAGGCCAGGGGTGTCGAACAACTCGCGGCAGCACAGGACGCGAGTCGAGAGTTCATGAGTGGTGCCGTGCAGACACTGGCTGGTCTGATGCGGGCACAGACCAGGGCAGTACGGGCACTCACTTCTGCCACACTCGCTGTGTCACGGATGCATCGCCAGGGCACCCGCCGCGCTGCTGCAGCACAGCGGTCTGGCCTTCACCAGATTGCTGCGCTTGCTGCAGTGCCAGCCCGGCCGAGTGCCAGTGTCTCTGGCGACCAGCGAGCGCCTGGCATCAGCCAGCTTGCCCCCATTGCTGCAGCCGCCACTGCCACTCCCCCAGCAAAGCTGCGACGAGCTGCTGGAGAGACTGATGCTGCCCAGCCACAGCTGCAGCAGTCAGCAGCCGGCCCCTCCAGGGCCGGACCTCGTCTAGGCCGACCCCCAAGGGCATCTGCCGTCACGCTTTGTGCCCCTCAGGAGGCTTCCCCCAGCCTTGCAACACCCACAGGGCCCAGGTTGAGGCGGAGCAGCAGGTCGGGCAGGGGCCGGAGAAGCCTGCACAAGGACTCGCCCTCTCGGCACACCAAGTAGAGTGTGTTGCCAAATGTTTTTTTATATGGGGGTGTTTGTGTTCTGTATGGGGGGGGTTTATTTTGGTAAGGTCGAAGATGATGGCAAATGTTTTTTTAGATGGGGGTGTTTGTGTTCTGTATGGGGAGGTTTGTCTTGGTAAGGCCGAGGATGAAGGCCAATTGGATGGACAAGTTTTGTTATTCCTCCCCAGGTTGTGGGAGTGAGATATGTTTTTGACTGTTTTTTGGGGGTCTTGTCTGTTTTTGTGTTTCATGTGGGAAGGACCCTGGGTTTGTTAAATAAAGCTTTTTATTTATTCAGCTTGTCCATGTGTCATGTTTCAAGTGGTTGTTGCGTTAACCGGCTGAGGGCTTGCAGAGCGGCTGCATTCAGGTGCGTTCATTGCCACAAGCCATTCCCTGACAGGGGGCCTAGAAGTGTCATTCAATAAGCCGCCGGCGGACGGCCCTTGGACCTTGTGGCTCCCTCCTGGGCTGGTACTCCTCCTCCTCCTCCTCCTCTTCCTCATGCTCCTCCTGCTCCTCCTCCTGAGGTGGTGGTCCAACGTGAGGTGGCAGTGCCTGAGTCCTGCGAATAGCCAGGTTGTGCAGCATGCAGCAAACGACGACGAACTGGGAGACTCTATCCGGCGAATACTGTAGAGATCCGCCGGAACGATCCAGGCAGCGGAACCGTTGCTTGAGGGCGCCAATCGTTTGCTCTATGATGTTCCTTGTGGCTTGATGGCTTTCGTTGTATGCCTCCTCAGCAGGGGTCCTGGGCGCGCGGAGCGGGGTCATTAGCCATGTACACAAAGGGTAGCCCTTGTCCCCGATAAGCCATCCCCTTGGGGGAGGCTGTGCCTGGAACATGTCAGCCACAGTAGTCTGGCGCAGGATAAATGCATCGTGGCTGCTTCCTTGAAAGTGGGCATTGACAGCTAGGATGCGCTGCCTGTGGTCACACACCAGCTGTACATTGAGGGAATGGTAGCCCTTCCGGTTGCGGTAATCCTCAGCATTGTCGATAGGTGCCCGCATAGCCACATGCGTGCAGTCAATGGCGCCCTGCACCATGGGGAGGTCGGCGATCCTGGCAAATCCGACTGCACACTGCTCCTGCCTCTCTTGGGTCATGGGGAAGGAGATGAATTGGTGTCTCCTTGTGAAAAGGGCATCGGTGACCTGCCGGATGCAGTGATGCACGGCGAACTGGGAGATGTTCGCTATGTCCCCAGCAGCGGCTTGGAAGGAGCCGCTTGCATAAAAGTTCAGAGCCACCGTGACCTTCACTTCCACCGACAGAGACGTCCTGCACATCAGCTGTGGACGCAGATCTCTGTGAAGCAGCTGGCAGATCTCTGCAACCACCTCCCTTCTGAAGCGCAGCCTCTTCACACAATGCGCGGCAGTCATGGTGAGATAGGACACCTGCTGCCGGTATTCCCTGAGTGGGTAAGGCCTACGTTGCCGACGCCTGATGGCCCCTCTGCGTCTAGGCATGGCTGCCCCTCTCACACAGCATCTGCGAGCCCTTCGCACATAATGCTGGAACTGAGGGTTGGAACCCCATGCAGCCCCCATAATATACTTGCAAACAGTCAAATCACAATGAGTCAAATTTCCAAGCTCTGGCCAGAAGCCAAAAATACCTCTCCTATGTTGTCCCAAATCAGTAAGGTCTGTTCCTTGGTCTCTGTCCAGAAATCCAAAGCACTAAAGTCATTGCAGCAAAATGGCTGGCCTTTATAGTCCAGTCTGAGTGCCCTTTAATTAGCGCTCCCCGAGGCCCACAGGGCTTCTGCTGCGTTCCACTTCACAGTTCTTAACAGCGCCACGCCCACATTGGGTGGGCGCCACTGAAGTTCCGGTTTGGGGCGCACAAACGGCGTTGCACGCCGAAATGACGTCATAAGGTGTGCGCGCAGCTGAGCGCGCGCAAACACTTTGCGCCGGCGCAAAATGTCAACTGAAGTTGGGCGTAGGCGCAGATCGCTCTGCGCCCGGGCGCAAAGTGCCTAGCGCTCGAAATCTACTCCTCTTATGGCGCTAACGGCTGGCGAACACAACTGAACTTCTAGGCCTGTATCTTTTACTGTTTCTTCTACTATTTGCTTTGATTTTGTGTCTGACACGGGCAGCACAGCAGTGACCATACTCACATGAACATCCACGTCTTCTTCAGTAGAGCTCACATGACTCATTGTGGGTGCTCGGGATAGTGCATCTGCTAACACTATGTATTGCCTGGTGTGTAGATCAGTTCAAAGTCATATCTTTGCAGCTTCATCATGAGTCGTTGAATCCTTGGAGACATCTCATTCAGGTTTCTGTTTATGATGGCAACCAAAGGGCTGTGGTCTGTCTCAACTGTGAAGGTGGGAAGTCCATATATGTAGCCATGAAACTTTTCTAGTCCAACTACCAAGCCTAGACATACCTTTTCAATCTGGGCGTATCGACACTCAGTATCAGTCATAGACCTGGAGGCATAGGCAACAGGCTTCCAATCTTCACCCTCTGCTTGTAGCAAGACTGCACCTAGGCCATCTTTTGATGCATCCGTTGACACTTTGATTCTTTTGGTTGGGTCAAAGAAGATGAGTACAGGTGTGGTTGTCAGCACTGTTTTGAGGTTTATCCACTCTTGTTCATGTCTTTCTGTCCATGCAAACTCATTTGTTTTATGTAGCAGGTCTCGCAGACAGGCTGTCTTGGCTGACAAGTTAGGAATGAACTTTCCAATGAAGTTTATCATCCCCATGAAGCGTAGCACTCCTTTTTTGTCAGTGGGTCGGGGCATTTTGAGTATGGCGTTTACTTTTTCCATATCTGGCTCTATTCCTTTACCAGATAGATTATCTCCTAGGAAAGTGACTTCCTGGACGCCAAACTGACACTTGGCTTTGTTGAGCTTCAGTCCATTCTGGTGTATGCTCTGTAGCACTTTAGTCAGTCTCTCATTGTGTTCTTTCAGTGTGGAGCCCCAGATGATGATGTCATCAACATAGACTCGAACTCCTTCCAGACCTTCAATTATGTGTTCCATCGCTCTATGAAAGATTTCACATGCAGATATTATCCCGAAAGGCATTCTGAGGAAAGAATACCTGCCAAATGGTGTGCTGAAGGTACAGTATTTGGTGCTCTCTTCATCCAGTTTTAGTTGCCAAAATCCTTGTGAGGCATCGAGCTTTGTAAAGTATCTGGCACCTGACATTTCACTGGTGATTTCTTCTCGCTTGGGAATCTGGTAGTGTTCACGTTTTATGTTTGCATTTAAGTCCTTTGGATCCATGCATATTCTTAGATCATTGTTCTTTTTCTTTACACATACCATGGAGTTAACCCAGTCTGTTGGCTCTTCGACTTTCCTGATGACTCCTAGTGTGTTCATTCTGTTCAGTTCATTCTTCAGTCGGTCACGCAGGGGTGCTGGAACTCTTCATGGAGCATGTCCCACTGGCTGAGCATCCTGCTTTAGCTGGATCTTGTAAGTGAATGGTAGAACTCCAAATCCTTTGAACACATCCTGGAAATTATTCACTACAGAATCCATCGAGTCATCTGGTCTGCTTATGGCACAGTTTATACGGTAGACTCTTTTGACCAGTTCTAAGTCCTCACAAGCTTTGTCACCCAGTAGTGAATCAAGCCTTTCAGCCACAACAGAAAACATGAGATGATGCACTTTTTCTTTGACTGTCACTTTAAGTCTGCATACACCTCAGCTATCTATTTTCTGTCCATTATAGTCCTTCAGTAGTACTGACTTATTCTGTATTTTGGGCTTTTCTTTCATATTGTTAATGTCACTCATACTGATTAAGTTTGCTTTTGCCCCAGTGTCTAGTTTCAAGGTAACTAATGCTCCATTTACCTGCAGTGGGATCATCCATTTGTCCTCTTTTACTGCATTAACTTTATGTTCAGCATTGTCCATATCTGAGGGCTGCACATTTTCTGTATCCTTTTTGATATTGTCACATGACACCATTCCTACAAAATGTGTCTCACTTAAATCAGTATCCTCAATTACATTAACTCGTTGCCCTTTCTTAGTTTGTACTTCTGAAAAGCATTGTTTGGCAAAGTGATTCTTTCCATTACACTTTGTGCACATTTTTCCAAACGCTGGGCATTGTCTTAACTGGTGTTAGTAACCACAGCGTTTACAATTTAAAATTTCATCCTCCGATTGCTTTTCATTTCTGTTCTGCCCATGTTTCTTCCCCTTATAGGACACAGCACCGACAGCAGCAATATCACTCATTACAATCGCATCATTATTGATTTCACTGAAAGTCTGTGCGTGCTTTCGAGCTAGCTCGCTGGCTTGGCATATTTTCACCACATTTTCCAAATTTAGTTCGGTTTCTCTCAACAGACATTCCCTGACTTTTTTATCATGAATTCCAAACACAATCTGGTCATGAATCATGGATGCTTTGGGCTCAGAGAAATTACATGTCTGTGCTTTCAGTTTCAGATCAGTTATAAAGCTATCAAAAGTCTGATTTTGTTGCTGTGTCCGAGAACGGAAGATGTATCTTTCATACGTCTCATTCTTTTTGGGAGAACAATGTGCATCAAATTTCTGTAGCACATCGTCTAACTTGTCTCCGTTCTCCGCTGGATTAAATACAAATGTATTAAATACCTCAATCGCCTGTGGGCCTGCAACCGTAAGCAGCAACGCTATCTTCCTTGCGTCTGGCTTCGTACCGAATCCGATGGCCGCAATGTAGAGTTCGAATTGCTGTTTAAAAGACTGCCAATTGTAGTCGATTTTTTCTGTGAGTTTCAAACGCTCTGGTGTCTTCAAATTCTCCATGTCGCTTTTCACAATTTTCAGCAGATCTTCACCACCCTGGTACCATCTTATGTTCATTAATAAATAGACATTCGTATTATGAACACAGCTAGCTTTTGCTAGCTACTTTATTGAACAGATGTGGACTTGTACAGCATCTTGTAGGGGCTTCCATCTTGACTGCTGCCTTGTGGGTAGCCTAGCCTCATGGGTAATGTAGTCTTAATATAATATATAGCTGGGTAGTTTTGTCTTTTACATACAGCTGTATACAGCTCTACGGCTCCACCTAGTGTCCACTATAGAACGACATGCTATTGATCACTACAATTATGACAGAAGAAAACCAGTCACTCTGCAAGTAGACGCTTCTACCAGAGGACTAGGGGCAGCTCTGGTGCAGGAAGGAAAGCCGATAGCTTTCGCATCAAAGGCCTTGACGTCAGCCGAGATGAGATACGCCAACATAGAAAGAGAACCATTAGCATTAGTGTACAGATGCGAGAAATTCCATACATACCTGTATGGCAGGCGATTTACAATAGAGAGTGACCATCGTCCACGAGAACAGATCTATAAGATGAATCTGTGCAAAGCGCCTGCAAGACTGCAAAGACTACTTCAAAGGCTCCAAAGCTATGACTTCACGCTTAAATATAAGCCAGGAAAGGAAATGGTGCTAGCAGATGCGTTGTCTCGATTGTCACCATATGAGAAACACGAGGTGGAGGGCCTAACAGTAAAAATCCACCACCTAGTGAATGTTACCCCTACAAAGCTCAGTCAAATCAGAGATGAGACTAGCAAAGATGAGGAATTGCAACTATTCACACAACAAGTAATACAGGGGTGGCCGGAGAGAATCCAGCAGGTACAGGCAACGGTTCCCGAAGGCTGTGTTGCCTGCCCGGTGCCAGGGTTAAGGACATCTCCTCTGGACTGGAGAGAAACTTGGAGTGGGAGGGGGAGGATCCAGTTGTCGTGGTCCATGTTGGTACCAACGACATAGATAGGACAAGGAAGGAGGTTCTGCTGAGGGAGTTTGAGCAGCTAGGGGCCAAATTAAAAAGCAGAACCACAAGGGTAATAATGGATTATTACCTGAGACACGAGCGAATTTGGCTAGGACAAATAAATTTAGAGAGTTAAATGCGTGGCTCAAAGACTGGTGTGGGAGAAATGGGTTTTGCTTCCTGGGACACTGGCACCAGTACTGGGGCAGGAGGGAGCTGTTCCGTTGGGATGGGCTTCACTTGGCCAGTGCTGGGACTAGAGTCCTGGCGGATCATATAACTAGGGCTGTAGAGAGGGCTTTAAACTAACTAGTGGGGGGGAGGTTCCTAGAGAACAAATAATAAAAATGACAACAGAGAAGGTAGACTTAGGTAGCAGTGGGGAAATTAAAAACCAGAGCATGTCAGGAAGGGGCAGAAGGTATGGAGTAAAAGGTAAAGTAATAAAAAGGGCAAAAGCAGGAACTAAGTGTCACAAAACATATTTGAAAGTTCTCTATCTGAATGCACGTAGCATTCGTAACAAAATAGATGAGTTAATGGCACAAATAACTACATATGGGTATGATCTTGTGACCATTACAGAAACATGGCTGCAGGGTGACAATGCCTGGGAATTAAACATACCAGGTTATTTAACGATCAGGAAGGACAGGCAGGAAGGAAGGGGAGGTGGGGTGGCTATGTTAATAAAGGAAGGAATCACTGTAATACAGAGAAATGATATTGGGTCAAAAGATCAGGATAATGAAACAGTTTGGGTGGAGGTAAGGAATAATAAGGGGAAAAAAACACTAGTGGGCGTAGTCTATAAGCCTCCGAACAGTTGCAACTCTGTTGGACGGAGTATCAATCAGGAAATAGTTGAGGCTTGTAATAAGGGACCATCTATAATTATGGGGGATTTTAACTATCATATTAATTGGACAAATCAAATTGGGCAGGTCTGCCTTGAGGATGAGTTCATTGAGTGTATTAGGGATAGGTTTCTTGAGCAGTATGTAACTGAACCGACCAAGGGGCAAGCAACCTTAGATCTGGTCCTGTGTAATGAGACAGGATTAATTAAAAATGTCCTAGTAAAGGATCCCCTTGGAATGAGTGACCATAACATGGTTGAATTCCATATTCAATTAGAGGGTGAGAAGGTTGGATCTCAAACAAGCGTGCTAAGCTTGAATAAAGGAGACTATGAAGGTATGAGAGTGGAATTGAGTAGAGTGGATTGGGAAACTAGATTAAAGGGTAAGACGATACATGATCAGTGGTGTACATTTAAGGAGTTATTTTACAACTTCCAAAAAATATATATTCCACTGAGAAGAAAAGGGTGTAAAAGAAAAGACAGCCATCCGTGGCTAAGTAAAGAAATTAAGGATAGTATTCGACTAAAAACAAGGGCATATAAGGTAGTCAAATCTAGTGGGAGGATAGAGGATTGGGAAAACTTTAAAAGACAGCAAAAAATAACAAAAAGATTGATTAAGAAAGGGAAGATAGATTATGAAAGTAAATTAGCAAAAAATATAAAAACAGATTGTAAGAGTTTTTATAGTTATATAAAAAGAAAAAGGGTGGCTAAAGTAAATGTTGGTCCCTTAGAGGATGAGATCGGGAAATTAATGGTGGGAAATATGGAGATGGCAAAAACACTGAATGAATATTTTATATCAGTCTTTACAGTAGAAGACACTAAGAATATCCCAACACTGGACAAACAGGGGGCTAAAGGGGGGCAGGAGCTAAACATGATCAAAATCACTAAGGAAGTGGTACTCGGTAAAATAATGGGACTCAAGGCGGTTAAATCACCTGGACCTGATGGCTTACATCCTAGGGTCTTGAGGGAAGTGGTGGTAGGGATTGTGGATGCATTGGTAATAATTTTCCAAAACTCCCTGGACTCAGCAAAGGTCCCGGCAGACTGGAAAACTGCTAATGTAACACCCTTATTTAAAAAGGGCAGTAGACAGAAGGCTGGAAACTATAGACCGGTTAGCCTAACATCTGTGGTAGGTAAAATTTTGGAGTCCATTATTAAGGAGACAGTAACAGGACATTTGGATAATCATAATTTAATAGGACAAAGTCAGCATGGTTTTATGAAGGGGAAGTCATGTTTGACAAATTTGCTGGAGTTCTTTGAGGAAGTAACATACAGGGTGGATAAAGGGAAACCAATGGGCGTAGTGTATTTAGACTTCCAAAAGGCATTTGACAAGGTGCCACACAAAAGATTATTGCTTCAGATAAAAAATCACAGGATTGTGCGTAATATTCTGGCATGGATAGAGGATTGGCTATCTAACAGAAGGCAGAGAGTTGGGATAAATGGTTCATTCTCAGACTGGCAATCAGTAACTAGTGGTGTTCCGCAGGGGTCAGTGCTGGGTCCCCAACTCTTTACAATCTATATTAACGATTTGGAGGAGGGGACCGAGTTTAACATATCAAAGTTTGCAGATGATACTAAGATGGGAGGGAAAGTAGTGAGTGAGGAGGACATAAAAAACCTGCAAGGGGACATAGACAGGCTAAGTAAGTGGGCAGAGATTTGGCAGATGGAATACAATACTGGAAAGTGTGAGGTTATGCACTTTGGCAGGAAAAATTGTAGAGCAAGTTGTTATCTTAATGGCAAGAAACTGAAAGTACTGAAGTACAAAGGGATCTGGGGGTCCTGGTGCACGAAACTCAAAAGGTTAGTATGCAGGTGCAGCAAGTGATTAAGAAGGCCAATGGAAGGTTGGCTTTCATTGCTAGGGGGATAGAATATAAAAATAGGGAGGTATTGCTTCAGTTGTACAAGGCATTGGTGAGACCGCACCTGGAATACTGCGTACAGTTTTGGTGTCCATACTTAAGAAAGGACATACTTGCTCTCGAGTCAGTACAAAGAAGGTTCACTCGGTTAATCCCGGGGATGAGGGGATGGACATATGAGGAGAGGTTGAGTAGATTGGGACTCTACTCATTGGAGTTCAGAAGAATGAGAGGCGATCTTATTGAAACATATAAGATTGTGAAGGGGTTGGATCGGGTGGATGCGGGGAGGATGTTCCCGATGATGGGTGAAACTAGAACTAGGGGCTGCTCTTTCAAAACTGAGATGAGGAGGAACTACTTCACTCAGAGGGTGGTAGGTCCATGGAATATGCTGCCCCAAAAAGCTGTAGAAGCTACATCATTACATAAATTTAAAACAGAAATAGACAGTTTCCTAGAAGTAAAGGGAATTAAGGGTTACGGGGAGTGGGCAGGAATTTGGACATGAGTCTAGGTTCGGATCGGTCATGGCCCTGTGGGTAGCGGAGCGGGCCCAGGGGCCGTGTAGCCTGATCCTGCGTCTATTTTATGTGTCTAATTCTGTTAGATTCAGGAGATGGTTCTGTGATAGTGGATTGGTGGTTAGGATCAGATCAGCCATGATCTTATTGAATGGCAGAGCAGGCTCGAGGGGCCAATTGGCCTACTCCTGCTCCTATTTCTTATGTTCTTATGTAATTCGTCAATACTGGATGATTAAAGACGATATTGCAGTAGAAGACGGTATTCTCCTTGCTGGATCGAGGATCATCGTGCCAAAGACGATGCAGACACAACTTCTCCATCTCATACATGAAGGCCACATGGGAATGGAGAAATGCAAGCTGAGAGCAAGATCAGCTGTATACTGGATAGGCATGTACAAAAATATTGAACAGATGGTCTCTGCATGTGGTATATGTCAGAAATACAGTAATGCACAACAGAAAGAGGAGATGATACCTAGTGAAATACCGTCAAGACCATGGCACACTGTTGGGGCAGATCTCTTCATGTGCAATCAAGAATGGTATCTCATTGTGGCAGATTACGATTCCAAGTTTCCTTTTGTGAGAAGGATGAAAGACTTGAGAGCCACAACTACCACCAGGATTGCAAAGAGCTTGTTTGCTGAACAAGGAATCCCGGAAAAGGTCATCTGTGACAATGGAACCCAGTTCACATCGAGTGAATTCAGAGCTCTAGCAGAAAAGTATGGGTTCAAAATAGTAACCTCATCCCCACATTTCCCAAGGGGACACGGGTTCATCGAAAGACAGATCCAGACTGTCAAGAGAACTCTCATCAAAAGTAGTGAGATGGGGGAAGACCAAGACCTTGCCCTCCTATCACTCAGATCAACACCACTGAAAGCAGACATGAAATCACCTGCGGAATTGCTGAATGGGAGGAGGTTTAAGACTACACTACCAGCAAAAATACATCTTCCCCAGGACCAGGAGGACTTCAGACAAAAGCTGGCAGAAGCACAAATCGTAGGAAGCAAACATTACGATAAACATTGTAAGATTCGCAAAATTGAATATTGTATTATAAGGGTCGAATGGCAGAAGAGGTCATGATTTTAAAGACTGTTTTAAAAGAAGCCCAGAAGAAGGGGCATTCAAAATGGCCACCAGACCCCGTGACCAACTTATTGGGACATTTTAAAATGGTTCCTGCAGTCCTCAGACAGCTTTGTGGATTCAACCCACAGTAAGTTCTGGAAGCCGTTTCTGAGAAAACGAAACCAGACTTTAACACATACATAAAGATTGGATGCAGATCCAGTCAGATCGGCCTGCAGATAAAGGCCATCTAAATGTTTACCCAGACAAAGGGGAACAGTTCCATATTCATAAACAATGCATCAAGGGCCCATTAAGGACATCAACAGGACATTAAAAACAATGAAGGTCATTCCAGACCAGAGATGGCCCTTTACCGGCCATCCTGAATGTACTTTAAATATAATAACTACCCCGTTGTGCAACCAGCCTGCCAAAATTAAAACAAAAGACTAACCTGATTTAGCGGGAGATAAGGTCTCGATTGAGAAGTATAACTGGGAGACACCCGGGGTAGAGGAAAAAGAAAGAAAGAAGACACGTAGCTTCTTGAACTTGACAGAGAGGTGCTGCTTTGAAGAGATCAGCATGGCTCTATCATCAGAGAGGAAGAAGAAGAAAACAAGGCAGCCATCAAGAAGGTAGTCCGGATCCTGGCCCAGGGTAATTGTCGGGAGGTCATCGACCAACCCCGGACCATTGAAGAGACAATAAAAACCTACAGAAGAAACCTTTTGAAATGGGGGCCAGCCCGAGGCTCCTCTAACCAGGGTGGAGCAAACGATCCCCGACCCCGCCGACATCCAGGCCAGCCGGCGTCCAGCCGTCCCCGACCTCCACCTCAGGAGAGAGGTGTGGCGCAGCTCGCTGGGGCTCCATGAACCACGTGGAGACTGGATGCCTGAAAGGATCAAAATGCAAGACTTCAAAACTCTATACATTTCCAATTGGGCTGGTGAGCATGTTTCTGGCCCTTCACAATCAGATCTAGATAGGATTAAGGGGGTGGGCATTTTGGGTATAATTAACATGAGTTGTTGTCTCTCGATGTTCCGTGTGTTTCCTCATTTTCTGATGACTCTTGTAAAGTATAAAATGCCTGTACCCATTGTAGCTAGTACTGTATTGTTGTGATTTGTTTTTCCCTCCCATGTACCCTCTTATTTGCTTGCATTTGATTTGTTTTTCCTTATGTAATAAAATATCATTTTGTTTTCATTAAACCTGGTCTATAAGAGTATTCTCTACATTGTAGTTCCTGCACCTAAGTCCAGTGTCTAGAATCTAAGGGGTGAGTGGGTCGAATGACTCAAGGTTTTACTGTGCAAAAGTGAGAGAGAGAGAGAGAGAGAGGCCTCTGAGAGAGAGAAACCTCTGCGATCTGCGAATCTCTAGAGAGACAAAACCCCTTACAACATGCAAAGACACTACCAGAATTGCTGAATGGACAATCAGTGCATGTGCAAGACCTGGTGTTGAAAACCTGGAATCCAGCCAAGGTCATTGGAAAAGCTGATACTCCAAGATCCTACATCGTAGAGACTGAACCTGGTAACCAATACAGACGGAACAGACTCCACATCAGACCTTCACCTGAACTGGATAAGCAGCAGACAACATCAGCAACATTGACAACACCAGCTACCACAAGCAGTACAATACCAGAAACAAGCGCTACAAATCAAACAACCATGAGCATGCACACTCCAACTCCAAAGGCAACAGCAACAACAACAACGAGAGCGGAACACACCAAAACACCACAGAGAGGAATGATCACCACCAAATCCACAAGATGGAGGGACAACATCCAACCACCTGAGCGATATCGTGAATAAAAAAAAACTCACGATTCTTTTTCGTTGATAATAATAGTTCAGATATAATATTTGTTAATTTAAATAGTTAAACTTCATGTTTTAGTTTTTTGAGAAAGAGGGATGTTACATTGTTATAGTATCACATCGTTAAATGGAACTACTTTGGTATGGAACTACTTTGGTATGGTGTAGTTATATTACTATGTGGCACACTGTGCACGGGCAGTGCACAGTGCAGCGTCGGACATCTTGTATCATTCCGCACCATGTGGCAGCACAGAAACAAAGCAAGAATACAGCCAAGTAAAAGCAGTAACTAAAATGAGCTAAAAGTGTCTGTATTATTTATAGTATAAGAACACAAGGAGACACAACAGAGACACAGGAAGTGTCCCTGATTTCCCACATAGTGCAGGAGGAGCATAGCACGGCACAGAGCTCTCCTGCCATGACTTACCCTTTAATTAATTCAATTTAAATTAAATCCAATCAATCCCACCAATTACACTCCAATTAAATGATATACTCAAGGGCCCTTGTTTAACAGTAGTCCCCGCTACACAACAGCGACCCTAGAAACTATAAACCACAAAATTTAAGTTTGGAAAAATGAGAAAGAGAGAAATACTCACCAACCAATCACTTACCTGCTTTCTGGTGATGTCACACTTCGATTACTTTTTACATCTCTCTCCCACTCTCGGAGCTCTGTGATTGGTAAGCCTACCTGCGCCTCGGGCTCGCCTTTTATCACCGCTGCCACTCCTCCCAGGTCCGCACTGCCACTGTTGCTGCTGTGGGGCCTACCTGTGCCTCGGGCTCGCCTTTTATCACCGCCGCCACTCCTCCCAGGTCTGCACTGCCGCTGCTGCTACAATGTAGTTATATGACACGATTCAAAACAATGTAGTTATATGACATGATTCAATACACTGTAGTTATATAACATGATTCAATACATTGTAGTTATATAACACGATTCAATACAATGTAGTGATATAACACGATTCAATACAATGTAGTGATATAACATAATTCAATACAATGTAGTTATACAACACGATTCAATACAATGTAGTCGTCATCGTACGTGTCTTCATACTGTTCCCTTTGGGGAACTGTATGAAGTGGTGGAAGGATTTCTGGCCATGATTGACACTCATTCCGTGACCGTAACCATCTTTGTACCAGCCATTAGGGTGGTTAGTCCTATGGCGGGAGGGTTTTACGGGCTCCCACAACCCATACGAGGGGGGGGCCACCCACACCCACAGACGCAAGTATACCGCTGGATGTCAACCCAGAATTTAGAGCCGGGGCTCCGACTCCACTTGCCGGGACTGTCTGGAGCGGGGTTTGAAACCCTACGCCTTCTGGCCCAGCGGCGGGGATGCTACCGCTACGTCAAAGACCCACTCCCAATACAATGTAGTGATATAACACGATTCAATACAATGTAGTGATATAACATGGTTCAATACAATGTAGTTATATAACACGATTCAATACATTGTATTTATATAACACGATTGATTACATTGTAGTTATATAACACGATTGATTACAATGTAGTTATACATAGATACATAGATACATAGAAGATAGGAGCAGGAGTAGGCCATTCGGCCCTTCGTGCCTGCTCCGCCATTTAATGAGATCATGGCTGATCCTTTAATTCAGTATCCCGTCCCCGCCTTCTCTCCGTAACCCTTAACCCCTTTTGCCCGTAGAAATATATCTAATTCCCTCTTAAATATATTTAATGAGTTGGCGTACACTGCCCTCTGTGGCAATGAGTTCCACAGGTTCACCACTCTCTGAGTGAAGAAATTCCCCCTCATCTCTGTCCTAAATGGTTTAGCCCTTATCCTTAAATTATGTCCTCTAGTTCTGTTCTCACCCGCCAAGGGAAACATTCCTTCTGCATCCAGTCTGTCTAGACCTGTCAGAATTTTATACACTTCTATGAGGTCCCCTCTCAATCTTCTAAACTCCAGTGTGTACATCCCTAAACTACATAGTCTCTCCTCATAGGTCATTCCCGCCATTCCTGGTATCAGCCTGGTGAATCGCCGCTGCACCCCCTCCATGGCAAGAACATCCTTCCTCAGATGAGGCGACCAAAACTGTACACAGTACTCGAGGTGTGGTCTCACCAGTGCCCTGTACAGCTGCAGCAAGGTATCCCTGTTCCTGTATTCTAACCCTTTTGCTATGAAGGCCAGCATACCGTTTGCCTTCTTGACCGCCTGTTGCACCTGCATGCTCGCCTTCAGTGACTGGTGTACAAGAACACCCAGGTCTCTCTGTACTTCCCCCTCTCCCAATCTATTGCCATTTAAATAATAATTTGCCCTCCCGTTCCTGCACCCAAGGTGGATAACTTCGCACTTGTCCACATTATAGTGCATCTGCCATTTATCCGCCCAATCGCCCAGTCTGTCCAAATCGCTCTGGAGCTTCCTGGTCTCTTCCTCTGAGCCCACCCCACCTCCTAGTTTAGTGTCGTCTGCAAATTTGGAAATGCTGCATCCGACTCCCTGATCCAGGTCATTAATGTAAATTGTGAACAGCTGGGGGCCCAGGACAGATCCCTGTGGTACCCCACTTGTTACTGCCTGCCATTCAGAAAATGAGCCGTTTATTCCAACTCTCTGTTTTCTATCTGACAGCCAGTTCCCTATCCACGCCAAAACTTTCCCCTTTATCCCATGAGCCTCAATTTTCCATGCTAATCTTTTATGTGGGACCTTATCGAAGGCCTTTTGGAAGTCCAGGTACACCACATCTACTGGCTCTCCCCCATCTATTCTACCAGTTACTCCCTCAAAAAATTCCAATAGATTAGTCAAGCACGATTTACCCTTTGTAAATCCATGTTGACTCTGTCCTATCCTGTCCCCATTTGCTAAGTGCTCCGCTATTTCATCCTTAATGATGGACTCCAGCATTTTGCCCACAACTGATGTAAGGCTTACAGGTCTGTAATTACCTGCTTTTTCCCTACCCCCCTTTTTGAATAGTGGGGTAACGTTAGCTACCCTCCAATCCATCGGCACTGTTCCCGAGTCTAATGAATTCTGAAAAATCATCCTTAGTGCATCCGCTATCTCTAGGGCCACCTCCTTCAGTACCCTAGGATGCATGTTATCAGGCCCTGGGGATTTGTCCACCTTCAATCCCTTTAGCTTCCTTAACACCATATCCTTAGAGATATTGATTTGCGTCAGTTCCTCCTTTGCCAATGTCCCTATTTTTCCCGATATCCCAGGGAGGTTTTTTGTGTCTTCCTTCGTAAAGACTGACCCAAAGTATGCATTTAGTTGATCTGCCATTTCCTTATTTCCCATTATATATTCCCCCGTATCTGACTGCAATGGACCAACTTTGGTTTTCACCAGTCTTTTCCTTTTGATATATTTATAAAAGCTTTTGGAGTTAGTTTTTATATTTTCCGCCAGCTTATTTTCGTAAGCTATTTTGCCCCTCTTGATCATGCCCTTTGCCCTCCTTTGCTCTATCTTAAACTGTTCCCAATCTTCCGCTCTGGCGCTTTTTTTGGCTATTTTATACGCCCTATCTTTGGATTTTATGCTGTCTCTAATTTCCCCTGTTATCCACGGTTGAGTCACCTTTTTAGATTTCCTTTTATGCCAGATTGGTATAAACAATTTTTGCAATTTTGTCATTCTATCTTTAAATGTTTGCCATTGTTTATCTACCTCCAGTCCTCTCAGGAACGTTGTCCAATCAGACCTACTCAGTTCCCGTCTCATGGCATCATAATTCCCCTTGTTTAAATTCAGGACCTTAGTCTCTGAGTCAATTTCTTCGCTCTCCATTTCGAGTGAGAAATCGATCATGTTATGATCGCTCTGACCCAAGGGTCCCCGTACAACAAGATTACTGATTAGTCCCTTCTCATTGCACAGTACCCAGTCCAATATAGCCTGTTCCCGAGTTGGTTCCTCGACATATTGATCCAGATAACCATCCCTTAAACACTCAAGGAATTCCTCCTCCTCATTATTTTTACTGATTAGGCTAGTCCAATCTATATGTAAGTTAAAGTCACCTATGATGACAGCTGTGCTCTTATTGCACGCTTCTCTAATTTCCCTCGTGATGCCCTCCCTAACCTCTATTTTACTATTTGGAGGCCTATATACCACTCCTATTAATGTTTTTCGCCCCTCGCTATTTCTTAGCTCCACCCATATAGATTCTGTATTAACTGAGTTAATATCCTTCCTTTCAATTGCATTTATCCCCTCTTTTACTAGCAATGCTACCCCTCCTCCCTTTCTTTTTTGTCGATCCTTCCTAAATACTGAATACCCCTGTATGTTAAGCTCCCAGCCCTGCTCACCCTGCAACCATGTTTCCGTAATCCCAATTAGATCATAATTATTAACCTCTATTTCCACAGCTAATTCATCTACCTTGTTCCTGATGCTTCTCGCATTAAGGTATAAAACCCTCAGGCTTTTTTTATGCTCACATTTTTTATGAATTAGTTTGGCCCTTTGTTTTTTGTTCCTCACCCTTTTACCATTTATTTCTGTCTGCATATAACATGAATTCATTACAATGCCAATCTGGAGAGCCTCAGGCCTCAACGTTGTACCAAAAATGTCCACAGCCCAATTTCTAGGCCTTAGACTTTAAAAACTATACTTGCCTATTTTTCTTTGCTTCTGGG
This sequence comes from Somniosus microcephalus, assembly GCF_052327205.1. Classification (NCBI taxonomy): domain Eukaryota; kingdom Metazoa; phylum Chordata; class Chondrichthyes; order Squaliformes; family Somniosidae; genus Somniosus; species Somniosus microcephalus. The sequence goes on along the minus strand of NC_140995.1, from coordinate 75,041,732 downwards.
ATCTCATTATTCATATTGGAAATGGCATCATGCTCAAAAGTGACCTCTTATCTGGTGAAAGAAACTGGGCCAGATTTTTAGCCAATGAGGCTCAGAAGTCTAAAGGCTGACATTGTTGTATTCTGGAGTTGATTTTTAGCATCTAACAAGAAGCACATCGTCGCAATGAGTTATCCCCTCATTGGGCCCAGCAGCCTGATCGCATGTTGGAATAACTCATCAACAGCAATTCAAGATCATGAGATAGATATAGATGAGATATAGAAAGATCATTCAACCTATCAGATCCAACCAGAAATACCTTTTAAGCCCTCCCATCGCTGCATCTGTTTCTTAAATGATTCAGAGTTTTGCCTTCACTGCCCCTCCTGAAAGTCCATTCCATGCATTGATCACTCTTTATGTGAAGAAAAGTGCTAACATCATTCCTTAAATGGAGTCCAATGGCTTCCAGTGCCTGGCCCCTTCCCCAGCTCTTGTCTGCTCCCTCTATTATAAACCACGTTGTTCTTCAAGCAAATAAGCATTCCTGAAATTATGTAAGCTCAGTTAGTACAGACATGACATATCATTGCCCATTCCCCAGCGCATTGTGGCTGGCACTAAATCACCATGCTTTGAGCAGTTAAGTCGGCTTATAAAGATTTGTTGTATTGGGAGGAATTATAGCATTGAGAAGTGTGTGGGGGTTTAGGTGGGGGGTGATATTCTGCAAAAATGTCAGCGCATTCGGAAGCCGACTCCAACACACCGACTTCTGGGTTTACCTCGGGCGCATTTGGCTACGTAAGCATAATCCCCTCCAGAGAGGCGGGTTAGCGATTTGAATATTTAAATGAGTGTATTCCAACAATATTTTAACCACCATTTAAATTTAACGGTGCATGCAGGGGTCTCCTGGGCTTCCTGAAACTCGCCAATAAAACCAAGACAAGAAGACTGAAAAGCAATTCATGTGGCTCATTAAAAGGCAGGCAAATACAGCAATAAATACTCAGTGCACACAGCTGCTTTCTTACCTCCCACTGGGAAAGGGTTTGTTGAGAGTACTTGTGGTGAGAGGCTAATTTGTGTACTTTGGAGGTAATTAGACTGAATATCAGGGTAGATGGCACCATAGCTGCCTTAGATTGGACCTCGGACATGGAGCAAGATGACCATCAGCAGCAGCAGCAGCCTGCTGTGGAGACACATGTAGGTGCTGAGCACAGAGGGGAGCAGCAGAGGGGTTGAGCTCGCAGGAGACACTACTCACATAACAGAGTGTACAGGCAGAGGCTCAGCTTCCTTGACCTCTCAGAAGAGCAGTGCTTCCGAAGGCTCATGTTGTCATGTCAGGTGGTGGCAGACATCTGCAACCTCCTGCCAGATGCCAGAGGACTGGAGGACTGCGAATATGGTACCGTTGTTTAAAAAGGGAGAAAGGGATAGATTGTGTAATTACAGGCCAGTCAGCCTAAACTTGGTGATGGGAAAATTATTGGAAAAAATTCTGAGGGACAGGATAAATCTTCATTTAGAAAGACACGGATTAATCAAGGACAGTCAGCATGGATTTGTCAAGGGAAAGTCGTGTCTGATTAACTTGATTTAATTTTTTGAGGAGGTAACAAGGAGGGTCGATGAGGGTAGTGCATTTGATGTAGTCTATATGGATTTTAGCAAGGCTTTTGACAAGGTCTCACATGGCAGACTGGTCACGAAAGTAAAAGCCCATGGGATCCAAGGCAAAGTGGCACGTTGGATTCAAAATTGGTTCAGAAGTAGGAAGCAAAGGGTCGAAGGGTGTTTTTGTGACTGGAAGGCTGTTACTAGTGGGGTTCCACAGGGCTCAGTACTGGGTCCTTTGTTTTTTGTGGTATAAATCAATGATTTGGACTTGAATGTAAGAAGTATGCTTAAGAAATTTGCAGATGATACAAAAATTGGCCGTGTGGTTGAAAATGAAGAACATAAGAACATAAGAAATAGGAGCAGGAATAGGCCACTTGGCCCCTCGAGCCTGCTCCGCCATTCAATAAGATCATGGCTGATCTTGGGCTCAAAGCCACTTCCCCACCGACTCCCCATTACCCTTCACTCCCTTATCATGAAAAAATCTGTTTATCTCCACCTTAAATGTATATAATGACCCAGCCTCCACGGCTCTCTGGGGCCAAGAATTGCACAGATTTACGACCCTCTGAGAGAAGAAATTCCTCCTCATCTCAGTTGTAAAAGGGTGACCTTTTATTCTGAAACTAGGCCCCCGAGTTCTAGATTTCCCCACGAGGGGAAACATCATCTCTGCATCTACCTTGTCGAGCCCCCTCAGTATCTTATATGTTTCAATAAGATCACCTCTCATTCTTCTAAATTCCAATGAGTATAGGCCCAGCCTGCTCAACCTTTCTTCATAAGTCAACCCCCTCATCTCTGGAATTAGCCTAGTGAATCATCCCTGAACTGCCTCCAATGCAAGTAAATAAGGAGACCAAAACGGTACACAGTACTCAAGGTGTGGTCTCACCAATACCCTGTACAGTTGTAGCAGGACTTCCCTGATTTTATACTCCAACCCCTTTGAAATAAATGCCAGCATTCCATTTGCCTTTTTGATTACTTGCTGTACCTGCATGCTAGTTTTTTGTGTTTCATGCACAAGGACCCCAGGTCCCTCTGAATTGTAGCATTTTGTAATCTCTCTCCATTTAAATAATAATTTGCTTTTTTATTTTTCCTGCCAAAGTATATAACCTCACACTTTCCCACATTATACTCCATCTGCCAAATGTTTGCCCACTCACTTAACCTGTCTATATCCCTTTGCAGGTTCTTTGCGTCCTCTGCACAACTTGCTTTCCCACCCATCTTTGTATCATCCGCAAACTTGGTTACATTGCACTCGGTCCCTTCATCCAAGTCATTAATGTAGATTGTAAATAGTTGTGGCCCCAGCACCGATCCCTGTGGCATCCCACTAGTTACCGTTTGCCAACCGGAAAATGACCCATTTATCCTGACTCTCTGCTTTCTGTTAGTTAGCCAATTCTCTACCCATGCTAATATATTACCCCCAATTCCATGACTTCTTATCTTATACAGTAACCTTTTATGTGGCACCTTATTGAATGCCTTCTGGAAATCCAAATACACCACATCCACTGGTTCACCTTTGTCCACCCTGCTCATTACCTCCTCAAAGAAGAAAGCTGCAGACTGCAGGAAGATATCAATGGACTGGTCAGGTGGGTAGAACAGTGGCAAATGGAATTCAATCTGGAGAATTGTGAGGTAATGCATTTAGGGAGGGCTAACAAGGCAAGGGAATACACTATAAATGGTAGGACACTGAGAAGTGCAGAAGATCAGAGGGACCTTGGAGTGCATGTCCACAGATCCCTGAAGGTAGCAGGACAGGTAGATAGGTGGTTACGATGGCATACGGGATACTTGCCTTTATTAGCCGAGGCATAAGAACAGGGAGGTTATGCTTGAACTGTATAAAACACTAGTTAGGCTGCAGCTAGAATATTGCATGCCATTCTGATCACTACATTACAGGAAGGATGTGGTTACACTAGAGGGGGTGCAGAGGAGATTTACGAGGATGTTGCCTGGGCTGGGGAATTTTAGCTATGAGGAAAGATTGGATAGGCTGGGGTTGTTTTCTTTGGAACAGAGGAGAGACCTAATTGAGGTATATAAAATTATGAGAGGCCTAGATAGAGTAGATAGGAAGGACCTATTTCCCTTAGCAGAAGGGTCAATAACCAGGGGGCATAGATTTAAAGTAATTGGTCGGAGGTTTAGAGGGTATTTGAGGAGAAATTTTGAGGGTAGTGGGGGTCTGAAACTCACTGCCTGAAAGGGTGGTAGAGGCAGAAACCCACATCACATTTAAAAAGTACTTGGATATGCACTTGAAGTGCCGTAACCTACAAAGCTATGGACCAAGTGCTGGAAAGTGGGATTAGGGTGGATAGTTCTTTGTCAGCCGGCATAGACAAGATGCGCTGAATGGCCTCCTTCTGTGCTGTAAATTTCTATGATTCTATGATTCCTAGAAGAAGCCCTGCTTCCTGCAGCACCTAGTGGCCATGCTTTAATAGTGGCTGTTATCACCGCCCTCAACATTTTTGCCTCCTGATCCTTCCACGGTGCTACTAGAGACATAGCCAAGACCTCCTAGTTGGCTGCACATAAATGCATAAGGCAGGTCACTGATGGGTTGTTTGCCAGGGCCGGCAATTAAGTTAACTTCGTCTGTGATGACACTAGTCAGAATGAGTGGCAGCTCAGGTTTGCGTCTCTGGCTGGCTTCGCACTGGTGCAGGGTGTCATTGACTGCACACATGGCAATCCATGCACACCCAGAGCAGAAGTATTCATAAAACACAAGGGATTACATTCGATCAATGTTCGGCTGGTGTGCAACCACAAGAAAAGGTTTATGCAAGTGTGTGCCAGATTCCCGGGGAGCTGCCATAATGCTTTCTACTGCGGCAGTCCAAGCTCCCCAACCTCTTTCAAACTGCAAGCTGAGTTAAGGGATGGCTGTTAGGAGACAAAGGATAACCACTTCAAACTTAGCTGATGACACCCATGACAAATTCTACCATTGATGCCCAAGAGCAGTACAATGAAAGCCATATGACAACCAGATGTGTCATTGAGCAAGCGATCGGCATGCTCAAGATGCGCTTCAGGTGCCTGGCCAGATCTGAAGGTGGCCTTCAGTACTCACCAGCCAGAGTCTCCAGACTGATCGTGTTATGCTGCGCTCTGAACAGCATTGCACAGCAGTGATGATTGGAGCTACAGTTGGAACATGGCACTGAGCACATATCATCTGCAGACGAATCCAATGAAGAGTAGGAGCAGGGAGAGGAGGTGGAGGTGGAGGAAGATGGCAAATCCAGCACAGTACCGTGTTTGATGTTCCACGGAATTGGCCACTCTATTCATGGAAGAAGTCAACCTCGCAATTCCCTGTTATATCAACCCACTCATGCTTGAGCTGGACTCCTCCATTCTCGATGCAATCATGGACAGTGTGTGTGGAAGGCCTGCCAGTATGTTGCAGATTTTCTGCTGCCCTTCAATGATTATCCTTTTCATTGACAGCCCCCAGGGTACAGCATCTGTGTTCAGCTGAGCAGAGCTTGGCGAGGGCTGTGCCCTCTGACGTGGATTTTCCACTGCTGTCCCTTCCAACACGCTCTGGGAGTCATCAGGTGAAAACCCAACTAACTGCCTAACTGTTCCCATTGAAGTGTGATTATCCATCGAAGTGTGATTATCTGAACTGGTGCATGGTAAGCATGAGTCCTGTGATGCTGCACCCTCAGAAGAAATTAGCTTCTTTGAGGATTTGTTGTCCAAGAGATCCATTGATTGCTGCTACACGTGTGAAGGCCCTGGCAGAGAGAAAAGATATGAATCAGTATTGGCAAGCTAAGAATGTTGCAACTCATCATTATGAAGGTGATTATATTTCACTCGTTGCTGAAATCAAGTCAACATGACTGAGTGTTGTATGACATGTGGGTCACTGATATTTAATTCTGTCACCAGATAGCTGTGAGGTCCCAATCGCTCCATCTCCAATAGTCAGGGATGCTGAAACAGCACTGATCTCCAGCGCTTCCTCCTCTGCAGCTGTCATAGGCACAACTCGTGGAGGAGCACCTCCAGCCCTCTCCCTCTCCCTAGTGTTCTGTGCTCTCTGCTCCTGCAATGGGAGAGAGAACAGACCTATGAGTGATGGAGTGTTCCACTGATGGATGCAGTGCATTTGGTGAGGGTGACTATCAGGGAGAGGCATCAAATTGCATAAGGATCAGGGTGAGTGGCAGTGGTGGATGGATAGCTGGGGATCTGAATAAATGCTTAGAAAGAGTACAATGGATGTGGAGTGATGTGATGGAGTAGGCTTAACAAGGCAGAGTGAGGGGTGGGAGTGATGATGTGCACAACAGGGTGTAGGTGAATGTGCAACTGTACTCGCCTTTCCTGACCTGGTCATTAAAGCGCTTACTGCACTGTATCCAGGAGTGTGGCACAATGCTCCTGCTGCCGACCTCCTCGGCCACATCCAGTCTTGCCTTCTTCATTGCAGCATTAGGTTTCTTCCTCCCATTGCTGGGGAAGAGTATCTCTCTTGGACTCCTCACTGCACCCAACAGTGCATCATTGCACCATTAAATAGGGGCTCAGCCCTTGACCATCCCAAATCCATGATGAAACTTCCACTTCTCCTTTGTTCTACTCCTAACTCCTCTAAACTCCATCTTTGGATTGTCCCAGTTGAGCCTGTATCATGCGGGTCCACACCATGCCCGCTGCTGTGAATTCAACGTCAATCCCGGAAGTTATACTATAATTAGGTGGCTGCCTTAACATGCCATAGACTGATGCACTGAAAGTTCTTCCGGGTTTCCCCCCCCGATATCGCACTCCCCACCCCCCCTCCAGTTCTGAATGCACCATGGAATTATTATTGGGGCCATTGAGTCCCCTTAATATTTTTAATTGCCCACAATTTAAGTTATGCAGCTGCTGATCATGTCTCCCATGCTACAGGATAGCCATGCCTTGTAAGCATTCAGTACCCAATTCCTCTCAGCAGAACTCACAGGATATTCTTCTATTGTTGGTTATGATGGCTCAGCACAAAATGATTGACAGGTTATGATGGTGAATTTTGTGACATGTCTACTTGGGGTGGGTACTTGCCATTGCAGCCTCTACTATAGCTTTGCCTTAGCTGCTTTTCTGAGGTTAGCCATGTTGATTTGTAGTGCAGATATTGTTTTGTAGATTACATTTATCCTGTCAACAGTGTGTTCCCACACCTGCTGTGCTCCATGCTTATGGGGAGGGTTTCTTTCACTTCAGTAGAGAACTACGCTGCCGCCCCTCCTATCTTGGATGAGCATTTAAAGTGCACAGTCATTAAAAAAGCTGTTGCAAGCCTAGACACCTACATTTTCCAGCAATATGGCAGAGTAAACCTCTGGCTAACTCTTCTTTGTGCAACTGCAGCAATTTAATGCCTCTCTAATTTAATTATCAGCTGCTCAACCTTGGGATTACATCTGCCCTTTCATTGGTCAATTTGTCATGTATGCTTTGCAGTGCACACTGTTGTGCATGTACCTTTAAGAGAATAACTGGTCTCAGACTGCAGTACCAGCAGTGACCACCCCTGTCAAATCAAATCAAATCAACTTTTATTGTCATTGTTAGTGCACAAGTGCAGTACAACGAAATGTAGGCTTGCGGCTCCCGAGAGTGTACAATTTGGATTAGGACACTTAAACATTTCAACATACATTTGTACATATATATTAGCATAAATATGACCATAATAAAGTGAATAAAGTGCATCGGCAGATGTGCAGGCTTTAGTGTTTATTTGTGGAGTTCAGTAGGATGACAGCCCTGGGAAAGAAGCTGTTCCTAAATCTGGTCGTACGGGTGCGAATGCATCTGTAGCGTCTTCCAGATGGTAGGAGGGCGAACAGACTGTGGCTGGGGTGGGTAGGGTCTTTGATGATGGTCCGTGCCCTCCGTAGGCAGCGTTTCTGATATATCTGTTCTATGGTCGGTAGCCGGGTGCCGGTAATGCGTTGGGCAGTTTTGACTACCCGCTGCAGGGCTTTCCAGTCATGGGAGCTACAGCCGCCGTACCATACCGTGATACAGTTTGTCAGGATGCTCTCTATAGTGCAGCGGTAGAAGTTAGAGAGGATCGGGGGTGACAGATTACATCCCTTCAGCCTCCTCAAGAAATATAGGCGCTGCTGGGCCTTCTTCACCAGAGAGGAGGTGTTGAGGGACCAGGAGAGGTCTTCCGTGATGTGGACTCCGAGGAACTTAAAGCTGGCCACCCTTTCCACCTCCGCCCCATTGATGTGGATGGGGGTGTGACTTCCGCCTTTGGACTTCCTGAAGTCCACGATTATTTCCTTTGTTTTCTTGGTGTTAAGGGCCAGGTTGTTGTCGGCGCACCACTTCACGAGATGCTGGACCTCCTCCCTGTAGGCTGACTCCTCATTGTTGGTGATCTGGCCTACTACTGTGGTGTCATCTTCAAGCTTGATGATGGTGTTGGAACCATTAACAGCCACACAGTCGTGGGTGAAGAGGGAGTAGAGGAGGGGGCTCAGCACACATCCTTGTGGGGCCCCCGTGTTCAGGGTCGGGGGGGGGAGGTGTGATTGCCTAATTTGACAGACTGGGGTCTGTTTGTTAGGAAGTCCAGGGTCCAGTTGCAGAGGGAAGTGTTCAGGCCAAGAGTTTGGAGTTTGGTGGAGGGGGACGATAGTGTTGAATGCTGAGCTGTAGTCTATAAACAACATTCTGATGTAGGTCTCCTTACCATCTAGGTGATTCAGTGCCGAGTGTAGAGCAGTAGTGATTGCACCCTCCGTTGATCTGTTTGCCCGATAGGCAAACTGGTGTTGGTCAAGGGAGGCAGGAACACTGGCTTTGATGTGGGCTAAGACCAGCCTCTCGAAACACTTCATTATGATGGGTGTGAGTGCGACAGGTCGATAGTCATTCTTACACGTCACAGCCGCTTGTTTAGGCACAGGAATGATGGTGGCGGTCTTGAAGCATGTAGGGACTACTGCCTGGGCCAATGACTGGTTGAAGATGGCGGTGAAGACATCAGCCAGCTGATCAGCACATTCCTTGAGTACCCGTCCAGGGATGCTATCCGGTCCAGTAGCCTTTCGTGTGTTCACTCTGCGTAAAGCGCCCCTTACGTCGGAGGTCGACAGAGTGAGCACCTGGTCTTCCGGGGGTGGCAAGGCTTTGGTAGCCGGCTATAAAAGGCGCTAGAGAGCCTCTGTTGTTTAGTTTCGTTTATGCCTTTCACCAGTAAAGGTCTGTTTGTTTTCTCTCCTGCTAGTCCGTGTCTCAATCATTCACGGACTTAACACTGGCGACGAGTTAGAAACGAACTTACCTGCAACTCAGCAGCAGCCCCGACGACGTTGTTGAAGGTCAGAGCCAGAAGAAAGAAGAAATAAAAAATAAAAATATAGGCCATTGAAACTCGAGAAACGGGCGTCGACCGTCAATCATCGATTTCAAAACTTGCAGGAGAGACTTTCCAGAGCCAAGCTGGGTTCCTCGGTCTGTGGTTTCCCAGCTAATCGGGCTGGTGGCAGGTAGTGCTCTGATCATTCCTGGGCTGCGGCGGGCTGAAGCTCGATCGGGTGGCTTTTCAACGGGGCCGGGCAGCGAGTCAGGAAGCAAGGAGAGAGAGAGAGGGTGGAGCACACAGGGCGCGGCTGGTGCTTCGAAGCTGGACAGCGTTCGGACCTCAGAAGAGGGAGGGAAGTGTCCCAGAGGGTCCGCACCACGACGGGAAAATAATAAAAGAAAAAGAATACGCGCAAGAAACCGTGGAAAGCAGCGCTAACAAAAGCAGGGAAGAAGGAAAAGTGCGGGAGGCGCCATTTTGTTAAATCGGAGAAGAAGGCAAAGCGTGGGAGGCGCCATTTTAGATTTGCAAGATGCCGAAGACTGGCTGTATCACTGCTTTTGATAATACATTAGAGGACTGGACCACGTATGTGGAAAGAGTCGAGGTATATTTCGAGGCAAATTAAACAGCGGAGGGGAAAAAGGCATCGATATTGTTAAACTTAATGGGCGCTAGAACGTACGGCCTATTGCGGGACCTGATTACTCCAGCCAAACCGAAGGCGAAGAGTTTGAACGAAATTGTTGCTGTTCTACAGGAGCACTTAAACCCTGATAGCAGAAAGATTTAAATTCCACAGGAGAACTCAGCACAAAGATGAGAGCAATGCTGAGTATCTTACGGAACTACGCAAGCTATCAAAGCACTGCCAGGACTGGCAGATACCCTACGGGACAAATTTGTCTGTGGACTCCTGAGTGAAGGAACACAGAAGAAGTTACTCGCAGAAAAAGAGCTGACGCTAGATAAGGCTTTCAGCGTGGCAGTATCGTATGAAGCAGCAGCCAGGGGAGCTGCAGAAATTCAACAAAAACCACAGGAATACGGCACCCACGAAATGACACGGGGATTTGCAAAATGTTATCGCTGCGGCAGAACTAACCATGAACAGAAGGACTGCTGGTCCAAAGACAAAATATGCAGACAATGCGGGAAGATTGGACACATTGCACGAGTTTGTAGGTCTGGGAAGAAGACCAGCGACAACAAAAAGGCTACTAAGGAACCGCACAAGAAAGTACAAAAGATGACGGACAGTAGTTCCGAAGACCAGATGAGCGATCGTGAATCCGGAAACAGGAGACTAAGCTGTCTCAAACTTCACAATGTAATCGCAAAAGAGGATCACCGAACCATTTGGGTCACTCTCACGATAGCAGGGTCCCAAGTTAAAATGGAATTGGATACAGGATCAGTGCTAACCGTCATGAATCGACGAGACTACGAGCGGCTATTTTCACACATACGCTTGAGAAAGACATCCATCATCTTGACGACGTATACGGGGCAAAAAGTATACCCCAGAGGAAAAATAAGGGTGCCTGTCGAATACAATGGCAAGAAAATACGGAAATTGTATCTCTACATACTGCCAAATGGTGGACCACCGTAATTGGGATGGGAATGGACCAGGAAGATAAACTTAGATTGGCATTCCATTCATGCAATGACGGTGGACGGTAAAAAAGATGAAGACGTCACTCCTGGACGATTGTCAACAATCTTAGCTAACGCCAAAGAGGTATTTCAACAAGAACTGGGCACGCTTAAAGGCGTAACCGCCTCGATAAAAATAGAAGAGAATGCAGTTCCCAAGTTTTTCAAAGCGAGACCGGTACCATATGCAATTCGCCCAGCCGTCGAGGCAGAGCTGGAGAATCTGGAAAAGGCGGGCGTGTTGTCTAAGGTCGACTGGAGCGAGTGGGCAACACCCATCGTTCCTGTCATGAAGAAAATGTTAACCAATAAGTCCGGAGAGCCAAGGAAGATTCGCATCTGTGGGGATTTCAAGGTGACGGTGAACCCTGTCCTTTGCACAGTACAATATCCTCTTCCAAGGATAGAAGACATCTTCGCCTCGCTGTCTGGAGGGAAGCGTTTTACAAAAATTGAACTAGCACAAGCATATTTGCAGATGGAGGTTGAAGAGTCCTCTAGGAAGTATCTCACGATAAACACTCACAAAGGTCTTTACCAGTATCATCGATTGGTATTCGGAGTAGCATCGGCTCCGGCGATACGGCAAAGAGCGATGGAACAAGTCCTGCAAGGGATTCCGGGGACTCAGTGTTACTTGGACGACATCCTTGTAACAGGTGAAGATGACAGTGAACACCTTAACAACCTAGAACAGGTGCTCACTAGACTACGGGAACATGGGCTGCGAGCCAACCGCCCCAAGTGCGAATTTTTTAAGAAACAGATATCGTATTGTGGCCACGTGATTGATGAAGAGGGGTTACATAAGTCCCCTGACAAAATTGAAGCGGCTGTTAAGGCCCCAGCGCCTGAAAATGTGTCGCAGCTGAGGTCATTCCTCAGGTTGGTGAATTACTATCATAAGTTTTTGCCGAATTTGTCAACAATTCTGCACCCACTGAATGCCCTGCTATGAACGGGGGTAGCATGGAAATGGAGCGATGATTGTAAGCGTGCTTTTCAGAAGAGTAAGGACTTAATCACTTCAAAAGAAGTATTGGCTCACTACAACCCAGCACTGCCAATCAGGCTGGCGTGTGATGCGTCTCCCTACGGCATTGGGGCGGTACTGTCACATAAATTCCTTGATGGTTCGGAGAGGCCGATAGCTTTTGCGTCACGCTCGTTAACTTCTGCCGAGCGTAACTACGCCCAGATTGACCCTCAGCCTAGTGTGGGGGGTGAAGAAGTTCAATCACTATCTGCACGGTCAAAGATTTACTCTACTAACCGATCATCAACCCCTTGTCTCCATTTTCAACCCTCAGAAGGGCGTGCCGATAATGACAGCACAACGGCTGCAGAGATCACAGAAATCACAGAAACCCCACAGTGCAGATAGAGGCCATTTCGGCCCATCGAGCCTGCACCGACAAATATCCCACCCGATCCCCGTAACCCCTACACCAACACATATCCCACCCTATCCCCGTAACCCCATGTATTTAATCCCCCTAACACTAAGGGTCAATTTATCATAGCCAATCAACCTAACCCGCACATCTTTGGACTGTGGGAGGAAACCGGAGCACCCGGAGAAAACCCACGCAAACACGGGGAGAATGTGCAAACTCCACACAGACAGTCGCCCGAGACCGGATTCGAACCCGGGTCCCTGGCGCTGTGAGGCAACAGTGCTAACCACTATGCCATCGTGCTGGTCCCTTTTCCTAGGGGCACACCAATATGACATCGAGTACAAAGGAACTGAACAGCATGGAAATGCTGATGGATTGTCACGTCTACCGTTGCCGACGGTGGAAGAAGAAGACCTTGCAGTGGATCCAATGGAGTTATTCCACTTGACCATAGTCGAATGTCTCCCTGTGACGAATGCAAACATAGAAAAGGAAACACGGAATGACCCGACACTATCACGGGTCTATGATTTAACGGTGAAGGAATGGCCAGCACATGGCGAACCACTGCTGCCAGCATTCTCGCCGAGAAGAGAACAGCTGTCAGTGTGCAGAGGAACCTTGATGTGTGGATCCAGAGTAGTAATTCCACCTAAGTTGACAGATAGAGTGCTCAATGAGCTTCATGAGGGTCATCTGGGTGGGGTAAAAATGAAGAGCTTAGCCAGAGCGTTTGTGTGGTGGCCGGGAATCGATAGAGAAATCGAAGAGATGACCAAGAGCTGTGCAGGATGCCAGAAGGTCCAAAACGCCCCACCACAAGCTCCTCTGCATCCATGGGAGTGGCCCTCATCTCCATGGCAAAGGGTGCACATTGATTTTGCTGGTCCCTTCATGGACTCGATGTTTTTAATTGCGGTGGATGCACATTCAAAGTGGCCAGAGGTAATAAAAATGTCCTCACCACCACGGAAAAAACTATCACAGTTTTACGAACCATATTCGCCAGGAATGGGCTGCCTGAACAGATTTGCTCTGCCAATGGACCACAGTTTGTGTCTGAAGAGTTCCGGAGTTTCTTAAAGAACAATGGTGTTAAGCATTACACATCTGCCCCATATCATCCAGCCACTAATGGATTGGCCGAGAGGTTTGTCCAAACATTCAAGAAGGCTATCAAGGCAATGTGTAATGAAGATATACCCCTACAACACAAGGTGGACAACTTCTTGTTTGCCTACCGGAATGCGACACATGCGGTTACCAACCAACTCCAGCCATGATGTTCTTCAATCGAAGACTACGATGCCGCTTGGATTTGGTTAAGCCAAACGTCCGAAGAGATGTGGAGAACAGGCAGTTTCAGAATATGAATGAAAGGCCGACCAGGATTTTTAAGATAGGTCAACCAGTTTTGGCCCGGGACTACCGCACTGAGAAATGGCAGCCAGGAACAATTTGTACACGACAAGGACCTCTCATGTATACCGTGGACGTTGGGGAGAGCATTGTAAGACGCCATGCTGACCAGATTCTAGAGTCACTGGAAAATGTCAACTCCACACCACGATCTGATACACCTGGTAATGAAATCGACGCTCCAATTGCAGCTACCGCAGAACCGGTAATATTGGAAGCAGATGAACCAAACAACGACATTGATTCCGACTCAACATTGCCAGAAGAACCTGATACCCCAAAGAGGCGTTATCCAGACAGAATCAGGAAGCCTCCTCAAAGACTGAACTTATAATTGCTTAAACTTAACCAATGTATCTAGCAACAGTAATTGTGATTGTAATTCGTTATCATTAGTTGTTAAATGAATGTTATGTACTGTTTATCTAAAAGGGGAGGAATTGTTGTGTATGTACCTTTAAGAGAATAACTGGTCTCAGACTGCAGTACCGGCAGTGACCACCCCTGTATAAAAGGCGCTAGAGAGCCTCTGTTGTTTAGTTTCATTTATGCCTTTCACCAGTAAAGGTCTGTTTGTTTTCTCTCCTGCTAATCCGTGTCTCAATCATTCGCGGACTTAACACACACCTTACTCTTGCTAAAAAAAACACACACATATGAGAGGTTAACAGGCAAGGCTTCACTTTCTGAAAAAGTTTTTGCAAAGTTATAGGAATGAATTCTCCCAAGCTAGGTCAGTAAAAAAAGTCTTACCTTGGAAGAGATATTTAACATTTAATGTGATTTTCGCCTCCCCTATAAGGATTGCCATTTTGGGTCTCCATACTTAGTATGAAGCTGCTGAGCTGGCATTAGCCACTGAATACATCAGCAAACTGTTTCATAGAAAATCCTGCAGATCAGCATATTTTCCCAGCCTGGTTGTTAATGAGCAGATGCCCAAGCTGGGAAACTTCAGAACCAGCCAACTACATAGCAGATGCTACGCAATATGCTGCATACATTCTTCAGGGCAAATTCTTCTATTCACTTCCCAGTGCTATTTAGAATATAAAAATTAAGGCATAGAATACTTTACACAAGGTTATGATTAAAGATGACTCTATTTCTATTTGGCAGCATACATCCATCCACTATGTCAAAACTGGAGTTGGATCCTAACCTTGTCATATCTAAAGAGTTACCTGTCACTCCTGTGGGTAGTCAACAGAAGTGAGAAATCTTTCCAATCACAACCCTGAAGTTCTATAGTATTTCCATTTATGTAAACTATGTCACTGATTTCCTGGCCTGTATTCACAATTGTTTGACTATTGGACATTTACCTGTCAGATCAGTTATTTAAACAATGCATGTTGTTAAGATAATGTGCTAGGCATATGGTAAAGATTGTGTCAAACTTGATGCAAACTGGCTCAAAACAAATTTCTATCTAATTTTGTTAGCTTCAAAACGTAACAGTTTTTATTGGAAAATTGAACTATGCTCTCAACTTAATGCACTTTCTGAAGTTTATAGAACTCAAAATAAGTGTATAATTTATGTAATCAAAACACTATGGCCTAGAAATTGGATATAGCCTGAAAACGGGCGGTGTCATGGGTGCGCTATTTGCCTGTGCCCGTTCAAAGTGGTGCAGGCAACACGCAAAATTTGTGCTGCCTGCTCATTATGATTGGAGCGCTGATCTCAGCACTAAATGCGCTGCTGATTGGCTTAGCGCTGAACAGGGGCCAATATCAGTCTAATGGCCAGTAAAGTTTGGCCTAGGCTCTCTGCACTACTTAAAGGGGAGGTGCTTTGTTGCAGAAATATCTCATTGTTATTGTGGAGCAAACCATGGCACAGCAACCAAGGGAGCGAGCAAAAAGGTTTTCAGTTGCTGCACTGGAGGCCTTGGTCCTGGCGGTGCAATGAAGGTAGGCTGTCCTGTACCCACAGGGTGGCAAGAGGCCATCCAAGGCCATTTGCAGAAGGTTGTGGGAGGAGATTGCTGATTTCGTCACGGCCACCCGTGTGGTCCCAAGGACCTGGATCCAGTGCCGAAAAAGTTTAATGGCTTCACATAGCAGGTCAAGGTGAGTGAAGGCTTCAGCAAATGCCATATCCCACCATCTGCACCACAAGCCTCACACACTGCTCAATGCACCACCCCCCCCCTCACTCACCTACCAACAATCTCTAGCTATCACCACTCATACCTCAAAATTATGGCTCCATTTCACCCTCACAACCTTAGCACTGCTGCAACACTCAGATCCACATCTCACACCTTACACACACTGACAGCTATTGAACTATGGCAGGCACATCACCCAAATACATTGCACCACACACACTGACACACTTCCCTTTCGCTTGCAAGCAAAGGTGGCACATAACAGGTGGGACCAAGAGCAGACGGGGGGCAGCCAAGAACAATAGAGATCCTGGCCAACCTGGAGGAATCAGTGCTTGAAATTATTGGAGGGGCAGGGACGGGCCATAATAATCTTACACTGCTCTGAGGCTGTGGGTCTGGTTGCAGGAGGTGGCAGAGATCTGTGACCACCTCTTGGGTGAAGTGGAGCCCCCTAATAAACTGCTCCTTGCTTAGGTGGAGGTAGGAGAAGTGCTCTCAGAAGACCCTAGGTGGGTAAGGCCTCCTGCTGACAGTCCTCCTGGCCCTCCTCCTCCTCCCTCTGTGAGCACCTTCTTCTCTTCTTCGCTGCCTCCGCTCCCTCTCACAAAAATACTCAAGCGTGAAGGGGACTGTGAGCAAGTGGTGTGAGCAGAAGCCTTTAAATTAGAATGAAGGTGTTCTCCACTTGCACCAAAACTCCCTGTGACCTCAGCAACTTTAAACAAGTTCAGAAAGCTGCAGGAGTTGCACAAACTTAGACATGGCCTGTAAAACTGAGAAACCATGTCAGTTGCAAGTTGTTGTTGATGATCCCTTTAAATAGCTCTGCTGGGAGCTCCTTCCTGCTGCTGAATGCTTGATCAGCTGGTCAGTGATTAGGAGAGGGTGTTAAATGGAGCCGTGGGGCTCGATTTTGCCATTGGGGTCGGGCTGGGGCGTGTCAGGTGGTTTTCGTGTCAGGACCCTGACTCCGATGTGAAGTGGGAAAAAAGTGCGATTTTCCCCTAATTGGGCACTTGATTTCCAGCGTGTGGGAACCCCTGGCCCAATTAGTCTTTCCATCCTGAAAGTCGCCTCCGATGACGTCATTAGTACTGCTGGATTTAAGGCCTGCAAGCAGCCTTGCTTCTTCTGGAGACTGGAAATGCTTTGGACATTGTATGAAGGACTTCCTTTACTGACCATGTCCACCAGCAAGCAAAAGTGTGCACCTCGCATTGATGAGCCCTCCCTCCAAGCTCTGGTGCAGGGAGCAAGATCTAATAAGGAGGTGCTCTTCCCTTCCTCAGGGAGAAAAATGCCACCACAACAGACTAAAGCTGTGTGGCTGCAAGTGGCCCAATAGGTCAATGCCATCTCTGTGTGCCACAGAACCTGGCTGCAGTGCAGGAAGAGGTTTCATGACCTTCTCCGCACAGGAAATGTGAGTATGACATTCTCATCACCCTCAATCTCATCCCCATCGCCTCTCCTCACCAGCACTCTGCTTTGCCAACCTCTTCCTCCACATCCCACTTGACACTGGCATCCCTGCACCCTTACCCATTCCCTCTCTCTCTATGGTCACATTCACATAACTATTCAACCATGCAGCCCTCACACTCTCTATCACTGTGATGCAATGACAACTTGCAACACACAGGGATCACCCTTCGTCTCTTTCTAAGCATCTATGCTATGGATTCTCTACAGCCACTCCTTCATTCTCACTCAAACTCCATTTGTGTCCCTCATTGCAGGAAAAGAGAGCCCACAATAAGAGGGAAAGAGCGAGGACAGGAGGAGGGCCACCCTCAGTAGACCAGCTCACCACCTCGGAGGAGGCGGCCCTGGAAATTGCCGGGATCGAGGAGGATTCCCAAGTGGGGGACGGACAGGCAGGCGCATCACAGCAAGCTGGTGACAGAATAGTTTGGCATCTCTCTCATTGACATTGCATGAGTGACTGATAATGATTCGGATGCTCTAACAGATTGACTTATGATCATCTGCACAATTCAATGTGCATGCAACTTTTACCTCACATCTCTAACTCTTTCCTTTACTCCCCCACAGGGCCATTGAGAGCCCCCATCCTGTAGGGTTTTTTTCCTGCTCTCTTGCCCGTTCTGGCCCCCTGCCAGGCTTCGTGCAAGAATTACCCTTGAGTGGTTCGACCCACCCCCCCCTACGGTTCTAGACCTTGGACTTAGATGCAGAGAACAGTAGTGCAGAGAAGAGGACTCAATAGACCAGGCTGAATAGCACGAAATGGATGCTTTTATTTTTGAACAGTTTGAAGCATTACAAAATACATGTCATAGGCACAGATTAAAGTAACTACAATCATGCACAAATTTATGAACTTGACTCTATGGAAATGGGGAACACACGGCACATCGTAAAAGGGGAAACACATTACGATTTCCCTTAACTCCCTCCCCTATACCTAAACTAAGTTTCGACCTGGGGAACTTGGGATCATGCTCACCACTCTCGAAATCGCGAAAAGGGGTTCGCAGCCTTTTTGACACCGCTTCCCGTCGTCACGTGGATTGGAAGCTTCTGGCGCAGTCGATATTCTCTCCTCCCTTGAGGCGGTGGGGTAGACCCAGCCTCGATGAGCGCTCGTCAAGGTTGAGATCCACTAGGCCTGTCGTGGATTTTTGTTCGTGGAGTAGACCTAGATGCAGGTTATGCACATGGGAGAATCTTGTGGCATCGATCGCCGGTTCTCCAGAGGGTTTCTTCTCCGTCGGCCTGGGTCGCCGATGATCTCCCGACCCCAGTACCCGGGCCACCCTTGTCGTCTTCTCGTCGTGGCCGAGCCTTGTTTGGCTGAACACAGGCCACGTTGTCCTTTTTCCGAAACTGTCCGTCTTTAAAAAGACGAAAACGTTTTCATCGATCTGCCGAAGTGGAAGAGGCGCCGATCCGGGCACCGTCCGCCCTTCATTCGTTCCTCGTAGAAGAAAGTTCTTGAAGAAATGGAAGCCTGAAGTCGCCCCACAAGAAGCCGTAGCAGTGAAGAAGTCTTAGATGGACTTTCAATCCATAGTTATACTCTTTTTGGGACAGTCTTATCTCCCGCCAAATCATAGTCCTGTCTTTGTATTAATTTTGGCGGGCAGAAATCTCTGCAGGGGCGCTTTGTCTTGTAACGGAGCCGGTGATAACTTAAACTGGCCTTCCTGGCCGATAATGTCTTTTAATGTCCTTTGCATTGTCACTGCGGCTCGGTTCGCATATTGATCGGTCCGGACATTTTCCTTAATGGCTGCTAAACGGTTTTTCCTTTGTACGATAAATGGGTACAAGTGTTTTTACATTGTCCGCCCATATCTTGATGGGCCCCATCCTGTACTTATAATCCATTGAATATGTATGCTGTTGCTCTGAGTTTCGGTTCCCAGATACTGGCTTTCGCGGGCTCACTGTCTTCAATCCACAAGCCTGTCTGGCTTGCAGTAACAGAAATAAAATGGTTCATAAACTGATCACGGGGCCTGGCGGCCATTTTGTATGCCCTTTTATCAAAGGTTTTTCTGTGCAAGCTTACTTTGGTCAATAAACAGTCTTATTTTATCCAGTTTTCTTGCGTGATTTTTGCTGAAAATTGCGAATCTTACAATCCCCACTGTCCAGGAGGAAGAGCCTGAGCTTCCAGACTCCTCAGAGGAAGCTGCAACCTCTGAGGGCGCTCCGTCAGCAGAATTAAGCGCACCCTGTGTTGTGTATGTAATATGTGTGCTACTTTGAACCTATGGACAGGACTGCACTACTTGTTGGGCGTAGTGATACGCAGTACCACTCCTGGCCATAGGGGTATAAATAGTACTGTGGGTACTGATCCCCCTCAGTTCCCGCCTGTGGGCATGAAGTAAAGACCTATGTATAGTCCCTACCTCCAACCAGTAAAGACCTGTTTGAGTTATACGTTTAAGTCTTTGTGTTAATTGTTCAATACAATACACATACTTAACACTGGCGACGAGTCGGTTCGAACCCTGCGGCAGTTATTCCACAGCGGCTTCGTCCAAAGACAGGACGTTGAAGAGAGGTTCCAATCCTCAACACCCCACTGAAAACTGAAGGGCAGCAGAAATCCTGACAGCTTCCAGCGACTGGAAGCGACAGGCATTAGGACCCTGAAGCCTCCATAACCTCGTGGGTAAGCCAGAGCCCGGGAGGGCGCGAGCGGGTAAGCCAGAGCCCGGGAGGGAGCGAGCAAGAGCCGCCGAGCGGGTGAGCCAGAGGCCGGGAGCCGCTTCAAGCGGGAGGCGCTTAGCGGGCCAGCGATTGCACCGGTGATAAGGGCTGAGAACCGTTTCGGGCGGGCGGCGCACCAGCGATCGCACAGGAGATAAGAGCCGCAGTCGGGCTGAAAGTCAGCGACGAGAAGCGCGGGAAAACCGCCATTGAAGTGGGCGGGGAGAGCGAGAAGCGCGGGAAAGCTGCCATTTTTCGCGGGAAAACCGCTGGGGAAGAAGGCAGAAGCGGGAAAACCGCCATTTTGTGGGCGGAGAACAACAACATAGTTTAACTGTGGATTCTGAGTCTGGCAAGTCTACTGATGTGCCCATTTCTGAGGGACACCGGGCTCGAACTCAACTCCATTTCAAACTACAACAGCAATTAGAACAAATGCTTCGCCGTTGTGAGCAAGAGTTGAATGCAACGAAAGAGTTCTTTGATATAGAGTTGGAGAATCTGGAAAGACAACAGAAGCAGCTGATGGAGAAAATGGAGCAGGAGCACACAAAACGTCTGATGTCAGAGGAGTTAACGGTCAGCCAACTCCTGCATATGCTGAAGGACAGGACTCTGAAATGGGAAAAACTTGAACACGAACTTCAATATTCAAAGGAAAGGGGTTCGGAGCTATCAAAGGTTATTGGAAGAGCTGAGGTGGCAACACAGACTGAGATGACTGCAACAGAGCAGCCCTTGGATGCCAAAAGTACGCTGACTCACGTCAACGTAGAACAACAGACCGCTGAAACAGCTGCTCCGGTAGAGGGATTGAATAGTCCGATCAATCAATCTCCAAAAGAAGTTGAAGTAGTAAAATCTCAAATGAGGTCATTAGTAAACGACTTGCTGAAAGCCCAGAAAAAGCTGGATGAAGAGGTACGCATGAAGAAGTCTCTTCAGGAAAGATGTCTGGACTTGGAACAAAAGCTGGCTAACGCCCAGCTGGGTATGGAGGAAATAGGAGACCCTCTCGCTGGCCTAGATCAGGACGACACCGAATATTACTATGTCCTGTCCTGCCCAACTTGTAACTTCGACTCCCACCATACAGAAATCATGGAGGAGCACCGAAAGTCTACAGAACATCGGGAGAAGGTGGCTCTACTACGGAAAAAGGAGGGAGAGAAGGAGGAACCGCGCATGCAGCTGGCAGCTGACAGTGGAGCCCAGAGAGTCTCCAAGAAGCAGAAAAGGAAAAGTCGAAACAGAAGATGACCCATCTGAACCATTATTACCTCTACCAGATCACACACGTGGTCCCTCCGAACGGAGCCAATTCAGTTCGGAAGTTCAAACTGTTAAATCCATGGAAGGACTATTGAATGAGTCACTCCAGCAACGTGAACCGACTCCACCACAGAGATTGAATCTGTGAACTGTTTTCCGCAGAGACTGAATCTGTGATCTGTTTTGACATGAAGTTATCTATGTATCTATGTTATTCTGTTATGTAAACCTGAAGTTATATATGTATATATGTTATTACGTTATGTTAAATGGGGAGATGACTGTAAAGCTAGGAAGGGAGGAATGTTGTGTATGTAATATGTGTGCTACTTTGAACCTATGGACAGGACTGCACTACTTGTTGGGCGTAGTGATACGCAGTACCACTCCTGGCCATAGGGGTATAAATAGTACTGTGGGTACTGATCCCCCTCAGTTCCCGCCTGTGGGCATGAAGTAAAGACCTATGTATAGTCCCTACCTCCAACCAGTAAAGACCTGTTTGAGTTATACGTTTAAGTCTTTGTGTTAATTGTTCAATACAATACACATACTTAACACCCTGCACCAGCACAGACACTCACACCTCGGTGGGACCTTCAGGACATAGAGTAGAGTTGTCAACTGGTGTATCATAGCTCACAAGTGAGCATCAGCAGATGATGGAGACAGGGACAGCAGTGGTGAGTCCTCGTCGCCGTGCAGAGGATGCTCCCAGCTCAGTCCGCTGCATGTCGACCCTGTGCCTTCGGGTCCATCCAGAAGGAGGGCGGTGCTGGAACTCCAGGAACAGGTGCAGGAGTCTCTGGTAGGTTTTGTCTCCAGGGTCGCTGCAAGTGTGGAGCGAATGGAGGAGTCCTTCGCTAACATGAGCAGAGCCTTGGTGGAGGCATTGGCGCATGAACGCATCACCACGGAAAGGATGGCAACCTCCTTGGAAAGGATGGCTACCTCCATGGTAAGGCTGGCTACTGTAGTCACTTGGGTGTAATGTTGTGTTTAATTTTGAAAAGCCATCAGTTGCCTATTGTCCTAAAAAATTCTGATGGCAAACTGTTGCAGTTGTGGCGTGTGTCATTTCGCTAATGGGACTTCCACACTGAGGGTTTAGGGCAACTTTCAATTGTCAGTATGGTGGTCAAAGTGATAGGAATCCGCAGCTTCTTGGCCATTGTCGATGGTCTGATAAGAAGGTGCGAGGCAAAATTGTTTGATTGTGCAGGCTAAGCAAACCTGGCGAAGCTGAGTGCGTCCCTTGCGTCCCGGGCAGCAATGTGGTCGCGCGCTGGCGCCTTCTGGCCTGTGCAGCTTCAGGTGGGTGAGCAGCAGCTTGGCGCTCCTGTTGTTGCTGCTGCTGTTGGTGGTGCTGTTGTTCATGGTTCTGCTGATGCCACGGCTGGTCTTCGTCCGAATCTGATGTCCAGGAGGAAAGGAAATAAATGGCTCCCATGCTTCTGGTATATGCCTCAGTTGAGGAAGCGCTCAGTCAAGGTGGCGAGAGGGGTTTCGCAGGATGTCACACTGGAGATGGGTGTCAGGCTCCAAACTTCCACAACAATTGGTATGCCTGCTAAAAGTTCCGCCAGACCTGAGACAACAAGTTCTGCCATCTGCCAATGATGACTGCTGAAAACTCCTTTTTAATGGTGGAGCTGCAGCTATTAGTAAGCAGTCCACTTGTGAGGCCGCCAGGATTCACTGGCGTGTTCCAGAGGAGACATGCAGGAGGTGGGAAAAGTGGTAAATTCAGAAAGGCCTCTCAAAATGGGATTGTAGAGGCAATTACAGGAAACTCTCGATTTACCGGCACCTAAATAACCGGAAATCTCTGTTAACCGGCAAAATTCAGGAGTAGGTTCAGGTAAGTTTTACTTCATATTACTGGCTGTTCCTGGATCTGTGGCTGTGTAACCGGGATTCCTGCACCTGTTGCTAAGCAACAGGGACGCCTGGATCTGTGGCCGGGGTTCCTGCACCTGTTGCTAAGCAACAGGGAAGCCTGGGTTTGTTGCTGTGTACGGAGCTCTCGCACCTTTTACTATACCTCTCTGTAATCCGGACTTTTTGATAAACTGGCACCATGCCGGTCCCGTCGGTGCCGGATAAAAAAGAGTTTCCTGTAACTGGTTGTTAAGGGCCTTAAGGGCCTATCCCGCCTCTTGGAGGCGGGTTGGATACGGGGTCAGAAAACACGCGTTTGGGAAAATTGCTCAGAGGCGGGATGGAGGCAGGATTGGGCCCGCCCACCATTTTGGGGATTTTACCACCTCACACGCCTCCAATCTCGCCTCCTCGGGCCTGGCAAAATCAAGCCCGTGGTGTTCAAAATGGCAGACTGTGCAACAAATCAGCTTTGCACACTCATTGATGTCACAATCTGCCTCATTTCCATTTCTCCAGTGAGCTCTGGTAATGGCAGAGCTGCCGACCTGCCCAAAATGGCGGTCACTACGGGACCCGCCGGAAGCGGGCAGAAGTGAGTCAGCTGTCATTTTTTCATCAAAATGGGCCTTAATAGCCTGCGCTAAACCCCTGAATTTCTAGACCTATCATTCTTGTCTCGCTCTCACACACACAGACACACACACTGACAAACATACAGGGGTGCATAGACGTAAAGCTGTTTGTAAAATTATAGTTTCTTCTCTCTCCTTTTACATCTCCCATGCCATGCACCCGTTCTTACATCAATAACCAGTGTGTGTGAAGGAGCCACCCAGTTTAATTGACTCACTGATATCCTCTGCTTCCTTTTGATTACAAACTCAGTTCAGTGCCTTCTCCTGACAGCTGTGTAGAGATGGAGAACACAGAATGCAGGAAATCTTGAGCATGAATTCAGTCTACCACTGCGTGAGCAGCATATAACCTGGTGTCTCTCTGGGTTACCAAACTGTCACAATTTAAGGGGAGGATTGTGCATGTTGATGGAAAGAAGGATTCTCTTTAAGACGATTTCTCCTCTTGGTGACTCACTGCTATATGTTATCTCAGAAGTTGGGCAATATGCTTACAAACCGTCATCAATCTCAGCCAATTTTTAGTGTCAGGGTGGTCCCAGATGAAATTATCTCCCATCTTTCCTACGCAAAGTAAAAAAATGCAAGAAGATGAATTTAAATGCATTGCAGCAGAAAACCCAGCTTGATTATGTAAAATTTAGTGTATAGTTTGATTTAAAAAGTGTATGTAATTTTAAAAAGTTAGCTGTTGAGAGATTAGGTGCAGGAACAGATGGGGCTGTGGAGGATTACTGGAATTCTTCCTACACGGCAGTGTGCAACAATTCTATTCCAAAAAAAAACATTAACTGGTTTATCTGTGCTACTGTTGGCAGGAATGAGCTTCAGTTTCACATAAAGCGAGGCAATGCTTTTTCCAAACCTGAATTTTTTGCATATTAAGGTGTTGCATTTTGTATTTCCCCCAGACTTTGGTCTTGCTAGCTTCAGGAACTGACTGCTGCAATGCAGGGGAGAAGAGCATGTCACATTATACTGCAGAGCATAGAATGTGAGCAACTCTTGTTAGTTATTAGGATAAACATATCAGGAGAAACTTTCCTCTTCATGTGTTTTGGGTGTGCAGGGACAAAGGCTTTGTGGGACCTCATTCGGTCCTTGCAGGAATCCCCTGGTGCAATTGTAATTTGAAGTATGGCAATTTCCCGTTGTTTATGAGAAGATCACAAATGGGTGCTCAGCTCCACCACCCCCTCAATCTAGAGTGAGTATGATAAGAAACTCCATATGTAAAAGAGCTCTTAAAGGGTCAGAGCTTTTCAATGAATATTTTTATGCTTCCTTTTTTTTCAATGGTTTTTCACTGTTGAGTTTTAATTTTGTTGTTGTTGTGATTGAAGCATTTGATAACAGTGAATGAAGCATTTACAAGGGTTCAGCAGAACATGAAACAGGCCAATAAAAGCTTTTAGTTCAGCTCATAGAATCATACAGTACAGAAGGAGACTATTCACCCCATCGCGCCTGTGTCACTCTTTGAAAGAGCCATCTAATTAGTTCCACTCCCCTGCTCTTTCCGCATAGCCCTGCTCATCCCAATAGCTATCTAACTGTGTGCTACCGAGTCCAATGTTGATTAGCAGGACAAATTAAAATTAACAGGATTAGTTTCAAACTTTCCCAACAGCAGTATTTAGTTGCTGAAGTGGTACAAAATAAAAGAAGGCATGCCAGTGAGATCAGCAGGCACCATAACCAGACTGCTCCCCCCACCAACCATATCTGCGGGCTCTGGCACATCATCTTGGCAATGACTATGGATAATTGGCTTCAAAGGCTCCAGGTGTACACAGAGCCTGTTGTACATCTATGCCATCTGCTGCAAGGACACTTCTAACTAGGGACAGTACTCAAGGTCACCACCACCCTCATTATTGAAAATATGCTCCCATAGAACTGGCCCTCTGAGCACCGTGTCCAACGCTATTCTCTACTTTACCTTACCTATCACATATGCCTATCTATTCAGCTCCTGCTACAGGAATCTGCCCCAGTAAAAGTGTTATCTGAAGTGGAAATGCCAATCAAAAAAAAAATGGCCAAGAATTTGCGGTGGGTAATAACAGCGAATGAATAGCGTTCGCTGTTCTTTCCCCTTTGTAACTGACCCCAACTTCAGGATGTCGCATGCGCATCTACACGTGGAAATCCTGAAGTTGCGGTCAGTCATTCACTGTTCCAACACTGGCTGTGCTGTGGACCCCCTCCCCTTAGCCGGCAATCAATGTAATCAGTGAACTCAGGGAAACTGACGAAAACTTCAGCTCTTCCACAGTAATATCGTTGTTAATACCCCATTAAAAGTTAGACCCTTTTAGATTTGGTGTAACTGGGGTTTTAACAATGAATTGACTGCTAAACAAACGCTATGGCACTGTAACACTAATTTTAATTCTGTGGAGTTGCAAATTTATCCATTAATAAAAATTGCAATGTTTAAGAAACTTTAAATTTCTTTTTTAAAGTTTGTTTGTCCTTTTATTTCAGGTTTGCCTTTTTCCCATGTGAGAGCCCCAATCTTTGCTTTGCTCTCTATAACATTAAAAAAAAATTATAATCAAAGGGAGCTTATTCACTTCCTGGTTCTCAGTCTGTGAGAATTCTGCATTGTAATTAGCTGCTTAGACAGCTTGATGATGTCACAGCAGCTCACATTAGGGATTTCCCATTAACTTGCGCTGCTGAACTTCTCTCCACAGAGATTGCCAGATCTTTGTGGGATGCTTACTTTGTGGCCAGCAGTGAACGCCTTTTCTTTGTCGCTGACCGCAAATTGCGGGCCACAAACCCAACAGTGATTGTTGTTCTGTATATTAGTGTTTTTACACCCAAAGCTTCCCCTTTGTGACTGTATGTGGAGAATGTATCCTACTACCTAATCTAGTGCTCCTTCTAGGTGCCACCTCAGTGAGGAAGAGACGTGATTAGCTGCTAGATATTACTGAGTGACCCCTGGAATGGAGATTGCTCTTTATCACTTTCTGCTGGGTCATCACATGGCCCTGGAACTATTGGCACCACATTTGGTGCTGTGGTGGTTGTCTGAGCTTCAATTGGGTCATTTGATTAGAGAAGCTGAGTGGCATGGATGTTGAGTTACCCTGAGAGGCAGCTCCTTCATCAGTGTCATGCCCTGGCCTCTGAACACTCCCTCAGCATGTCCTTTGACCTATGTGGGAGCAGACTGCAGGGCTGCACTGAGCTCTTTGAAGATCTGTACCAAGCTATTGTCCAGCTGATTCCCCAGTATGGTACATCCAAGCAGGACAGGCTCACGTACATTGGAACACAAGGAGGGGGTGAACTTGCATAGTGCCAGCCTGTGAGCTGGATGCAGGGAATAATCCCTGTTCCAGAGCGGGTAGGCCCAAGGTACATTCAATATTGGGCCTTATTTAAATTAGATCGGCGAGCTGCAGATGCCTTCTGCGCATTCCCAGGCAGCTCACTGGTGAAGAGGATTGAAATTTCGGGCCTGTGCGTCGCCAGCAGCAGCTCTCAGCTTGGTCCTGAGGGGGGTGAGGGGGGAAGTGATTGAGTGAAGGTGCCCTCCAGTTAATTATATTTGCTTCCTCTCCTGGTTTCCATACAGTTAAATGACCACTGTATCATTTTAATATGTATGGCAATGATTTGTTGCACACCAGTAGGGAAAGCTGCAAACCTCTAAAAGTGTGAGGTTCGGTTTAGCTTAAAGGATCACCGGTGACCCTTCCCGAACAATGTTTCTCTATGTGCAAGAACCCTGGCTAATTAATTTTCTCTCCTCAGCCCAGGAGCAATGAAGCCAATGGCAACACCTTGGGTGTGAATTTCAACTTGGGTCAGGACATTAAACCGATTATATCGCATCTGCCATCAGATTATTGAAGTCAATGGAACTGAATATCTGACGTGATGTATAAACGGGTGGCAGATGCAATACCGCCTGGTTTGCATCCTCACCCAAGTCAAATTTCAGCCCCTTCTATATGTTATTCTGGCTGAGATCAGTCAATTCAGCAAGGATCAGACTTGGGACCTTCTGGTCAGTATAATTTGTTCCTACTCTTGGCAGTGACTCACTGGATCCCCAAGGGAAGTTAAATATCAGGCTAATAAGGAGATTGAATTTCTTGATTATTTACAGAAAACATGTTGCTTTTGAGGAATCCAAAGTAACTCGATTGACCGAGGTGAGCTTATGACAGCATCACAGAGATAACACAGCTTGATCAGCATAAGTGGATATTCATGGTTTTAGTGCGTGGTGGTTTTACATTCAGGTTACTACGATATTAAGATTCAGGGGGGCTATTATGTGAGCAGTATCTGGTTAATATCCATACCTGAATCCTGTAGACTGAGATGGAAAATGCAATGAAGTTTGTTAAGACAATAACCTTCTTCTCTCCTGCACACCTGCCAAAAAATGTCACTATATAAAAGTAGCAGCTCACCGTGGTTCATGTACATTAGTGTACTGGTTATGGTACTGGACTAATAATCCAATGGCTTGGACTAATAATCCAGACAGTAAGGATTCAAATCACACTATGGCCATTTGAGAATTTGAATTCAGTCCAAAAAAATCTGAAAATAAAAAGTTGGCATCAGTTTGGAAAAAATTTGCAAGGTGGAATGAAAAGGTGTGCAGACACAATACACTCATGTTAAGTTAATGATGTAAAAGGACAGTCTAATAAGAGTGAAAAAGTGATAGGGAAACAGAGGAGAGAGGACATTGGAACTAAAAGTAGCTGAGGAAGATGGGAGAGGACAGGGCTGTTGGTTCTCAGAAAGGTTCAAGAACTACAGTAGTGTAGTGGTTATGTTAGAGGACTAGTAATCCAGAGGCCTGGATGACTGAGACAGAGAATATGGCCCCAACAACATCCTGGCAGTAGTGCTGAAGAACTGTACTCCTGAACTAGCCGCGTCTCTAGCCAAGCTGTTCCAATTCAACTACAACACTGGCGTCTATCTGACAAAGTGAAAAATTGACCAGGTATGCCCTATCCACAAAAAATAGGAAAAATCCAACCCGACCAATTACCATCCTATCAGCCTATTCCCAATCATCAGCAAAGTGATGGAAGGGGTCGTCAACAGTGTAGGGGGTGGCGGGTGTGGCCCGTGCACCCAGTCAGTTATGCCCCTGACTGTTTGTGAGCAGTTCAAATCGCTCCCATGCCCCTGGGCTCTAGACACCAGACTTAGGTACAGGCGGCGATACAGAAGACTCGAGTAGACAGGTGGTTTGGATGTAAGAAAACCAAGATTTTATTAAAACAGAAATTAACACAGTCTTACGAGAAGTTACTAGTATCAAATTACAGGCAAATACACAATAACTATACTTATACTGGGAATGGGGAACACACGGCACATCGAGGGAAAACAAACTACATTAACAATCCCCTTATCCTTATCCCACCCCCTATACCGAACTAGATTAAGCTATGAGGGGCCAGAATTCATGCTCACCAATCCAAAATAAAGCCAACTGTTTGACGAATGCAGGTTTTGAGGTTTGGTCTTTGGTCCTTCTAGGTACCCCGTCGCCACATGGTCTCCAGGCACAGTGCTGGAGCTGCTACTGCAACACACCTTCTCTTCAGCTATTGTCATCGTCTCGTCTCGATGGGTTCTCCTCTTCTTCTCCCTTGGGCGGTCATCGGCGGTAATGTTATGTTTATCGGACAGTTAGCAGTCTTTACCGTTTAGATTTTCCTACCCAAGCAGAAGAATGGCAGTATACTCGTTGTGGCGTGGACACCTGCATTTTCGCAGTGCTCACCAAAATGTTCGTCTCACCAAGCGCCAGCTTATAACTAGACGCTTGGCCTCATCAATACATTTTTCGCTGCCCTGCTCTTATCGAGTTGTTACCGTCTTCTTCATCTCTTTTCATCTCATCTCGTTCGGTTACTATACAAGTCCTGAGCTGCCTACTCACTTTCGTCTTGCCCCCTTTTGCAGCCTGGGCATCCTGGATGGCTATGGACTTGGGTCTCGTTCCCCTCCCCTGCAATTGGTATGGTGTCCTTAGTTACTGAAACTCTGCTACAGGGAGCGAGGAGAGAACCCGCCACAAGGCCAGGGCACGAGTATGAGCGGCAGCCCACGAGGCCGGAGCCACGAGAGCAGAGACAAGGGCAAGAGCAAGAGAGCAAGAGGGAGATTGCTACCCGGGCCCTAAAGTTATACTCCTTACGATGGCCCCTTATCTGCACGCCAAATCAGGTTAGTTCATTGTTCCAATTTTGGTGGGCTGGTTTAAATAATTGTAGCAATCTAAACTAACTGTTTTTAGATGGCCGTTTATCGCACCTAATGGCCTGATGTCTGAGCTGTATTGTTATTAATGCATCCTAATTGGCCTGTCCAGCCTCGATGGCTTCCTTAAGCTGTTTCTGATTATTTATGCAGACAACTTGATGGCCTCAAGTATAGGCCTAACTAGTTTTGATCTGTCTACGGTCTGGCTTAATGCATATTCAATGTTCTGTGTCTGCTTTCCAAAATACAAAGTCCTTTTTCACAGAAACTGCATTTTAGGTTTTGATTTCCCCAAAACTGCTTGTGCTGCCACAGAGTCCAAGCTTTTAAAATCTTGCAGGCTTTTGGTCCTGAGGTGTGGACGCCATCTTTGGGTACCCTTTTTTAAATGTCCATGCAGGGACCCTTTTTAATTAATGACTTGGGGGAAAAACGTGGGAATTTTGTGAATCTTACAACAGTGCTATCAAGCAGTACTTACTCACCAATAATCTGCTCAGTTTGGGTTCCGCCAGGACCACCTGGTTCCAGACCTCATTACAGTCTTAGTCCAAACATGGATTCAGGGGCTGAATCCCAGAGCTGAGTTGAGATGAGAGTGACTGCCCGTGATGCAAGAAGGGCTGTTAATGCCTTGTGAAATTAGAAGAAGGCAGAGTCAAAATCTGTTGGCTCTGGTTATTTCAGTAGCTGTAGCTTCCGCCTCCTCCTTTCCTTAATGCTGTCTTCATGCTGCTGTTCATTATCTTCCTCCTGGTGATGCTAAAGTGCATTATAAATTTATGTATCAGCAAATATATGATGATGAAAGATACTTTTGCTATTGCAGTACTCCCCCAATCTGTCTCAGCACCTGAATCTCTGCTGAGATATTCCAGAGTGCATGAGTACCATAGAGATGACACAAGCTGGGCCTGCACAGGATTAGCTTTCCTTAGATGCCAACTTAGCACTTTTCTTTAGGGATCAAATAAAGCCAATTTCCTTAAAATAAAGGTGTCAGGAATGTTTCCTGGGAAGCAGGCATTGAAGTGGATGACTGCATATCGAGGGAGCGAAAGCCGTTACAGTTTATGAAGGCACTATAGCAAGGGCACACAGGCTAGATAGGTAAATCAATGATGTCCTGCAATTTGGAAAAAATACAGTACCCTCTTAGGTCCCTGCCAGATGTCTGTAAGGAAAGTAACAAAGTTGTTAGCTCTGGCACACAATGCATACCTGGGGCATATAAGTTCAGACCTGAATTGACATTCACAACCACTAGCTGTACCATGCCTGCACTGGAGTTTGGTTGCAGGTCTGTTCGCAGCATCTCAGCTGATTCTTAGACTGTGTCTACACCTGTTTCATTGGCAAGTCCAGGAAAGTCAAACTTTTCTTCATATATGCATTTGGGAAGGTATCAATGGGTCATTGCAGCCCTCCTCTGGTGTAATGTGACATGTCTGGCATCCCTCCATTCTCTTTCTTCCTCCAAAGTAGCATAAATAAAGAGGGAATCCCATCAGAACACTCATTGTTCCAATTGCAAGATTACTAGTTAAAGATTGGTGATCCAAAACCAATGACACTTACCCTCTTCAGCCAAGTAAAGAGTGCACAGGCAAAAAGGGAATGGGTGACCACCAGAAAGAGAAAAAAAACTAGGAAGGTAGTGCAGGAGTCCCCTGGGTCCATCTCCCTCTCCAACAGATTTTCCGTTTTGGATACTGCTGGGAGAGATGGTTTCTCAGGGGAATGCAGCAAGACCCAAGTCCGTGGCACTACGAGTGACTGAGCTGCACAGGAGGGGAGGAGCAATAGTGATAGGGGATTCTATCGTAAGGGGAAAAGATAGATGTTTCTGTGGCCATAGACGTGACTCCAGGATGGTATTTTGCCTCCCTGGTGCCAGGGTCAAGGATGTCACTGAGCGGCTGCAGGACATTCTGAAGGGGGAGGGTGAACAGTCAGAGGTCATGGTCTATATCAGTACCAATTACAGGGTAGAAAGAGGGACAAGGTCCTACAAGCAGAACGTAGGGTGTAAGGGGTTTTAGATCGCAGAGGTTTCTCTCTCTAGAGGCCTCTCTCTCTTGCACAGTAAAACCTTGAGTGGTTTGACACACTCACCCCTTAGATTCTGTACTCTGGACTTTGGGGCAGGAACTACAATGCAGAGAAAACTCTTATAGACCAAGTTTGATTAAACAAAATGAAATATTATTGCATATAGAAACACAAATCAAATGCAAGCAAATAAGAGAGTACATGGGAGGGAAAAACACAAACAAATCATAACGACACATACTAACTAAGGCAAATACAGGCATATTATACTCTACAAAAATCATCATGAAATAGGGAAACACACAGAACATCGAGGGATAACAACTCATGTTAATTATACCCTTAAATATCCACCCCCTTAAACCTATCTAGATCTGATTATGGAGGGCCAGAAACATGCTCAGCAATACGACTAGGAAGTGCAAGGTTTTGAACCAGTCTGCGTTTGATCCATTCAGGCGTCCCGTCTCCACGTGAATCGTGGAGCCCCAGCGAGCTGCGCCTCACCTCTCTCCTGAGGTGGGGGTCGGGGGCGGCTGGACACCGGCTGGCCTGGATGTCGGCGGGGTCGGGGATCGTCGGCGCGACCCCGGTCAGAGGAGCCTTGGGCTGGCCCCCATCGTCTCCATGGTTGTTTTTGTAGTTTGATTTTGTCTTTTCACCCGAGCCTGGAGTGGGTCGATGGCCTCTTGTTTCGTCAATGGCCCGGGGTTGGTCGATGATCTCCCGATGTTTTACCCCGGGGCGGGACGCCGGTTCGAATGACCTTATTGATGGCGGTTTGGTCTTCTTCTTCTTCCTCTCCATCGATGGAGAAGAGTCCCGCTGGTCTTCTCCCGAAGCGACTCCTCTTTACCCAGCTCAAAAGCTAGACAGGCCTGCAAGCTGGAAAGCTGACGAGTGCAGTCTCTGTGTCACCCTACCCGTGTGTTCTCACAATTATACTTCTTTCCAGCAGCTCTTATCTCGCGCCAAATCAGGTTAGTCTTTGTTTAACTTTTGGCGGGCTTGTTGCACAACAGGGTAGTTATTATATTTTAAACTGTTCTTGGATGGCCGTTAATTGGCCATCTCTGGTCTGGAATGACCTTCATTGTTTTTAATGTCCTGGTGATGTCCTTAAAGGGTCCTTGATGCTCTTCTCATGAATATGAAACTGTTCCCTTTTGTCTGGGTCAACATTTAGATGGCCTTTATCTACAGGCCGATCTCGACTGGATCTGTATCCAATCTATATGTATATGTGGGTGTCTGGTTTCGTTCTCTCAGAAACGGCTTCCAGAACTTACTTTGGGCTGAATCCACAAAGCTGGCTGAGGATTTGCAGGAACCATTTTAAAGTGTCCCAATAAGTTGATCACAGGGTCTGGTGGCCATTTTGAATGCCCCTTTTTCTGGGCTTCTTTTAAAAATAGTCTTTAAAATCATGGCCTCTACTGCCATTCGAACCTTTATAATATAAAGTTCAATTTTGCGAATCCTACACTTCCCCCTGATGATACTGTTACTTGCTTGAAGTATCATAATTCTGGGTGACCAAAATTTTCTGACTTCCCATAATCTAACCATCCCCAGTATTTACCTATCTATGACCCCACGACACATGCATTTCCCATTTCAGAAAAACCTAGTGTCCATTAAGCATCTATAGATGGCAATACCTTGGAGTTAAAAATCTGACAACTTACTTCCAGGCGTGGAGAGGTGCCTTATACCCCTACATCACCTGGTGCATACACACTACCTTTTAATAATAACAACACATCTAATACACTTCAATAAGAAAAAATAAAGTACACACACGAAAATTAAAATGCACATGAATACATGTCAAAAATAATACAGAGGAGGGTGGGAAAACTTTAACTTTATACACAGCAGCAAAAATCTAAATGGGTGTCTCTTCTACCCGCACATAATGCTCCCTCCATTCCCCTCTATTCTCGTACTTTTGCGAATGTTTGACCTTTTTACAGTGTACAAACAGTAAGTAAACTACAATGATAACCTGGCACACTACAAGAATGTGGGAGGCTATCCTAATCCAAGAAGGGACTTCTATATTAGTGAACAGGTCCCACCATGGTGGGATCACTATATCCAATATGTTTGCCCCTATCTCTAAAGTCTTCTGCTCCAGTGTATAGAAATGTTTCTGTGAAACAACAACGGCTTTTAATATCTTGGTGAGGTGTTCAGGGAGAGGGGGAATGATATATTCAAAATGTGCAACGAATCGCTACAGATCGGTGAAATTGTCTTTAACATTGATGTGAACAGTGGAAAGTTCAAGAATGGGGACAATTCACTCTTGGACCACTTGAACTTCTGCCCTGGGCTTGAAGTAGAAGCTGCTGTCACTAACCGGACACCAACCGTGCTGTCCATGTTGGTAGTGGGGTGCTGCAGTGGTGACACAGTATGTCCCACCTCCTATATATGCCACATGCGGGGGTACATGGCCTTGTGCCATTGCCTCCATGGTGCAATTTATAGGCTTCGCGCCAGCAGTTTTGAACCCGCACTGTGGTTTTGAATGGGCAATCAAGTGTTGGGGACAGAGGATGATGTGTGCTCCCCGGCTCCGGCACCCCGAGAGGTCGGTACCCGTCATTGCATGCTCCCATCGAATGACGTAAGGTGGGACCCCTGTGTAGCGAATGTGCGCACCCCACTGAATGACTCCAATGTTCTCCACCCTGTATACCGGGGCGGGTTTAGCTGACTTTCCCATCACCGGCATTCTTACCACTCTACCCATAATAGTATGATTAGACCGTCCACAGTCCACTGGGACTGGGTAGGCCTCTGAAGCTAGTCTGAGCTGGCACAGACTCAATGCATTCTCAAAAGGGTGGAGGGCTGCGAGGTGGTTGTTGCTGATCCAGGAGGGGACTAAACCTTGTTTCAAATCCTTCAGGTTACTGCAGCCCTCGCCCAGTAGCCACGCCCCGTACAGCACACAAGCTTCATTCTGCGCAGCCTGATCGGACGCGTTCCGATCCTCCCTGATGAGAGCATTTACCGTTTTGGCGTGTTTCTCCAGCTCAGCTATTATCTCTTTTAAGTGTAGTGTCATGGCCTGGTCCTCATGTAACTCAGAACCCACTACCTTATTCTCGTCAGTCAGTATCTTTCTTAACTGTGTTTTCAAACCATTGATTTGGGTTTGCAACTCCACATCATCCAGTGTGTTGATGACGGAAGTTCCTGTATTAAAAGCTGTGAAAATATCATTTGCTGCACCCCTTCTTTGCCTCCCTATCCTGTCCAAGACCTCATGTGGTGTGGTGTACAATTCGGCTCTGTCGACATCGGCAAAGTCGAATTCGTAAAACTGTTTAAACATGTTTGTTAACAGGACCTGGTATAATTGCTCCATTTCCCTGGGGCACCACTCTGGCAACCGCACCTCGGTGAGGTTTAAAATCACTGAAGCCACCGCGTAGTGCACCCCTTGGTACAGCACCTGACCTGTGGGTACCAATACCAATCTGTTCCCGGGTCCCTTTGTTGTGGTGGGGCACCCTTCCTTGAGGGCTTTAGCTACCGGAATTGTGGGCAGGGGCTTGCGGGGTCGGGTTCTGAGCTCAGTGGCGTTTACTGGGATCTGAGAGTATGGGACTCCGCACGCCCGTGTGCTGACGTCCCACCTCATTCCTTGTCCAGCATCCTGCCACTGCCTTTGGAAAAAGATGGAGACGCCTGTGGGGCAAGCGTGTTCTGAACCCCACATACAGATGTAGATCCCCTCATCTGGTTCCCACCATTTGTCCCAACAGACACTCAACCCCCCTTGAGTCCCCATAATAGTCCAATGGGTGTTGTTACCCAGTCTCTCCCACTCGACCGTGGAATTCTTCATGGTCTTACTCAGCTTCCTGAGCCACCACCAGCGACTCAAAGGTACATGTCCCAGACAGTTCAAACAAATCCTTTTCCCAACGGTAACGCTGATTCTTGGTGCGATGATCCTCACCCTGGGGCACATCAGAGACGTTTCCCTGTATGCGAACCCCGTCTGGCTGGAGTATTCAGTAGAGTTCGACCCCAGCCAGCCTGGCCATCTCCCTTCATGGAAGTAGACAGCAGTCTCTTCAGCGTCCCGTGGGCTGGTTCCATCAGTCGCGACGGGGCCTCTGCTGCCAGAGCACCCATAAATGGTGGAGTCCTTAGTGCGGCCCCGATAGGCCCAGCTCCATCCGATCAGCATGAACGCGACGAGGATCCCTCTCATCTTTCTCCTGGTTCCTGCAACAAATTAAACAATGCCGCCAGGCTCCCGAGAGATTCTGGCTTAGGTGAAGGCATGATCGGGTCTTTCGACCTCGATCCAAAACAACACACATACTGGGCAGATTCCAAAACTACTTATAACTCTTATCATTTTAATTTTAACACACCTTAAACTTAAAACTTAAACTTAATCTATGTACAGCGCCGCCCGTCCCCGGGTGGCTTGCCTAATCACTGATTGGACTGCAGCTCGCCGCTCCCTGCGGTGGGGCTGCAGTGACCTGTGGCTTGGGTTCCCCGCAGCCTTTTGCTGTCACTCCGGGATTGCGTTTTTTCAGGGATTTCTCAAGTCGGCGTTTGCTGAGAACGGGGGACTCGGGCCAAGGTTTTACCGGCTGAGGCGTTCGAGTCGACCTGCAAAGAGGTCCCTTGGGCGTGGCTCCCTTAGCGAACGGACCTTCGGGTGGGACTTTAGCTCTCACAGCCCGTGGCTCTTCCACGACTGTGGGTTTCGGCTCCCTCCCCTCAGGCTCCGCCCCTTCGGGATTTGGGCCTGTGGCAGACGGCTCCTCCTCACCTGTCCCTACAGGTGGAGGATCTCTGCCCCCAATTTCTACCTTCCCCACACTTGAGTCGAGGGCGGGACCTCCATCCTCCGACTCCATCTCCTCCAGAATCGTTTCGAGGGTGGGGCCTTGCTGTTCGGGCTCCTCCTTGTCTGAGTCCCAGGCCTTAGGGGAAGCCTCCCCCCAGGTGGGCGGGGCAGCTTCTCCTTCCAAGCTGGCTACAACGCCAGCTTGTGTGGTCTGTGACTCATCGCACGCCTCAGGCTGAGGATCTTTACCCTCAGACCTGGCTTCGGTTGCTGATACTCTTGCACCCGGTTTAAACAGTTTGCTCCATTTTATGTGAAACCACTTGTTGCGTCGGGACACCTCTACCGCGCGACTGACGGGGGCCGGTGGATTTTGCACCGATTCCTGTCTATCCTGGTCTGTGCCTCTCTCGCCAGCGTGGAGGGTCAGACCCAGGAATTTGACTTCCCGCTGGCCGACCTGTGCTTTCGTTGGATTTTCCTTGACACTCTCTATCCCTTTCACACTTGTACCCGCTCCCCAGAGACAATGATTTCTTAGGTCCACGTGGATCCCGTGGGCTACCAAGAAATCAGGTCCAAGAAACCCCGTTCCATCCCCCGCCTCCCACTTCATTAGTGTGCATCTCCACGTGCTGCGGAGTGGTCCTAAATGAATGAAGAGGGGAAGGGAATGTGCACCAGTCCGCTCCTCGCCCATGAAGCCCGATAGAAGGTATGGAATCCCGGTGGATAGAGGCGAGGCGGTAGGGTCATCTGCATGGATCACGGTGCACGATGCCCCCGTACCCAGCAAATAGGTCCCTTTCACCTCCACCACTTCCATCTCCATGAGGGGTCGTCTCCATACATCATATCGCAGCGCACACAAGTAAATGGGCTGCGCCGGCTCTAGTCATGTGGGCACAGCGGTCGGGGTTTCGGGAGCAACAAGACCAGTGGTGAAGGCTATCTTCCCCTGCGAAATCATCAGAGACCGCATCATCTCTATGATTGATTCAATCGCAGCGGGATCCTTAACTGCACCAGCTCCTTGTGCTGGGGCAAGAGCTACAGCTTGGGTTTGGGCTGGTGCTGGGGCGGCGGTCTGGGCTTGGGCTTGGGCTGCAGGAAATTTTCCCTTATTATCCTTCCACGGATTTCTACAGTCCTTGCGCCAATGCCCATCCTTCCCACACCCGTAACAATTGAGCTTAGCTTGGACAGGGCGATTGCCCTCCTGACGCCACTCCTTCTTGCTTGGGGCTGCGGGTTTTGCCTCATGCACCTTCCCCTTCTGAGGGTGTGATTCCTGACCTCTACAATTCTTATACGCAACATTGAGCTGGCGGAGCACCGTCTCCTCCGTGACACCGGGACCTTGGGGATCAAACCAAGATCTGGCTAGGGCCCATATCTGCGGCAAGCTGTTGGTAACCAAGCAACGGAGCCAATGAACCCGCTGTTCGTCGTTCATTGCAACCCGTTCAGGCATGCCCGGACAGCTGCGTCGATACACAGGCCAGAGCCTTTCTGCTAAAACCCGTGGGGGTTCTCCAGATAGCTGCACGGTCCCTTCCACACGGTCGAACGGACTACCGTCGTCCACTCCCATTACTTCTAAGACTTCCTCCTTGAGCTCCGTATACCCTTTCCGTCCCCTCTTACTCTCATCTGAGAGGCACTGAAGGATTGTGCAATCCAGGGAGAAAAGCAACAGTTTCACCTGATCCTGTTCATCACAGTCATTAATGGCTGCTGTCTCCTTTATCTCCCTGAAATGAATCGAGGGATCTCCCTTTACTGTGAGTCGTGCGAGGTGGCTCACCATGGACCTTAATTGCGGGGCAGCA
This sequence comes from Somniosus microcephalus, assembly GCF_052327205.1. Taxonomy (NCBI): domain Eukaryota; kingdom Metazoa; phylum Chordata; class Chondrichthyes; order Squaliformes; family Somniosidae; genus Somniosus; species Somniosus microcephalus. The sequence goes on along the minus strand of NC_140995.1, from coordinate 75,003,194 downwards.
TAGGGCACCACGAGCTGGTTCTGGTGGGGTCCAACTTCGCCATTTGCGGCGTTGGGACCGAACCTCTGGTGCCGAGCGGGACACATTGGTGCCGGTCCTGGCTTTGCTACCAGTGGCTGTTCTTCCTCACATTCCACCTCGGCTACCTCCTCTTTTACCACCCCCTGTTTTTCCGGCCAAGTCTCACTATAGCTCTGCGGTGCTGAGGGCTCGGTGGCTGGTACCACAACTACTTCAGCTCGAATTGGCTGTTTTGATTCCTTTAAAAAGTCCATGTGACTGGCTTTCGGGCTGACGAGACACACCATGCCTTTTGCCTTAACCAGGGCCATTCTTAGGTCCTCTATGGTCTTTTGGCAGGGGCCGTGGTCTGTGCTCTGAAACCCGTGCTCGAGGGCTAGCTTGTAAGCTGCCTTAACCTCCACTACTCTCTCCTCCTGCGCTCTTAGCTGTTGTGCGAGGCTGGCATTTTTCTCCCGGATCCTCGTTTCATTGATCTTTGCCTTAGTAACTTGGCACTCCAGGTACTCTATCCTAGCCTGATGTTGACTGGCTACCACTTGGCGTTCCTGATTTAGCGCTTGAAGCGCTGTGATGAGTTTTTCTCCCCCCATGGCCTTTTCCTCTATCTCTGCTGCCTGGGTTGTGATCCTGGCTGCCTGTGCTGCAACGACTCGGTCCAAGATCTGGACCTGCTTCTTGTAACACATCAGCCACACTGCCTTCTCCACTGACTTCTTATGCTCTTTGCTCTCTGTCCACCTGATGGCTGCGTCCACCGGACGCCCATCCAGTAAGAGATCGGAAATCCACTGCTTAGTGAGATTTACCTTGCCAAAGACATAAACCGCTATCCTCTCATCCATTGCATTTCGACCATTCAAACTTGGATCTATTATATTGCAATCCTGCTGCCAGAGTCCTGCCGCGGTCGTCATTTTCTGTAAGGGGTTTTAGATCGCCGAGGTTTCTCTCTCTAGAGGCCTCTCTCTCTTGCACAGTAAAACCTTGAGTGGTTCGACCCACTCGCCCCTTAGATTCTGTACTCTGGTCTTTTGGGCAGGAACTACAATGTAGAGAAAACTCTTATAGACCAAGTTTGATGAAACAAAATGAAATATTATTGCATATGGAAACACAAATCAAATGCAAGCAAATAAGAGAGTACATGGGAGGGAAAAACACAAACAAATCATAATGACACAATACTAATTAAGGCAAATACAGGCATATTATACTCTACAAAAATCATCATGAAATACGGAAACACACAGAACATCGAGGGATAACAACTCATGTTAATTATACCCTTAAATATCCACCCCCTTAAACCTATCTAGATCTGATTATGGAGGGCCAGAAACATGCTCAGCAATACGACTAGGAAGTGCAAGGTTTTGAACCAGTCTGCGTTTGATCCTTTCAGGCGTCCCGTCTCCACGTGAATCGTGGAGCCCCAGCGAGCTGCGCCTCACCTCTCTCCTGAGGTGGGGGTTGGGAGCGGCTGGATACCGGCTGGCCTGGATGTCGGCGGGGTCGGGGATCGTCGGCTCGACCCTGGCCAGAGGAGCTTTGGGCTGGCCCCCATCGTCTCCAAGGTTCTTTCTGTAGTTTAATTTTGTCTCTTCACCCGAGCCTGGAGCGGGTCGATGGCCTCTCGTTTCGTCAACGGCCCGGGGTTGGTTGATGATCTCCCGATGTTTTACCCCGGGGCGGGACGCCGGTTCGAATGACCTTATTGATGGCGGTTTGGTCTTCTTCTTCTTCCTCTCCGTCGATGGAGAGGAGTCCCGCTGGTCTTCTCCCGAAGCGACTCCTCTTTACCCAGCTCAAAAGCTAGACAGGCCTGCAAGCTGGAAAGCTGACGAGTGCGGTCTCTGTGTCACCCTACCCGTGTGTTCTCACAATTATACTTCTTTTCCAGAAGCTCTTATCTTGCGCCAAATCAGGTTAGTCTTTGTTTAACTTTTGGCGGGCTGGTTGCACAACAGGGTAGTTATTATATTTTAAACTGTTCTTGGATGGCCGGTAACGGGCCATCTCTGGTCTGGAATGACCTTCATTGTGTTTAATGTCCTGGTGATGTCCTTAACGGGCCCTTGATGCTCTTCTCATGAATATGAAACTGTTCCCTTTTGTCTGGGTCAACATTTAGATGGCCTTTATCTACAGGCCGATCTCGACTGGATCTGTATCCAATCTATATGTATATGTGGGTGTCTGGTTTCGTTCTCTCAGAAACGGCTTCCAGAACTTACTTTGGGCTGAATCCACAAAGCTGTCTGAGGATTTGCAGGAACCATTTTAAAGTGTCCCAATAAGTTGATCACGGGGTCTGGTGGCCATTTTGAATGCCCCTTTTTCTGGGCTTCTTTTAAAAATAGTCTTTAAAATCATGGCCTCTTCTGCCATTCGACCCTTTATAATATAAAGTTCAATTTTGCGAATCCTACAGGGAGCGCAGAAATAAATTAAAAAGCAGGAACTCAAAGGTAGTAATCTCAGTCATAGAGTTATACAGCACAGAAAGAGGCCCTTCGGCCCATCATGTCCACGCCGGCCATCAAGCCCTGTCTATTCTAATCCCATTTTCCAGCACTTGGTCCGTAGCCTTGTATGCTATGGTGTTTCAAGTGCTCATCTAAATGCTTCTTGAATGTTGTGAGGGTTCCTGCCTCTATCACCCTTTCAGGCAGTGAGTTCCAGATTCCAACCACCTTCTGGATCAAAAAGTTTCTCCTCAAATCCCCTCTAAACCTCCTGCCCCTTACCTTGAAACAATGCCCCCTGGTTATTCACCCCTCTACTAAGGGGAAAAGTTCCTTTCTATCTACCCTATCTATGCCCCTCGTAATTTTGTACTCCTCAATCAGGTCCCCCCTCAGCCTTCTCTGCTCTAAGGAAAACAACCCCAGCCTGTCCAGTCCCTCATAGCTGAAGCGCTCCAGCCCAGGTAACATCCTGGTGAATCTCCTATGCACCCTCTCCAATGCAATCATATCCTTCCTATAGTGTGCCAACCAGAACTGCACACAGTATTCCAGCTGTGGCCTAACCAGCGTTTTGTACAGCTCCATCATAACCTCCCTGCACTTATATTCTATGCCTCAGCTAATGAAGGCAAGTATCTCATATGCCTTTTTAACCACCTTATCTACCTGTCCTGGTGCCTTCAGGGAACTATGTACATGCACACCAAGGTCCCTCTGATCCTCTGTCCTTCCTAGGGTCCTACCATTCACTGTGTATTCCCTTGCCTTGTTAGTCCTCCCTAAATGCATCACCTCACATTTTCCAGGGTTAAATTCCATTTGCCACTGTTCTGCCCATCTAACCAACTCATTTATATCATCCTGTAGCCTGAGGCTTCCCTCCTCACTATTTACCACCACCAATTTTCATGTCTGCAAACTTACTGATCATACCTCCTACATTCATATCTAAATCATTGCACCACTGGACACAGGCTTCCAGTCACAAAAACAGCCTTCGACCATCACTCTCTGCCTCCTGCCACTAAGCCAGTTTTGGATCCAATGTGCCAAGTTGCCCTGGATCCCATGGGCTCTTAACTTCTTGACCAGTCTCCCATGCGGGACTTTGTCAAAAGCCTTACTGAAGTCCATGTAGACTACATCAACTGCACTACCCTCATCCACACACCTAGTCACCCCCTCAAAAAATTCAAACAAATTAGTTAGACATGATATCCCCCTGACAAAGCCATGCTGACTATGCTTGATTAATCCTTGCCTCTCCAAATGGAGACTAATTCTGTCCCTCAGAATTTTTTCCAATAATTTCCCTACCACTGATGTTAGGCTCACTGGCCTGTAATTCCCTGGTTTGTTCCTACTACCTTTCTTGAATAATGGTACTACATTAGCTGTCCTCCAGTCCTCTGGCACCTCCCCTGTGGCCAGAGAGGTTCTGAAAATTTGTGTCAGAGCCCCTGTAATTTCCTCCCTTGCCTCACACAGCAGCCTGGGATACATCTCGTCTGGGCCTAGGGATTTATCCACTTTTAAGCCCGCTAAAACCGCTAGTACCTCCTCCCTCTCAAACCTAATTTGTTCAAGTATATCACAATCCCCCTACTTGATTTCTATGCCTACATCATCCTTCTCCATAGTGAACACAGATGCAAAATATTCAGTTAAAACCTCACCTACATCTTTCGGCTCTACACACAGATAGCCACTTTGGTCCCTAATGGGCCCTAACTCTTACCCTGGTTATTCTCTTGCCCTTAATATACTTATAAAACGCCTTGGGAGTTTCCTTTATTTTGCCCGCCAGTGATTTTTCATGCCCCTCTTCGCTCACCTAATTTCTTTTTTAAGGACCCCCCTGCACTTTCTACACTCCTCTAGGGCTTCCTCTGTCTTTAGTCCTTTGTATCTGCCAAAAGCCTCCCTTTTTTTCCCTAATCCATTCTTGTATATCCCTCGACATCCAGGGTTTCCTGGGCTTGTTGGTCCCATGCTTGACCTTTACGGGCACATGTTGGCGCTGTACTCTATTTCCTATCTGAAAGGCTCCCAGTGCTTTGATGTGGATTTTCCTACAAGTAGCTGATCCCAGTCTACTTTGGCCAGATCCTGCCTTATCATATTAAAAATCAGCCTTCCCCCAATTTAGAACCTTTATTTCCGGTCCATCTTTGTCCTTTTCGATGACTACCTTAAATCTCACTGACTTATGGTCACTGTCGCCAAAATGCTCTCCTACTGACACTTCTACCACTTGCCCGGCTACATTCCCTAGAATTAGATCCAGTATCGCCCCTCTCTTGTAGGACTTTCTACATGCTGGCTCAAAAAGCTCTCCTGGATGCACTGTTACAATTCCGCACCCTCTAAGCCCGTCACACTGACTATCCCAGTTAATATTGGGGAAGTTGAAATCCCCCACTATTATTACCCTATTATTTCTACACTTCTGAGATTTGCCTACATATCTGTTCCTCTATCTCCCCCTGACTGTTTGGGGGCCTATAGTACACTCCCAGCAAAGTACTTGCCCACTTTTTGTTTAAGTTCTACCCATATGGCCTCATTAGAGGAACCTGCTAAGATATCATCCCTCCTTATAGCAGTAATTGGCTCCTTGATTAATATTGTGACACCCCCTCCTCTTTTACACCCCCCTCTTCTTCACCTGAAGATTCGATACCCGGAATATTGAGCTGCCAATCCTGCCCCTCCCTCAACCATGTCCCTGTGATAGCAACAATATCATACTCCCATGTGCTCATCAACACCTTCAGTTCATCTGCCTCACTCGCAAGACTACTTGCATTAAAATAAATGCCATCCAGCCTTGCCATGCTCCCTTGTGCCATTACATATTTGCTCTGTCTTCCAGGCTGACTTGTTTTTTCCTCTATATTTGGCTGTGCATCAGCCCCTACTATAGCTCCACTCCGTATCTCATCCCCCTGCCAAGTTAATTTTAACCCCCCTCAACAGTACTAGCAAACCACCCCGCAAGGATGTTGGTCCCGTTCAGGCGCAACCCGTCCGACTTGTACAGGTCCCACCTTCCCCAAAAGCAGACCCAATGATCCAGGAAACTAAAGCCCTCCCTTCTGCACCAACTCTTTAGCCCTGCATTCATCTGCACTATCCTCTTATTCCTATTCTAACTAGTACGTGGCACTGGGAGTAATCCAGAGATTGCAACCTTTGAGGTCCTGCTTTTTGATCTGCTACCTAGCTCCCTAAATTCTTGTTGCAGGACCTCATCCCTCTTTCTACCATGTCATTGGTACCAATGTGAACCATGACCTTTGTCTGTTCACCCTCCCCCTTCAGAATGCCCTGCAGCTGTTCAGTGACATTCTTGACCCTGGCAACAGGGAGACAACATACCATCCTGGGGTCATGTCTGCAGCCACAGAATTGTCTATCTGTTCCCCTTACAATAGAGTCCCCTATCACTATTGCTCTCCCACTCTTTTTCCTCCCCTCCTGTGCAGCTCAGCCACTCGTAGTGCCACGGACTTGGCTCTTGCTGCATTCCTGTGAGAAACCATCTCCTCCAGCAGTATCCAAAATGGAATATCTGTCAGAGAGGGAGATGGACCCAGGGGACTCCTGCACTACCTTCCAAGTTCTTTTACTCTGTCTGGCAGTCACCCATTTCCTGTCTGCCTGTGCACTCTTTAACTGTGGTGTGAACACCTCGTTAAACATGCTATCCACGAAGATCTCAGCTTTGCAGATGCTCCACAGTGACTCCAGCCGCAGCTCCAGCTCTGAAACACACATTTCAAGTAGCTGCAGCTGGAGTCACTTCCTGCACATGTGTTCACCCTGGACACCGAAAGTATCCCTGACTTCCAACATAGCACAGGAGGAGCACTCCATGCTGCCAGGCTGCCCTGCCATGTCCTACCCTTAATTTACTCCCTTTACTTCCTTCAAAGAATATTAAATACACAAGGAACTGTTGTGTATGTAATAGGTATGTTGCTTTAAACCTATGACCAGGGCAGCACTACTTTGTAGGGCGTAGTGATACCGTAGTACCACCCCTGGCCATAGGGGTATAAATAGTACTGTGGGTATTGATTTCCCCTCAGTTCCCGCCTGTTGGTATTAAGTAAAGACCTACGTTGAATCTTCCAAGCTGTCTCTTCATTATTGGATTAAGTATAGACACATACTTTATACTGGCGACGAGTAAGGTTCGAACTCACCAGTACACGGTGCAACAAAGGAACGGCAGCAGTACGGAGAGAAAAGGAGAGAGGCTTCTTACCAGCCAGCCTGCAGAGTCCAGCGTCGACCAAAGGAAATCGCCCAGCACTCCAGGTTCGGAGGAGCAGCAGCAACAGAAAGAGAGAGAGAGAGGGGGCCAACAGAAGCTGCAGCAGCTGAGAGGAGGCTGAACGGGCGCTCCAGCCACGGGGCAAAAGTCCACCCAGGGCCAGGTAACTGAAATCCTTCCCGGGGAACGGGTGCTGCAAAGGCCAGAACGGGCAGGGGAACAAACGGAGCCACGAGGAGTAGCATGCCATCTAGTGGACAAAAGGGAAAAGTTTTTTCTCTTCAGCAGTTTAAAAAGAAAAAACGCCATCTAGTGGACAAAGGGGAAAGCAATCTGGGGAACAAACGGAGCCACGAGGACTAGCACTCCATCTAGTGGACAAAAGGGGAAAAGTTTTTTCTCTTCAAAGTTTTTTTTTTCTCTTCAGCAGTTAAAATGTCTAAAGAAGGGTGGCTGGCACCATTTGTGGAGGACACAGAAGAATGGGAGGCCTATATCGAAAGGCATGAACTTTATTGCATAGTAAACAAGGTGGAAGATGACCAAAAGGTAGCAACCTTATTAAATTTTATGGGGGCAAAAACATACGGGCTGCTGAGGAATCTTCTTACTCCAGAAAAGCCAGCGGACAAAACATACGCCCAAATTGTTGATACGTTAAGGGAACATTTAAACCCTAAGCCACCATTTATAGCGGAAAGGTACCGCTTCTACAGACGCGGCCAAAGGAATGATGAGTCACAGGCAGCCTATTTAGCTGAGCTCAGAAGGTTGTCCAAACATTGCCAGTTTGGAGCCATATTGACGGACGCGATCAGAGACAGATTTGTCTGTGGCATGTTAAATGAGAATACACGTAAACGGTTGCTAGCCAAGAAACAGCTCAGCCTAGATCAGGCGATTGAAATAGCATCCCTCCACAAAGCAGCAGCACAGGGTGCTGCTCAAATACGACAAAACACAACCGGCTATGACACCCATGAGGTGACATTTCACAAAGGTAAATGCTACCGTTGTGGCAAAACCACCCATGACCAAAGTAATTGTTGGTTTCATGATAAAATATGCCGACAGTGTGGGAAAAAGGGGCATATAGCGAAAGTTTGTCGGTCTGGTACGAAACCCAATCGTGGGGGCAATCCGAGCAGTACCAAGGCAAGGACAAAAATACATAAGATGTCTGACAGTAGCTCAGACGAGTCACAGGAAGGCACAAAAGCAGAGCCTAAAGGTCTAGGATGTCTCAAGTTATATGGTGTAGACAAAACAGAGGACCACAGCACAATGTGGGTTAAAATGACGGTAGCAGGCGTCAAAGTTAATATGGAGCTGGACACGGGTTCAGCCCTATCAGTAATTAATGAACAAGATTATAACAGGCTGTTCAAAAGCATTCCCTTAAAGGATACGGAAATTAAATTAAAAACATATACGGGACAAAAAGTTTACCCGAAGGGAAAAATGCAAGTAACAGTTAAATACAACGGCAGAAAAGTGCCAGGACTTTATTTATACGTCCTACCAAACGGTGGACCACCACTTTTGGGTAGGGAATGGATAAGAAAAATCCACTTCGACTGGAAGTCGATACACGAGTTAAAAGTAGAGACCACCACGGGTGATGCAACCATTACAAGCAGGCTGTCGAAACTATTGGCAAAAACGTCAGAGGTGTTCCAACAAGGGCTGGGGACCTTAAAGGACATTAGAGCAAAAATAACTATTGCTCAAGACGCAAACCCCAAGTTTTGTAAGGCCAGACCGGTGCCTTATGCCATTCGGCCAGCGGTGGAAGCAGAACTGGACGCCTTAGAGAGTGCAGGTGTCCTTACAAAGATTGAGTGGAGCGAGTGGGCCACGCCCATCGTCCCAGTTATAAAGAAATCTGCAAATAACACACCGGGGGAACCAAAGAAGGTTCGCATTTGCGGGGATTTTAAGATAACTATTAACCCAGTCCTGCACATGGTACAGTATCCGCTGCCGCGGATAGAGGACATATTTGCATCATTAGCTGGGGGTGGACACTTTACGAAGATTGACCTTTGTCAAGCTTATTTACAGATGGAGGTGGAGCAGGACTCGAAAAAGCTCCTAACGATTAACACACACAAGGGATTGTACCAGTACAATCGCCTGGCATTTGGTGTGGCGTCCGCCCCGGCAATATGGCAGAGGACCATGGAACAGGTCCTACAGGGCATTCCAGGAACGCAATGCTACCTGGATGACATCCTGGTGACAGGACAAACGGATAATGACCACCTCGCTAACCTGGAGCGAGTACTTCTGCGGTTACAACAATACGGACTCAGGGCGAACAAGCAGAAATGTGAGTTTTTCCAGGAATGTATCTCATACTGTGGTCACATTATAGATAAGGAAGGCCTGCATAAGTCCCCGGAAAAGATCGAGGCAGTAGTGAAGGCCCCGCCCCCTGAGAATGTATCTCAGTTACGATCATTCTTAGGCCTTATAAACTATTACCATAAGTTCCTCCCGAACTTATCGTCCATTTTACATCCATTAAATTCATTGCTGCAAAAGGGAGTCTCCTGGAATTGGGACGAAGCGTGTGAGGCTGCTTTTAAAAAGGGTAAACAACTCATCACATCAAAGGAAGTGCTCGCACACTTTGACCCAAAAATGCCAATGAGGTTGGCATGTGACGCCTCCCCGTACGGTATAGGGGCAGTGTTGTCACACAAATTTCCCAACGGGACAGAGAGGCCAATAGCATTTGCCTCAAGGTCGTTAACTACAGCCGAAAGAAACTATGCACAAATCGACAGGGAGGCCCTCAGTCTGGTGTGGGGTGTAAACAAAATTCCACCACTACCTGCATGGGCAACGTTTCACACTACTGACGGATCATCAACCGTTGGTGTCGATATTTAATCCAACAAAAGGGGTGCCCCTGATGACGGCCCAAAGGCTACAGAGATGGTCACTGTTCTTAGGAGCACACCAGTACCTTATCGAATATAAGGGTACCAAACAGCATGGCAATGCGGATGGCCTGTCGCGGCTACCCTTGCCTACCGAGATCGAAGAGATAGTACAGGACCCCATGGAAATATATCATACGGCTGTTATGGAACACTTGCCCATCACCAGCCAATGTATCGAGCGGGAAACACGGAACGACCCGACATTGGCAAGGGTTTACGAATTAACCGTGAAAGGCTGGCCGGCGCAGGGTGACGCATCATTGCCGGCGTTTTCAGCAAGGAAGGACCAGTTGTCCGTCTGCCGGGGCACATTGATGTGCGGAGCCAGGGTGGTGGTCCCTCAAAAATTACAACATAAAGTGTTGCAGGACTTACACGAAGGTCATCTGGGGGGTGTCAAAATGAAAAGCCTCGCCAGAGCCTACGTCTGGTGGCCCGGCATTGACAGGGACATTGAGGAAGTAGCAAAAGCGTGCCAAGGATGCCAGATGGTACAGAACGTACCACCACAAGCCCCACTACATCCGTGGGAGTGGCCCTCAACGCCGTGGCAAAGGATCCACGTGGACTTCGCTGGCCCCTTCCTGGATGCGATGTTCCTTATTGTAGTGGACTCCCATTCAAAATGGCCGGAGGTCATAAAGATGTCATCAACGACAGCCGAAAAGACGGTCGAAGTCTTAAGGACCATTTTTGCCCGAAACGGGGTGCCCGAGCAAGTCTGTTCGGACAATGGGCCACAATTTGTGGCAGAAGAATTTCAAGCATTCCTAAAAAGGAATGGAGTGCGACATTATACGTCCGCACCATATCATCCGGCTACAAATGGGCTGGCAGAGCGATTTGTACAGACTTTTAAAAAGGCCATCAAGGTGATGGGGGAGGAAAGGTTGCCACTACAACACAAGGTGGACAACTTCCTATTCGCATACCGTAATGCTGCACATACGGTGACCAACCAGGCCCCCACCGTCATGTTCTTTAATAGAAGGTTAAGGTCTCGCCTTGAATTGCTCAAACCAAACATTCGGAGAGATGTGGAAAACCGAGTATTTCGTAGGGCTCCTGACAGACAGACACGGAGCTTCGAGGTGGGGCAGCAAGTGTTGGCCCGTGATTATAGGAAGGAAAAGTGGCGGTCTGGTACGATAAAGGCCCGCCAGGGACCCTTGATGTACACAGTTGAGACAGGGGAAGGCATAATCAGACGTCATGCTGATCAACTTGTGGAGTCCAGAAACCCAACTGATTCACTACCTCAAACGTCTCAGCACATTGTTACAGCGGAATCACGGCCCAGCTTGTCGTTACAGAGGTCTCAGGATTGCGAGGAGTTCAGCACTCCAGTGATCTCCACGGCACAGGATGTGCCATCAGACACCGACGAGTCCAGCGATGAAGGGGTGACGGAAGTACCGCCGCCTACACTGAGACCGACTAGAGAAAGACGTTATCCTAGTCGAGACAGGAGGCCTCCTCAGAGACTGAATCTATAACATGTTTCTGCTTATATATATATAAGTAGACAACTCTTGATGTAAATATGTTATGTATATTGTGTTACCAAATGTTATTAGCCCTAGTTATGGGGCATCCATTGACTTAATTGCACGGGTACGTTTTAATTAAAAGGGGAGGAATGTTGTGTATGTAATAGGTATGTTGCTTTAAACCTATGACCAGGGCAGCACTACTTTGTAGGGCGTAGTGATACCGTAGTACCATCCCTGGCCATAGGGGTATAAATAGTACTGTGGGTACTGATTTCCCCTCAGTTCCCGCCTGTTGGTATTAAGTAAAGACCTACGTTGAATCTTCCAAGCTGTCTCTTCATTATTGGATTAAGTATAGACACATACTTTATAGGAACCTTACTTCCCTTTAAACACTACTTATTCTAAGCTAGAGACCTTGCTTTTACTTTAACAACTGGACTGTAGAAATACTGTAGAAATACTCACCGCTGGTTCTCTGTCCCCTCTTGTGCAGCTTTTTAGCTCCTGCTCTTCTGGAAGCTGACAAAGATAGAAAAAGAAAGGAACACCTCCCTCCCCAAATTCGCTCACTCGCACCTTAACACTCTGTTCCTGTTAGATCCGTGATTCTGAGAGATTGATGTTGTTCAATAACTACACGGATGCTGTAACTTAACAATCAACAGGTGTTTACTGGAGTAGGGTAGTCTCAAGAATGGGGGTAAAGAGGCATGCTCAAGGCTTACATACAGGTGTGGTCACTGCCGGTACTACAGTATACAGGAGCTGTAAAAGTAGTTCTCTCTTAAAGGTACATACACTACAATTCCTCCCCTTTTAGATTAGCAGTACCCATAATATTCAAATAACAATTAACACTTTAACATGCACATTAAACAACAATAGTCCATTTATAGATTCAGTCTTTGGGGCGGCTTCCTGATCCTTTCGGGACAGCGCCTTTCCTGTGGTTCTTGTTCTTGGTGCGGAAGCGATTCTGGCCCCTTTTCGTCAGTTAGTTCATCGGTTTCCACTGCTACTGGTTCTGAGGTAGATGCTACCGGTATGTCGGGTTCATCCCCAGGTACGCGAGACATGGGGTTGACTCATTCCTGAGACGCTAAGATCTGATCAATGCGGCGTCTCACAATGTTCTCCCCGACATCCACTCTATACATTGATGGACCCTGCCTTGTGCATATCGTTCCGGGTTGCCATTTCTCTGTTCAGTAGTCACGGGCCAAGACTGGTTGTCCTACGTTGAAGCTCCTTGTCGGCTTCTCATTGATGTGCTGGAATTGTTTATCCTCAACATTTCTTCGCACATTTGGTCTGAGCAAATCCAGACGAGATCTCAACCTTCGGTTAAAGAACATCATGGCCGGGGTCTGGTTAGTAACTGCATGTGTCGCATTTCTGTAGGCTAATAAGAAATTGTCCACCTAATGCTGCAGTGGAATTTCATCGTCGCACATGGCCTTTATCGCCTTTTTAAAGGTTTGTACGAACCTCTCAGCCAATCCATTTGTGGCTGGATGATACGGGGCGGATGTGTAATGCCTTACCCCATTCCTTCTCATAAATTTCCGAAACTCTTCGGACACAAACTGTGGTCCATTATCAGAGCAAATCTGCTCTGGCAAGCCGTTCCTGGCAAATATGGTCCGTAGGACTGCAATCGTTTTCTCTGTAGTGGTTGAGGACATTTTTATCACCTCAGGCCATTTCGAGTGAGCATCCACTGCTATTAAGAACATTCAGTCCATGAATGGACCAGCAAAATCAATATGCACCCGTTGCCATGGAGAGGAGGGCCACTCCCATGGGTGTAGAGGGGCATGTGGTGGTGCATTTTGGACCTTCTGGCATCCTGAGCAGCTCTTGGTTAGGTCCTCGATTTGTTGATCGATTCCCGGCCACCACACATAAGCCCTAGCAAGGCTTTTCATTTTCACCCTTCCCAGATGACCTTCATGAAGCTCATTTAGCACTCTCTCCCTTAACTTGGGTGGAGTCACCACTCTGGATCCACACATCACTGTCCCCTGGCATACTGACAGCTGTTCTCTTCGGGATGAGAATGCTGGCAACAGTGAGTCGCCATGTGTTGGCTATCCCCTCACCGTCAAATCATATACCTGAGACACCGTCGGATCATTACGGGTCTCCTTCTCTATATCCACGTTAGTTACTGGCAATCGTTCAATTATTGATGAATAAAATATCTCGATAGGGTCCACTGCTGGTGCTTCCTCCACAGTAGGCAATGGCAGGCGTGATAGCCCATCAGCATTTCCATGCTGTTTCATGCCTTTATATTCTAATTCATATTGATTCGCCCCTAGAAAAAGGGTCCATCTTTGTAACCGTTGTGCAGTCATCACCGGAACGCCGTTCTTTGGATTAAAGATGGAGACAAGTGGTTGGTGGTCAGTCAGCAAGGTGAACTTCTGCCCATGCAGATAGTGGTTGAATTTTTTAACTCCCCATACTAGGCTGAGGGCCTCCCTGTCAATCTGGGCGTAGTTGCGCTCGGCTGAGGTTAGTGACCGAGACGCAAATGCTACTGGCCTCTCCAACCCGTCTGGGAATTTGTGTGACAGCACCGCTCCAATACCATAGGGTGATGCTTCACATGCCAAATGAATTGGTAGTGCTGGGTTGAAATGGGCCAACACCTCTTTTGATGTGATCAATTCTTTGCACTTCTGGAAAGCTCGTTTACGTTCGTCATTCCACTTCCATGGTACCCCTGTTTGCAGTAGGGTGTTCAGTGGGTGTAATACCGTAGACAAATTTGGTAAGAACTTATGGTAGTAGTTTACCAGCCCGAGGAGCGACCTCAGTTGTGACACATTTTCCGGTGCTGGAGCCTTGACTACTGCCTCAATCTTTTCAGGGGACTTATGTAACCCCTCTTCATCGATAACGTGGCCACAATACGAGATCTGCTTCTGGAAAAATTCACACTTGTGGCGATTAGCTCGTAGCCCATATTCCTTTAATCTGGTGAGCACCTTCTCCAGGTTGGCGAGGTGATCACTGTCATTTTCGCCCGTGACCAGGATGTCATCCAAATAACACTGGGTCCCTGGAATCCCTTGCAGGACTTGATCCATCGCCCTTTGCCAAATAGCCGGAGCCGATGCTACCCTGAACACCAGCCGATTGTATTGGTAGAGACCTTTATGAGTGCTGATCGTGAGGTATTGTTTCGAGGCTTCTTCTACCTCCATTTGCAAGTATGCCTGGGCTAGATCAATTTTGGTGAAGCGTTTACCTCCAGGTAGCGAGGCGAAAATATCCTCAATGCGTGGAAGCGGATATTGTACCGTGTGAAGGACTGGGTTCACTTTCACCTTAAAATCCCCACAGATGCGGACCTTCTTTGTTTCCCCAGGCGTATTACTCAATGACCTCTTCATTACAGGAACGATGGGTGTAGCCCACTCGCTCCAGTCTACTTTGGACAGTACTCCTGAACATTCCAACCCTTCGAGCTCTGCTTCGACGGCTGGTCGGATCGCATAAGGCACTGGCCTGGCCTTAAGAAACTTTGGGCTTGCATTTTCCTCTATTTTAATCATTGCTGTTATGCCTTTTAGTGTTCCGAGTCCCTCCTGGAACACTTCTTTTGCATCAGTTAGCATTTTTGACAGTCGTCCAGGTGTGACGTCGTCATCCTTTTTGGCCTCAACCTTCAGTGCCTGTATGGAATGCCAATCTAATAGTATCTTCCGGATCCATTCACGTCCTAGTAGTGATGGTCCTCCATCTGGCAATACATATAAGCCCATTTTAGGTATTTCCTGGCCTTTGTATGTCACTTTCACCCTTATTTTTCCTTAGGGGTAGACTTTTTGCCCCATGGACATCTTCAAGACAATCTCTGTAGCTTTCAAGTGTATATGTGAAAATAGCCGCTTGTAGTCCCTTTGGTTTATGACTGTTAGGGCTGATCCTGTGTCCAATTCCATTTTCACTTGGACTCTGTCTATCTTGTGTGTAACCCAGATAGTCTGGTGATCCTCCATTTTGGTTAGCTTATGTAGTTTCAGACAACCCAGCTCCTTGCTTCCGAAATCTGTATCATTTTTCTGTTCGTCTGAACTACTGTCCATCACCTTATGTATCTTTTTGTACTTCTCCTGTGGAGATTTCTTGCTGTTGGTTTTCTTCCCAGACCTGCAGACTGTTGCTATGTGTCCTGCTTTTCCACACTGTCTGCACACTTGGTCCTTGAACCAACAATCCTTCTGGTCATGTGTTGTTCTGCCGCAGCGATAACACTTCCCTGTTCCATAGGACATTTCATTGGTGCCATATTCTTGCGGTTTCTGTTGTATCTTTGCAGCGCCCCTTGCGGCTGCTTCATGTGCTACTGCCATGCTGAAAGCCTTGTCCAGCGTAAGATCCTTTTCTGATAGAAGCCGTTTCTGGGTTCCTTCACTTTGAAGCCCACACACAAACTTGTCCCTTAACATATCTGCTAGTTCCACTCCAAACTGGCAGTGTTTCGATAGCTTGTGCAGTTCCGTTAAGTACTCAGCATTGCTTTCATCTTTATGTTGGTTCCTTTTATGGAACTTAAATCTTTCTTCTATCAGCAGCGGTGTGGGGTTTAAGTGGTCCTGTAGGATTTCTACTATGCTTTCGAAATTCTTGTTCATGGGCTTCTCTGGGGTTGTTAGGTTTCGCAGCAACCCATAAGTTTTTGCACCCATGGAATTTAACAAAACCAGTGCTTTCCTAGCATCTGGCACTTCATTCGCCCTGCAGTACACCTCAATACGTTCCACATATGTCGCCCAATCTTCGACTTCATTGTCGAATGTAGAGATACTGCCACTCTTCGGCATCCCTGGGTGTGATTTAACTGTCAAAATTGGCATCTCCCGTGCTCTCCCTTCTTCTCCGCTGGCACAAAATGGCATCTCCCGCGCTTTCCTTTCTTCCCGCGCTCGCCCTTCTTCTCCGCTGCGGCTTCAAAAAATGGCATCTCCCACGCTCTTCCTTCTTCTCCGTGGCTCAATGGCATCTCCCATGCTCTCCCTTCTTCTCCCCATGGACACTGTTCAGCCCTTGAGCCCTGGCTGTGCTCTGCGCATTTTTTTTTTTCTGTGCGCCTTTCACGTTTCCGCCGCTCGGTCCTGAACCCGGCTGCTGCTTTACCCTCTCTCTCTCCGTTTTGTTTTTCCTCGACGCCGCTCGGTTTTCAACCTCCGGTTGCGCCCTGTGCGCTTCACCCTCTCTCTTACCCCGTCGACGCTGCTCAGCTTTTTGTCTGCCGCTGTCCGGGAAGGGTCTGCGCTGTACCTGTTGTCAGTCTGTTGCTGATCGTCGTGGCTGGGGAACCAAGCCCGGCTCTCCACAGCCTCCCCTGTGATGTTCACTCTCTGCCGGACAACTGGGCGGTTGCTCGTGGTCGACGCCCGTGCTTCTGGCCTCGACTTTCTTCCACCGCCCTCCCGGAGCGAATCCTTGAAGGGAAATGCAGAGTTGCAGGTAGATTCGAATCGACACTCATCGCCACTGTTAGATCTGTGATTCTGAGAGTATGATGTTGTTCAATAACTACACGGATGCTGTAACTTAACAATCAACAGGTGTTTACTGGAGTAGGGTAGTCTCAAGACTGGGGTACAGAGGCATGCTCAAGGCTTATATACAGGTGTGGTCACTGCCGGTACTACAGTATACAGGAGCTGTAAAAGTAGTTCTCTCTTAAAGGTACATACACTACAGTTCCCATCTGTACTACATGACAAACTGCATTCTAGCCTCCCTTATTTATACTGCTGAGATTTAAATAAGTGCGCTCCCTGGCAGTTACAGAACCAGATTAGACCAGTTAATTAATTAATTACTCTAACCTGCTCTCCAGCACAGAGCTTGCTTAGCCCTGCCTAAGCATGGAAGAAACTTAAAACTTGAAACAGTAAATTTAAATTTAAGTTAAATGCTAATTGCAAGCACACAAGACTAGATTTTATTAAAAAAGGAGATTAACCTTTAAGATTCACTCCTTCACTCACCAAACTCGCAGCTTAACACTCTGTTCCGATCTGCACTCCATGAAAAACTGCACTCTATCCAGGATTACTCCCAGTGCCATGTGCTAGCGAGAGCAGAAATAGGAGAATAAACCAGATGAATGCGTGGCTGGAGAGATGGTGTAGTAGGGAGGGATTTAAATTCCTGAGGCATTGGGATCGATTCTGGGGAAGGTGGGACCTGTACAAGTTGGATGGGTTACACCTCGGCAGAACTGGGACCAATATCCTTGCAGGGGGGTTTGCTAGTGCTGTTGGGATGGATTTAAACTAGCTTGTCAGGGGTCTGGGAACCTAAGTGTGGGCCCAGAACAGAGAGAAACAGAGCTGGAAGTGTAAGTTAGAAAAGTAGTCAGCAAAACTAATAGGGAGCAGAAACAAAGGCCAGCAGTAAAGAGGGTCAAAGTGCAGAAAAATACTAAACAGGCAAAGTTGAAGGCACTTTATCTAAATGCGCATAGTATTCGCAACAAGATGGATGAATTAATGGCACTAATAGAAGTAAATGGGTATGATGTAATTGCCATTGCAGAGACATGGTTGCAGGGTAACCAAAGCTGGGAACTGAATGTTTCAGTGTACTCAACATTTAGGAAGGACAGACAAAAAGGAAAAGGAGGTGGTGTAGCACTGTTAATAAGGGATGAGATCAGTACGGTAGAGATAAAAGATCTTGGCTTGGCAGATCGTGATGAAGAACTGGAATCAGTTTGGGTAGAGCTAAGAAACAGCAAAGGGCGGAAAACATTGGTGGGAGTTGTGTATAGGCCGCCAAACAGTAGTGGTAATGTAGGGTACAGTATCAATCAAGAGATTAGAAGTGCATGTAACAAGGGCAATACAGTACTCATGGGGGACTTTAATCTACATATTGACTGGGCAAATCAAATTACCACTAATGGTGTGGAGGACGAATTCTTGGAATGCATGCAAGATGGTTTCCTGGATCAGTATGTGGAGGAACCAACCAGGGAACAGGCTATTCCAGATCTGGTACTGTGTAATGAGAAAGGGCTAATCAATAATCTTGTGGTAAAAGGGCCTTTAGGGACAAGTGACCATAATATGATTGAATTTTACATTAAGTTTGAGAGTGATGTAGTCCAATCTGAAACTAAGGTCTTCAATCTAAACAGAGGAAACTACAAGGGTATGAGGGACAAGTTGACCATGGTAGATTGGGAGACTTCACTAAAAGGTATGAAGGTGGACATACAATGGCTAACATTCAAGGAAATAATGCATAATTTTGCAACAAACATATATTCCTCTAGGACATAAAAACCCCAAAGAAAAAGTGATCCAACCATGGCTAACAAAAGAAATTAAAGCAAGTATTAAGCCAAAGGAGGAAGCTTATAAAGTTGCCAGAAAAAGTGGTCAGCCTGAGGATTGCGATTTTTTTAGAAATCAGCAAAGGGGGAGCAAGAAATTGATAAAGAAAGGGAAAATGGAATATGAGCACAAACCATCGAAAAATATAAAAACGGATTGTAAAATCTTCTATAGGTATGTGAAAAGGTAAATGTAGGTCCTTTACAGGCAGAGACAGGAGAATTTATAATGGGGAATGAGGAAATGGCTGAGAAATTAGATAAATACTTTGTTTCTGTCTTCAGGGAGGAAGACACAAAAAACCTCCCAGACATACGAGAAAACCGAGGGTATGGCGAGAATGAGGAACGTAAAGAAATTATCATTAGTAAAAGAACAGTACTAGCAAAATTAATGGGACTAAAATTCAATAAATCTCAAGGACCGGATGACCTACATCCTAGGGTTTTGAAAGAGGTGGCCATTGTGTAAGATTCGCAAAATTCCCACATTCCCCCAAGGTTACTAAAAAAAGGGACCCTGCATGGACATTTAAAAAAGGGTACCGATGGCATCCACACCTCGTGACCAAAAGCCTGCAAGACTTTAAAAAGCTTGGACTCTGTGGCAGCACAAGCAGCTTTGGGGAAATTGAAACTTAAAATGCAGTTTCTGTGAAAAAGGACATTGGCCCAGAAATTTGGGTTGGGGGCTTCCCGCGGGTGCAAGCCCCCGACCTGCACTTACCTTGCTTTAAAGTATTAAAAATAATAAACCTGTGGAAAAAATGTTTTAATTTTAATTAATTGACCACTTACCTTTTAAAATGCAGGCCTTACACCTGGTTTTTACATTTCTAAAATCTAAAGACTTACCCTCACGGAAAAACCTGTAAAAAAAACATAAGTTCAAAGCGCACGCGCAGACTCCCGCGCGCATGCGTTCAACCTCTGAATCCCTTCGTTCAGAGGAACGGAAGTGCCGGTTTCCCGCGCATGCGCAGTGCATCCAAGAAACCGGCACTTCCATCAGGTCCACGCGTGAGTACCCCATGCGTACTCATGTGTTGGGACCCGAATTTCTGGGCCATTATGTTTTGAAAGCCAGACAGCAAACATTGAATATGCATTACATCAGATCGTAGACAGATCAAAACCAGTTAGGCCTATACTTGAGGCCATTAGGTTGTCTGCATAAATAATCGGAAACAGCTTATGGGAGACATCAAGGCTGGACAGGCTGATTAGAATGCATTAAAGACAATACAGCCCGGGCATCAGGCCATTAGGTACGATAAACGGCCATCTAAATCCAGTTAACTTAGATTGCTATAATCATTTAAAACAGCCCGCCAAAATTGAAACAATGAACTAACCTGATTTTGTGCGCAGATAAGGGGCCATCGAAAGAAGTATAACTGTAGGCCCCCAGTAGCAATCGCTCTCTTGATTCTTGCTCTTGCCCTTGCTCCTGGCTCTTGACTCGTGCTCTGCCTTGGGCTGCCACCGCCGTACTCATGCCCTGGCCTTGTGGCAGGTTCTCTCCTCACTCCCCGCAGTAAATTTTCAGCAGTCAAGGACATCCATACCAACTGCAGGGGAGGGGAATGAGACCCGAGTCCATAGTCATCCAGGACATCCAGGCCGCAAAAAGGGGGCGAGACGAAACTGAGCAGGCAGCCCAGGACTTGTATAGTAGCCGAATGAGATGAGACGAAAAGAGATGAAGAAGAAGGTAACAACTCGATAAGAGCAGAGCAGGGCAGCGAAAAACGTATCGATAAATGCCAAGTGCCTAGTTATAGGCTGGCGCTTGGGGAAGCAAACATCTTGTTGAGCACTGCGAATAAACGCAGGTGTCTACGCAACAACGAATATACTGGCTTTTGACGCTTGGTAGGAAAATCTAGACAGTGAAGACTGCCAACTGCCCTATAGGCACAACGTTACCGCCGACGACCGCCCGAGGGAGAAGAAGAGGAGAACCCATCGTGATGAGACAATGACGGTAGCTGAGGAGAAGAAAGGTGTGTCGCAGCAGCAGCTCCAGCACCGCGCCCTGAGACCACGTGGCGACGGGGTACCTAAAAGGACAGAAGACCAAACCTCAAAACCCACATCCGTTAAAACAGCTGGCTTTGCTTTGGATTGGTGAGCATGAATTCTGGCCCCTCATAGCTTAATCTAGTTAGGTATAGGGGGTGGGATAAGGATAAGGGGATTGTTGATGTAGTTGTTTTTCCCCTCGATGTGCCGTGTGTTCCCCATTCCCTGTATAAGTATAATCTTTGTATTTGCCTGTATTTTATACTAGTGACTTCTCATAAGACTGTTTTATTTTTCTGTTTTAATAAAATCTTGGTTTTCTTACACCAAACCACTTGTCTACTCGAGTTTTCTGTATCGCTGCCTGTACCTAAGTCCGGTGTCTAGAACCCAGGGGTGTGGGAGTGATTCAAATTGCTCACAAACAGTCAGGGGCAAAATTGACTGGGCGCACGTGCCAACCCGCCACCCCCTACAATTGGGATAGTGGACGCATTGGTTGTCATCTTCCAAAATTCTATAGATTCTGGAACAGTTCCTGCAGATTGGAGGATAGCAAATGTAACCCTGCTATTTAAGAAAGGAGGGAGAGAGAAAACGGGGAACTACAGACCTGTTAGCCTCACATCAGTAGTTGGGAAAATGCTGGAATCTATTACAAAGGATGCAATAACTGGGCACTTAGAAAATAATAGTAAGAGTCAACATGGATTTATGAGAGGGAAGTCCTGTTTGACAAACCTATTGGAGTTCTTTGAGGATGTAACTAGTGGAGTAGACAAAGGGGAACTGGTAGATGTGGTGTATTTGGATTTTCAGAAGGCCTTCGATAAGGTCCCACACAAGAGGTTGGTGAACAAAATTAGGGCACATGGAATTGGGGGTAATATACTAGCATGGATTGAGAATTGGTTAACAGACAGAAAACAAAAAGTAGGTGTGATATCCGAGTGGTAATGTCAGAAACTGAGATAAGCGAGATATAAGGAACAAAACCCAACTGTTTAATTATACGGTGTAGCAGAGAAACATCTCTTACAGGCTGCAAGCAAAACACAGTATTTCCAACTGCACGATGGAAGATGGAGGATTCACCTCTGAGTCATACCCATAATGCAATGCCACATTACCTTAATAACTGGTGTACCAGGACATTGAGTACATGACCCATTACCTTAAACACTGGTGAATGTGAAACCTTAATCTTTGGCTCCATCTGGTGGATAACTTAAACATTACATCCCAGATTACTATATCCCCCCCCTCTTAAGTTTACATTAATTTCTTAACAACATTCTTAAAAAGTCCCATAAGGAAACTCCTTTACCGATAGTCCATACTGAATGAATCTAGCAGGTCGTTATCAATCTCTCTGGTGGCTTGCGAGACCTTGGTGAACATCTTACAGTCAAGTCCCTGCTTGGTTGTGGTAGAGCCATCTGCTGCTCCTGAGCAGTACTCAGAGTAGCTGACTCTGCTACGATGGTTTCCTCTTGACGAAGGGGTCCAGGTGTAACTGGCTCTGTTCGTGGTGTTGGTACCACCGATGCATTTGGATAACTGGGGGCCAACTTGTCCTCCGACATCTCCTCTGGAACCTCCAGTTCGATTTCCCCTTGTCTGGTCAGTATCTGATCTACATGTCTGCGTACTACCTGACCAGTTTCCACCATGACCGTATATGATACTGGACCGGTCATTGAGTCTATGACGCCAGGAATCCATTTTGGACCATAACTGAAATTCCTGGTTAGGACCGCATCTCCTTCTCCAAAACTGCGGCTCTTTGTCCTTCTGTCATGGTTCTCCTTTTGTTTGATTTGTCGGTTTTCCACCTTCCTTTTTAGGTCTGGGTTAACCAGGTCAAGAGTGGAGCGTAGTCGACATCCTAACAACAGCTCAGCAGGAGAGAGTCCTGTGGTAGATTGAGGTGTTATTCTGTAGCTGAACAGAACTCGTGACACCTTGGCTGTCAAACTCCCTTCCGCACTTTTTTTCATCATCTCCTTAAATGTTTGTACGGCTCTCTCCGCAAGTCCATTTGAAGACAGATGATATGGAGCTGAGGTCACGTGCACTATGCCATTGTTTCTCATGAACTCTTTTGTTTCTGTACTCACAAAACACGTGGCATTGTCACTTACTATGATCTCCGGTAGCCCTTGATTAATAAAACTCCTATGCAGGCAGTCTATAGTAACAGTAGATGAAGCAGAATTTACAGGATACACATCCATCCATTTGGAATGTGCATCAATGATTATGAGGAACATCTTTCCCATGAATGGACCCGCATAATCTACATGTAATCTTTTCCATGGTTTATCCGGCCACTCCCAGGGGTGGAGAGGCGCCGCTGCTGGTGCCTTCCTGTGTACTTGACAAGTGCTGCATGTCTTGACTAGATTTTCTATCTCCTCATCTAGCTTTGGCCACCACAAGTAACTCCTTGCCAAGGCTTTCATACGTGAAACTCCAGGATAACACTGATGTAGTTGCCCTAGGATAGACTGCCGTGCTGGCTGTGGAATAATCACTCGTGCTCCCCACAACACGCAACCATCCTGCACACTCAGATCTGTCTTCCTGACACTGTAAGGTGTGAAATCAGTCCCTTCCGGATGCTGTGGCCAACCCCTCATCACATATTCTCGGACTCTAGACAGTACTGGATCTTTACTGGTCCATGTCCATACTTGTTCTGCGGTCACAATTGCCATGTCCATGTCCTCCAACATCAAAACTCTGTCCTCTGGAACTGCACGGATAGGTGTGCCTGGCAGTGGAAGACGGCTCAAGGCATTTGCGTTCCCATGGTACTTGCCCGCCTTGTAAACGATGACATACTCATATGCCCTCAACGTCACTGCCCACCTCTGGATCCAGGGTGACACCATCTGTGGTACTGCTTTCATTTCATTAAAAAGAGATAGAAGAGGTTTATGATCGGTGCATATGGTGAATTTCATGCCATATATGTACTTGTGAAATCTCTGTAACCCAAACATTACTGCTAACCCCTCTTTATCTAACTGGGAATAGTTTTTTTCCGCTGGTGTCAGAGTTCGAGACATAAACCCTATTCCATCTTCCAAGCTGTGTGAAAGAACTGCCCCCACCCCGTAAGGTGAAGCATCACAAGAGAGAATGATGTCTTTCTCTGCATTGTAGTGAACCAGCACATCCGAGGACAGCATCAGTTTCTTGGACTGTTCAAATGAAACCCTCTGTTCCTCTTCTCACTGCCACTGTGTCTCCTTGCACAGAAGTTTGTGAAGAGGTGCTAACACTGTTGACAAGTTTGGTAAAAACCTATTATAATAGTTTAGAAGTCCCAGGTAAGCTTTTAACTCAGTCACGTTGGTAGGAGCTGGGGCCTCCTGCAGTGCTTGTACCTTCTCCTTGATTGGATGGAGCCCGGTGGCGTCCACTCTGTGCCCCAGGAACACAGCCTCATTCCCCAGGAAAGTGCACTTACTCCTCTTGAGCCGTAACCCAGCCTTATCCAATCTTTGTAGTACCTCTCTCAGAGTGCTCAGATGCTCCTGGTCGGTTCTTCCCATCACCAGAGTGTCATCCAGATAGATTGAAACATGTGGGATTCCTTGCAGTACGCCCTCGATAGTCCTCTGGAAAACAGCTGGACTAGATGAGACACCGAATGGTAAGCGGTTATAGGTAAACAAACCCTTGTGTGTATTTATGGTTACATACTTCTTGGATTCCTCATCTAGTGTAATCTGCAAGTATGCATGACTCATATCCAGCTTTGTGAATTTCTTCCCTCCAGCCAGGTTCGCAAAGAGATCCTCTGTTTTGGGAATAGGATACTGTTCTAGTTTAGACACCCTATTTACTGTCAATTTATAATCTCCACAGAGTCTTACCGAATTGTCCGGTTTTAAAACAGGTACAATAGGAGCTGCCCATTCTGAACATTTCACGAGTTCCAGTATGTTCTCTCTCAAAAGACGGTCAAGCTCAGCCTCTACCTTTGGTTTCATGGCATACGGCACAGGTCGTTGTTTAAAAAACCTTGGCAGTGCCTCCTTGTCTACATAAATCTTAGCTGGGGGGCCATTAAATGTGCCAAGTTCTTCCTTGAACACGCTCTCATGTTCAGTCAACACTTCTTGCAAAGACAACTGTTTGCCTCCCTCTATTTGATTTATTGCTCCCCAATCTAATTTAAGTTCTTGTATCCAGCTCCGACCTAACAAGTTTGGTCCAGAACCCGATACTACAACTACAGGTAGCTGTTCCATGGTGTCCCTGTGTTGCACAGTTACAGTAGCTGTACCCAATGTTCACCGGTATATGTTTTAAGCTGCATAGAGCATGACTTTAACTCTGGAACTTTTGCACGGTTCCACAATTTTGAGTACTCCCCCCTGTTCATTATGGTTACGCTGCATCCTGTATCCACTTCAAAGTTGACCTTAGAGTCATTTACTGTCAGTTGCAAAGTGATAGGGATCCAATTTTGGAATGTTCTCTACCATACTATGCATTATGAACATGTCGTCTTCTTTCTCAGCTTCCCCGCTGATGTGATGTGCTCCCTGTTTTTTCAATTCTCTTCCTAGGATTTGCTTTTCTCCCCCTTTTGGTTTGTATTCCTCCACGGTTGCTTTTGCCCTGCATGCACGTTTTATTTGTCCGTTTTTCCCACACTTGTGGCACTTTTCCTCCAGCAACCTGCATTCCCTTGCCAGGTGATCGCCATTGCATCTATAACATGCCTTTACATGATCACATTGTGGTTTCTGATGCATATTTAACTTGTGCACAATAACCTGACCTCCAACTTGCTTTGTCGTAGCCCAGTCTGAACTTTGTATTTCTTTTACATCTTGGTTCGCTGTCTTTATGGCTTGAGCAAGTTCCAACGCTTTTTCATACGTAAGCCCAGTCTCGGACAATAATCTCCTCTGAATTCGATCATCCATTATCCCGCAAACGAGCCTATCTCTCAGCATGTCTTTCAGGTTGTTCCCGTAATTGCAATCGTGTGCCAATTTTCTCAACACCGCTACATAGTCCAATACAGTCTCTCCTGGTTTTCTGTTCCATGAATTAAATTTGAAATGCTGTACAATCTCACTCGATCTGGGATTGAAATGTTCCTTCAGCAAGGCCACTAATTCAGCAAAGGTACTGTCTCACGGCTTTGCAGGACTGCATAAGTTTCTCATTAAACTATGCATCTGACTTCCCACGGAAGTGAGCAAAATAGCTCTCCTTTTTCCGACATCATCTATATCATTTGCTTCAAAGAAATGCATCAGCACCTCACAGTACTCATCCCAGGTCTGAGTCTGAATATCAAAAGCAGAGATCTTTCCTACAGTAGGAGCCATGATCCTCTATTCAGTGCTCTTATTTGTTTCTTCTTCAAGATGTGATTTGTTGATCCTCGTCGCCAATATGTGATATCCGAGTGGTAAAGTCAGAAACTGAGATAAGCGAGATATAAGGAACAAAACCCAACTGTTTTATTATACGGTGTAGCAGAGAAACATCTCTTACAGGCTGCAAGCAAAACACAGTATTTCCAACTGCACGATGGAAGATGGAGGATTCACCTCTGAGTCATACCCATAATGCAATGCCACATTACCTTAATAACTGGTGTACCAGGACATTGAGTACATGACCCATTACCTTAAACACTGGTGAATGTGATACCTTAATCTTTGGCTCCATCTGGTGGATAACTTAAACATTACATCCCAGATTACTATAGTAGGGATAAAGGGGCCTTTTTCAGGATGGCAGGCTGTGACTAGTGGGGTACCGCAAGGATAGGGCCCCAGCTGTTCACAATCTATATCAATGATTTGGGTGAGTGGACTAAATGTAACATTTCCAAATTTGCTGGTGTCACAAAGCTAGGTGGCAGTGTCAGTTGTGAAGAGGATGTGAAGAGGCTTCAAGGGGATCTCGACAGGCTCAATGAGTGGGCAAGAACATGGCAGATTGATTATAACATGGATAAATGTGAAATTATTCACTTTGGTAGGAAAAGCAGAAAGGCAGAGTATTTGGTAAATGGTGAAAGATTGGGGGATGCAGATGCTCAAAGGGACCTGGGTGTCCTTGTACATGAGTCACTGAAAGTGAATGTGCTGGTGCAGCAAGCCATTAGGAAGGCAAATGGTATGCTGGCCTTCATTACAAGAGGATTTGTGTACAGGAGTAAAGAAGTCTTACTCCAATTATATAGGGCCTTGGTGAGACCACACCTGGAGTACTGTGTATAATTTTGGTTTCCTTACCTAAGGAAGGATATACTTGCCATAGAGGGAGTGCAATGAAAGTTCACGAGATTGATTCCTGGGATGGCGTATGAGAAGAGATTGAGTAAACTAGGCCTGTATTCTCTTGAATTCAGAAGAATGAGAGGGGATCTCATTGAAGCAAAGAAAATTATTACAGGGCTTGATAGGGTGGATGCTGGGAGAATGTTTCCCTTGGCTGGGGAGTCTAGAACCAGGGACCACAGCCTCAGGATAAAGGGTAGGCCATTCAGGACTGAGATGAGAAGAAATTTCTTCACACAGAGGGTGGTGAATCTTTGGAAGAGGGCTGTGGAGGCTCAGTCATTGGGTATATTCAAAACAGAAGTCAATAGATTTCTGACTAGTAAGGGCATCAAGGGATATGGCGATAAGGCCGGTAAATGGAATTGAGGCAGAAGATCAGCCATGATCTCACTGAATGGCGGGGCAGGCTTGAAGGGCCGAATGGCCTACTCCTGCTCCTATTTCTTATGTTATCATGTTCTTAAGTAGTTGAGACCAGAATAGAATGGGACCAAAAGACAGCCACAATTGAAAGTAAAACTTGAAAATCGTATAGTACAGTTGCAGGCAGAAATGTTAAGTTTGTACTTAAAGGCACAATCTAGCAGCCATGAATGCCCAATTTATACAGGCCAAATGAGGAAACAGTTTACATCCAGTGTAAAGGCAGGAAAATAGCATTGATGTGCTAATGGCATCACCTCTGCTGCATGAGCTATTTAAATGAAGCTCCAGTCTATTTGTGGCAGGAGCTTTTTACTGCAGACGTACTCACCACTACCTTCCCCCACTCCACCACATCCAACCATGAAAAGGTTTTATTGCTCATTCTGGGCAGAGATTCAATATAGGCGATTTCCAACCATACTTCCCGTCAGCTACACTCTGCCTACATCTATTTACTTGGGCACAACTATTTACTTGGGCATGACTGACATGAAGATTCACCAAAGATAGTCTTATAGCAGTGTGCTCAATCAACTAGATATTTCACAAGGAAGGCCATCCTTGTTAGGACTGGAGTAGTATTTCTGCCCCAAATTCCCTTTATTGAGTTCTCTGCATTCTCTGGCTGAGAAGGGGAGCACCTGACATGTTGGCAGCTGGAAGTACTGAGCTCTGCATGCTGTACTGCCATTATGAGCGCACTGCTTTGTAGCATCAATGAGCTGCACCACATCAAAACCACTTTCTGAAACAGATTATAATTTTTAGTTAACTTCGAGAATACTACTGATCAACAGTTGTTCCTAATCTCTGTAAACTTCTCCACAATTCAACTATAGTAAATCTCCAGAAAATCAATTTAAGATGATTCTTCGAAAGAATTAGTGTACATTTTGAAATAAAAAGAAACGTCAGCAGAGAACCTATTCAATTTGCCAATATTATTACCTGATATTATTGGACCAGTATGATGTCTTATGTCTGAGTAACCAGTAAGGATAAGAGTTTAAGGGGGTGATTTTCCCCGGGTACTTTAGGCATTAAAGAGTCTCCGAGATGGCCAAGATGGGGTCATGAGCTGCAAAACCTGTTGACGTAATAAAGACTCACTACGCACTTGGTTGTACATAAAGCAAGGCTTTAATCGACTTGTAACAAAACATGGAGGTCTAGTTAGTAGTCACTAGCTTCCTGTTTCCAGATTGTCTCTGGCCAAGTTGGGCCCACGCCCGAGTATTTATACTCCTCGGACGGCGCCCTTAGCTGGCTGTTCAGTAGTACTTCCTGAGTTACTTCTTGTAGAAGTTGCGATTTATGACACTCTTCCTCCCTAAAAGGTTTGGAAGTCCAGTCTTCCTTTAATGGACTAGGCGGACCAAAAATAGCCGTAGTTGTTTAGCTTTCTGCTTGTGACCGGAAGGCACGTCTGTGTCCTGGTCCCTGGGTCGCTTGGCCCGTACTGGTAAATCGGTAGAGTCTGCGTCGTCTTGATCGTCCTGTGGAGGTCTGGGAATATCATGACCCTGGGTGCGGGTCCCCACAGGCGCAGAGCTGGCCTCATCCTGGGTCGTAGCCGGAGATTGTCCGGCGTCCTGATTTCGGGTGGCCATCCTACAGGGAGCATTCGGCTCCCTGAGTTGATCCGGTAGCACTGCCAGCAGATCCCTCGATGTCCCAGGATGGGCGTCATCTTCATAGGGGTGCGGAGTGTTGTCATCATCGTCGTGGGATCCTTCATCATTTGGGCCCGTGTGACTGGTTGGGCAGGGAGCCAGATCTCTGAGCGAGACGGTGGACTCCCGGCCATCGGGGTACCGCACGTGCGCATGCGTGGGGTTTACCTCCGTTAACTCCACCTTGTCAATGAAAGGGTCATTCTTGGCAGACCGGACGAACCTTCGGAGTAGCACAGGGTCTGGAGCCACCAACCATGACGGTAGAGATGTCCCATGTGTAAAGCGACGCCAGAACTTGAAGAATCGCTCATGAGGTGTGACATTAGTGGATGTGGAGAGAAGAGACCTGATAGAGTGTAACACGTCGGGGAGCACAGTTTCCCACTGCTGGTCTGGTAGGTTGCGTGACTTCAGTGCCAGACAGACAGCATTCCAGATGATGGCATTGTATCGTTCAACCTGTCCATTGCTGATTGGGTGATATGGTGTCGTCTTACTCGAGGCGGTTCCCCGTTGGGAGAGATAACTTTTAAGTTCACTCGACATAAAGGAGGGACCCCGATCCGTGTGGATAAAATTGTCTGTCCCGCAAAGGGAAAAGACCTGATCGAGGCATTTAATTACCGTAGAGGTAAGCATATTAGGACAGGGGAAGGCAAAGGGAAAGTGTGAATACTTGTCTACTGTTAAGTCTGTGTGTTCTAGTTATTGTTAATAAGAATCACTGCACACAGACCACAAGAATAAATTCAACAGGTCTTTACTAGTCGAAGGTCAGGCTGAACTGCCCAATATATCATTACACAGCACTTATATACCGGTGTGGTCACCACCGGTATTACAGTATACAGCAGCCAAGATAAAGTAGTGCATCTCTTAAAATAGTTCTCTTAAAGGTGGAATGGTTACATACACCACAATCCTCCCTTTTTAGCTTAACAGTATATATTCCCCATTTAACATAACATAATAACATATATACACAACTTCATGTAAAAACAGTTCACAGATTCAGTCTCTGAGGAGGCCTCCTGATCCAAGATGGATAACGGCTTTCAGGGGTCTCTGGTTCTCGTTGCTGGGGTGACTCATCTAGTTGATCCCCTATGGATAGGACATCATCATCAGGTATATTCACTTCTGAGGTAGATGCTTCAGGTTCACTAACTTCCTCCACGGTTGCCTCTGTCGTAACCATGGGCTCGACCCTTGTTCTCGATCCCACCAGTTGGTCAGCATGACGTCGCATTACATTTTCACCAACATCTACCGTGTACATCAGGGGTCCTTGTCTGGCCCGAATTGTTCCAGATTGCCATTTCTCGTTTTTATAGTCCCTGGCTAACACCGGTTGTCCTATTTCAAAACTCCGAGTGGGCTTCTTATTGATATGCTGGAACTGTTTGTTTTCGACTTCCCTCCGCACATTTGGTTTTAACAAGTCCAACCTGGACCGCAACCTCCTGTTATAGAACATCATGGCAGGACTTTGGTTTGTTGTTGCATGGGTGGCGTTTCGATGTGCCAGTAGGAAATTGTCCACCTTGTGTTGCAGTGGAATCTGATCTTCGCTCATGGCCTTTATTGCCTTTTTGAACGTCTGTACAAACCTCTCAGCCAGCCCATTCGTAGCTGGATGATATGGGGCAGAGGTATAATGTTTCACCCCATTCTTCTTCAGGAATTTCTGGAATTCCTCTGACACGAACTGTGGTCCGTTGTCTGAACATATTTGCTCTGGCAATCCATTTCTTGCAAATATCGTTCTTAGCACCGCGATCGTCTTCTCCGAGGTAGTGGTAGTCATTTTAATCACTTCTGGCCATTTAGAATGTGCGTCCACCGCAATTAAAAACATGGAGTCCATGAATGGACCAGCAAAGTCAATATGTACACGTTGCCATGGGGTTGAAGGCCATTCCCATGGCTGCAGCGGTGCAATTGGAGGTGCATTTTGGACTTTTTGGCACCCTGAGCAGCTTTTCGTCAGATCCTCTATCTGTTGGTCGATACCCGGCCACCACACATAAGCCCTAGCAAGGCTTTTCATCTTGACTCCCCCGAGATGACCTTCATGTAGTTCTTTTAGAACTCTCTCTCTTAACTTAGGAGGGATAATCACCCTTGTTCCATACATCAATGTTCCCTGACAGATGGACAGCTGTTCTCGTCTTGCTGAGAATGCTGGTAACAGTGGATCACCATGGGCTGGCCATCGCTTTACTGTCAATTCGTAGACCCGGGACAGTGTCGGGTCATTCCTAGTCTCCCTTTCAATATTTGCATTGGTGACAGGTAAACATTCGATGATGGTCGAGTGAAATAACTCCACCGGGTCAACCGTCGGTGCCTCCTCCTCAGTAGGTAGTGGCAGGCGCGACAGCCCATCAGCATTACCATGCTGCTTTGTACCTTTGAATTCTATCTGATATTGATGTGCCCCTAGGAAAAGGGACCAGCTCTGGAGCCTTTGTGCTGTCATCACCGAAACACCCTTCTTAGGGTTAAAAATGGATACCAACGGCTGGTGGTCTGTCAGCAGTGTAAACTTCTGGCCCTGCAGGTAATGATTAAACTTCTTTACTCCCCACACAAGGCTGAGAGCCTCCCTATCTATCTGAGCATAGTTGCGCTCAGCGGAGGTCAATGATCTGGATGCAAATGCGACTGGCCTTTCCAAGCCATTTGGCAACTTATGTGAGAGTACTGCTCCAATACCATAAGGAGAAGCATCACAAGCTAAACGAATAGGTAGCGTTGGGTTGAAGTGAGCCAACACTTCCTCTGAGGTAACAACAGAAAATGCTGGAAAAACTCAGCAGGTCAGGCAACTTCCTCTGAGGTGATCAATGCCTTGCTTTTGCGAAAGGCCTTCTTACAGTCCTCGCTCCACTTCCATGGTACTTCTTTCTGCAAAAGAGCGTTCAGCGGGTGCAGCACCGTGGATAGATTTGGCAGAAACTTATGGTAATAGTTAATCAACCCTAGGAACGACCTCAACTGGGATACATTTTCTGGAGCGGGAGCCTTCACAACAGCTTTGATCTTGTCAGGTGACTTGTGCAGCCCCTCCTGGTCAATGACATGACCACAGTACGAGATCCGTTTCTGAAAGAACTCACATTTCTGGCGATTAACTCGAAGTCCATATTCCTTCAATCTGGTGAGCACCAGTTTAAAATTTGCAAGGTGTTCCTCATCGTCATCTCCTGTAATCAGGATATTGTCCAAGTAACATTGAGTGCTTGGAATTCCCTGTAATACCTGCTCCATGGCCCTCTGCCAAATTGCTGGAGCCGAAGCTACTCCAAAAACCAGTCTATTATATCGATACAAGCCTCTGTGCGTGTTGATTGTGAGATACTGGCGCGACTCTTCCTCAACTTCCATCTGTAAGTACGCTTGCGCCAGGTCTATCTTGGTGAAGTGTTTCCTGCCAGACAATGAAGCAAAGATATCCTCAATCCGCGGAAGCGGATATTGCACTGT
The DNA here is from genome assembly GCF_052327205.1 of Somniosus microcephalus. NCBI lineage: Eukaryota > Metazoa > Chordata > Chondrichthyes > Squaliformes > Somniosidae > Somniosus > Somniosus microcephalus. The sequence goes on along the minus strand of NC_140995.1, from coordinate 74,970,665 downwards.
GTGAAGCACCGGATTAACCGTGATCTTGAAGTCTCCACAGATGCGGACCTTCCCCAGTTCCCCTGGCTTGTTACTCGATGAACACTTCATGATGGGAACAATGGGCGTGGCCCACTCACTCCAGTCCACCTTAGACAGTACTCCTGAACGTTCTAGCCCTTCCAGCTCAGCTTCCACAGCAGGTCGTATCGCATAAGGTACCGGTCTGGGTTTGAAAAATTTTGGGTTTGCATGTTCTGCAATCTTGATTTTTGCCGTAATTCCTCTGTGTTCCCAGTCCCTGTTGGAACACCTCTTTAGCCTCATCCAATATTCTGGACAATCGTTCAGGTTTGACATATTTTTTACATCATCTACCGTTATTGCTTTTAGGGAGTGCCAGTCCATATTTATTTTCCTGATCCACTCCCATCCCAGAAGTGGTGGACCTCCCTCAGGTAGTACATATAAGTCCATTCCTTGGTGTTCTTTGCCCTTGTGTACCACCTTGACTTTTATCTTTCCGATGGGGTATAATCTTTACCCCGTGTATGTCTGCAATACTATCTCCGTATCCCATAGGGGAATATGTATGAATAACCTTTTGAAATCTTGCTTATTCATGACCGTCAACGCCGATCCGGTGTCCATTTCCATCTTCACTTGGACTCCTGCTATCTGAAGTGTGACCCAGATAGTTTGTAGGTCAGCTTCCTTACTCACATTGTGAATTCTCAGACTACCCAGTTCCTTGCTGTTGGAGTCTGAATCCGAATTCTGTTCATCCGAACTCTTCTCAGCCACCTTATGTACCTTTCTGCACTTTTCCTGTGGTGACTTTTTGTTGCTGGTCTTCTTTCCTGACCGGCATACTTTAGCTATGTGACCAAGCTTGCCACATTTTCTACATTCCTGATTTTTAAACCAGCATTGGTTCTGATCGTGTGTTGTCTTTCCACAACGATAACATTTCACTGTACCCAAAGCCATTTGATCTACGCTGAGTACCGCTGCCTTCAGCTGCATTTCCGCAGTGCCTCTCGCCGCGGCTTCGTGTGATGCTGCAATAGTGACAGCCTTATCAAGTGTAAGATCATTCTCTTCAAGCAGCCGCTTTTGTGTTCCTTCTTTCGACAATCCACACACGAATTTGTCTCTCAGTGCCTCTGTCAGTCTTTCCCCAAACTGACAGTATTTCGCTAGCTTACGCAGTTCAATTAAATACTCCACGTTGCTTTCCTCTTTCAGTTGCGTTCTCGCATAAAATTTAAATCGTTCCGCTAATATCAGCGGTGTGGGGTTCAAATGATTTCTCAGGACAGCAACAATATTAGCGAAAGCCTGATCCGCCGGTTTAGCTGGTGATAGAAGATGCTTCAATAGCCCGTATGTCTTCACACCCATTGAGTTTAGTAAGGTTAGTGCTTTATCTTCATCTGATATTTTATTTGCCTTACAATAAATCTCTATGCGTTCTACATACGTGGCCCAATCTTCAACATCGGCATCGAAATCGTTGATGTTAGCACACTTAGGCATCCTCGCAATCTTCTTGAGAAACAAAAAGAAATTTTTCTTTTATTTTTTTTTCAAAATGGCGGTTTCCCGCGCTTGTCTTCTTCCCCCGCCTATGAAAATGGTGGCTTCCCGCGTTTGCCTTTCTCCCCCGCTGGCTGTAATGGCGATTGCCGTATTGCTGCGTTCGCCCTCCCCAGCGGTTCTCAAATCGTGCCTCCCAGCCCCTCTTGCAATCCGGTCCTTTCCCCCCGGCTGCGGCTGAGTTCTCCGCGGTTTTTAATTTTTTTTTTATTATTTTCTCCCGCACCTCGCGGCCTCGGTAGCTGCCTGGCCTTTTTCCCCAGTCGCGGTCGAGCTCTCTCTCGACGCTGTTGCATCTCCCAGCCCGCTTGCAGCCCAGTCTTTTACACTGGCTGCGTTTGCATTCACCGCGGCTCCCGTGCCTTACGCTGCCCCAGTCTCAGCGCCTCTGGCCCCGACTTCTGTCTGGCTCTTTTCCCTGGCTGTGGTCGAGTTCTCCGCCCTTATATCCTCCGTTTTTCCCTCCCCTACTTCACAGCCAACGTGGCCGACTTGCTGCTCGTCGCTGATCGGCTTACCCACCACCGTGGTAGAAGGGATGATCACTGCCTGTTGCTGATGGAAGGCTTCGTGTCAGGATTCTTCCTTGCTCTTCAGACCCGAGTCTTTTCTCAGCAGGATGATGAGGGCGGTTGCCTCTTCTCGACGCCCGTTAAACTGCCTTGGATATATCTCTGCCGCAGGGTAAGATCGTCATCGTCGCCACTGTTAAGTCTGTGTGTTCTAGTTATTGTTAATAAGAATCACTGCACACAGACCACAAGAATAAATTCAACAGGTCTTTACTAGTCGATGGTCAGGCTGAACTGCCCAATAAATCATTACACAGCACTTATATACCGGTGTGGTCACCACCGGTATTACAGTATACAGCAGCCAAGATAAAGTAGTGCATCTCTTAAAATAGTTCTCTTAAAGGTGGAACGGTTACATACACCACATCTACCATCATAAGTAGGTAGGTATTCCGTGTCGACGAAGGCAATGGCCCTTTAAAGTCTATGCTGAGCCTTTGCATAGGCTGCATTGCATGCATTATTAAGTCATCTGATGGGCGGAAGAATTGTGGATTCAATTCTGCACAAATCGTACAGGAGGAGCATGTTTTCTTTACGTCCTCCGTTGAGAATGGTAGATTTTTGGAGCGCACAAAGTGCAACATACGGGTAACGCCAGGATGGCATAAGTCCATATGCAGATCCGCCAGAGTCGACGTTGACATTGAAGAGCAAAATGCCCGTGTGAAGGTATCTGGGGCCACATTCTGTTTGCCGGGTCAGTAACGGATAGTATATCCAAAGGCGGCCAGCTCCATCCTCCAGAGTTGAATTTTATTATTTTTGATTTTCGTGTGCTTCCAGTTATCCAACATGAAGGCCACGGAGCGCTGGTCAGTTATGAGCGTGACATGACGCCAAGCAAGAAAATGACTCCATTGGTGTACAGCCTCGATGATGGCTGTAGCCTCCTTCTCGACGGGGCGGGGGGGTAATGGAGCTCACTACCCTGTAAGGTTCTGGATAGGAATGCCACGGGCCGACCACCTTGATTCAAGGTAGCCGAGATCGCCACCTCCGATGCATCGCATTCAACCACAAAAGAAAGGTTTTTGTCAATGGAGCGAAGCATGGCTTTCTCCAGCTGTCGTTTGAGGAGGTTGAAGGCATAAATAGCCGTTGCTTCCAATGGAAAAGACTTCGCATGAAGCAGGGGCTGTATTTTATCGGAGAAGTGAGGTATCCACTTTGCGTAATAAGCAAACATGCCAAATGCCCGACAAAGAGAGCCGAGATTTGTAGGGGAAGGGAGCTCCTGAAGTGGACGAAGTCGCTCTGGGTCCGGTTTAATAACACCGTTGCCCACCCAATAGCTGAGAATGTTCACTGATAGCACTGATTTCACCGATTTGGATTCGTTTAATGTTAAGTGGCGACGACGGAGAACATCAAAAAATCACTGAAGATTGGCGTCATGCTCCTTTTGATCATGGCCGGCAATAGTGATATTGTCTAAATACGGAAAGGTATCTGTCAAGTTCTCTTGCCGGACTAGGCCATCCATTGCTCGTTGGAAGACGGCCACCCCATTGGTGACCCCAAATGGAAGGCGACGAAACTGATAAAGCCGACCATTGGCCTCAAAGGCCGTATATTTTTGTCAGAGTCTTTCAGCGGTCCCTGATGGTACGCGCTGTTTAAATCGAAGGCTGAAAATACCTTGTATTTGGCAAGGTTGTTGACCATGTCATCTCATAATCATAATCAACTTTACTGTCATTGTTAGTGCACAAGTGCAGTACAACGAAATGTAGGCTTGCGGCTCCCGAGAGTGTACATTTAGATTAAGACATTTAAACATTCAACATACATTTGGCTTGTAATACATTAACATAAACATAACCATAATAAAGTGCATTGGCAGATGTGCAGGCTTTAGAGTTTATTTGTGGAGTTCAGTAGGATGACAGCCCTGGGAAAGAAGCTGTTCCTAAATCTGGTCGTACGGGTGCGAATGCATCTGTAGCGTCTCCCAGATGGCAGGAGGGTGAACAGACTGTGGGTAGGGTCTTTGATGATGGTCCGTGACCTCCGTAAACAGCGTTTCTGGTATATGTGCTCTATGGTCGGTAGCCGGATGCCGGTAATGCGTTGGGCAGTTTTGACTACCCGCTGCAGGGCTTTCCGGTCATAGTAGCTACAGCTGCCATACCATACTGTGATACAGTTTGTCAGGATGCTCTCTATTGTGCAGTGGTAAAAGTTAGAGAGGATCAGGGGTGACAGGTTACATCCCTTCAGCCTCCTTAGGAAATATAGGCGCTGCTGGGCCTTCTTCACCAGAGAGGATGTATTGAGGGACCAGGAGAGGTCTTCCGTGATGTGGACTCTGAGGAACTTAAAGCTGTCCACCCTTTCCGCCACAGCCCCATTGATGTGGATGGGGGTGTGACTTCCGCCTTTAAACTTCCTGAAGTCCACAATGATTTCTTTGGTTTTCTTGATGTTAAGGGCCAGGTTGTTATCGGCGCACCACTTCATGAGATGCTGGACCTCCTCCCTGTATGCGGGGTAGTGGGTAGGCATCCAGATCGGTATATTGATTAATAGTCTGCGAATAATCAATACACAGACGTTTCTTATGTTGTTTTAAAGGGTTTTTCACAATGACGACTTGAGCCCACCAGGGAGATGAACACGGCTCGATAATACCGTCAGCTAAAAGGCGAGAGATTTCTGCCTCAATAAATGCTCGGTCGTCTTGTCTAAAGCGCCGCGATTTGGTGGCTATGGGTTTACAGCGGGGGGAGAGATTGGCAAACAGGGAGGGCTCACCGAGTAAGGCCGCCGAGA